>NC_134479.1:57663630-57698630 GCF_964194025.1 Convolutriloba macropyga
AAATTTTTTCTTGACAAAATTTTGTTGTTAGAAATCCTGATTTGGGAGGAGTTCTCGAATAACAGTTTTTGGTTTGACGTTTCGACCAAACATATTTTCTTTTGGAGAGTGCTCACATATTGATTCTGTAATGTTTAAAAATGTGCATCATTTCATTGGCGTTTTGAGACTGGTAGAAATCATACCAATTTAAAAGAAGATTGATTTATGAGAAGTGTCTAAATATATTGTTTTTGTCAAATGTTTTTATGAACAGTTTACCTTTACTTAAATGTGTGTGAAATCGACGATGCTCAGAGTACCAAATTATCAAAGACGATTGGGTTCTCAAAAGCAAACCAAATGTGGTACGGTGTCTAATTTGTGTTTTTCTTTTTCGTTTAAGTAATTAGAATTGTAAACATCCATTAAAACTAAATTATACTTCAATATTGTCATGATGGTTAATTTAAATGCCATTTCTTCACAAAATTTTTAGCTGAATGACTTGTATGGACAGCGTGACATAATAATCATTGCGCGCTCACAACATTTTTCAATAGAACTTTCAATCCATCTTCACCACCTCTTTTTTGTTGGCATTACGATCCCTTTCTGAGCCACTAAAATTTTTCCAATAAGTCAAGTTATCAGATTCTGAAGCATTAGACCAATGTTCGTGGGAAGCCCTAGATACAGTTGCTGTCCATATCATTTATGAAGTTTTTCATTGGAATTTTATGCAGTTTTTCAAATAGAAGAAAATTGACATTGAGAGAGTTTGTTGCTCAAAAAAAATATTACGGCTATGTTTTGACCGGTCAAGGTTCAGCCCTACATCACCTATAAGTAAAAGACAAATTAACTGGTAGCAGAAACTGTAAAAATATGTAGGAAAGCTCTGTAATTCTGGGATTTTTTCTCAGCGTCGATTGACATGGGAGGGACAAAAGCCAGCTCTGACAAAGCGAAAAGTAAAGTGTTTAGCAATAATATCCGAAGTCGTAAATAGAACATCTTCGTAGAATGAAAATATAAAAGTTTCAGATGTTTTTAATGCTGTTGCCGTAACGTGTTAGCATATTAATGTTCGGATTGTTGTATTTGTTTTGGATGGTTGAGAGTCTTGTTTGAATTCTGAAGTTTTAATTTTTTATCAGTGCAATCCAAGATTAGACATTTTGCAAGTTGTGTAATTAAAGTGTAGACAAAATAGAAAAATCGGTGTAATTTTGCAAAATTACTTACATGCACTCGTTTCCCCAATATTTATATATATATATATATATATATATATATATATATATTTATATATATATATATATATATATATATAATATATAATATATACATATACATATATATATATATATATATATATATATTATATATATATATATATATATATATATATATATATATAAAAGTTGATTAGACATTTCACACTTAATTAGAGTAATTAGAGGCGGATTAAAGATGAAACCGAGCGTCGGGAGTCGGGAATGCCACAAAATTTTTAAATCTCTAAAAATAATTCGAGATTGGCAGTGGAGGTGACTACATTCTTTTAATAATTTTGTGCCTGGAATCATTTTACCTTTGTTAGTGACGCTGTTATGCCATAATAGCTGGGGGGGTATAATTTTGAGGAGGGTGATTGAGGGGGGTAGGCCCACATTGATATACAAAGCCTTTGATGTGCGAGGGATTTTTCGGAAAAAAATCAGTTTTTGTGGTTGCATGTATTTAAAGTACTTTAAAAGCTTTGAAAGCTTCAATTAAGTCTTTATAAAAGTGCTTAGGGCAGGCTCAAAATGCGCGCATATAATAGAGACCTAAATTGAGCGGAAACGTACTACAAGATTTGTTACCTACTTTTCGCACCGAATGTTCTATTATTTCGCAAAATTGGCGGAACCCCTTTTGCGAAAAGTAAGATACAAAGGATGTCACCTAATTTCGTTCATTGTATGTAACTAGTTTTCGAGCCAATTTTACTAAGGCAGAAATTTTGGGGTATACCTCTGCATCGTAATGGGGTGCCTATAATGCTAAAGAAATCCCGTTTTACAACAATTTCCCGCATTTCCTAATCTCTTCTATGGGTTTATTACATCTGAAACGTCGACCCAGCTGGGTTGCAACATTTTCTGTGCTTCCCGCATTATCATCTCTGTATCATTCATCGATCGGTTTTGAAAATAATGCTCTTGATCGATATTATAGAGGTCAAAACGTCGTAATTTTTTATCAAAATACAAATGAACAAGCGAACAGAGAAATGAACAAAAAAGACAAAAGTGGTCTAATATTTCAGCTTTATGAAGCTTTTATGTTTTGTCATCAGTCTCCGAACACGTGATCATGATCAAACAATCAAACAACAATTATTTGAAGTTCATAAGAGATATTTTATCTTAAAGTCGATATCTACAAGTTGTAAGGATGAAATGTTTAGGTTATATAACTTTAGAAGATAAAGTTGCCGAAAGAAGCCAGCGCCACTTGGGGTGATATTAAACTCAGAACTTCCAAAGATATTCAATTATAACCAAAAGATCTAAAAAATAACCAGCCGGTTATAAACTTTCACGGCTCACTACAATTTAAAACGTGAACATTTCGATTCCAAAATTCATTCGCAGAACCCAAACTAACCAGATATCAGGTTTTTATCAGATTACATTTCGTTTGACTACTGAATTATTTTATTATTTAATTGGTACAAGACATAGTCAATTTCACCCTTCTTTTTGCAAAATTTTCCCCCTAAAATGAGGATTTCACTTAGAAATTGGTAGTTCTTTGAAATGAACTTTGAAATAAAGAGCAGTGTTACAAAATACATCACCGTTGTTTGTTTACACTGGGAAACTGCAGTTTTTCAAGGGATTTTTTCACAGTGTTGAAAAGTACTTGTTATTTGCTCAATGCAGTTGATCGCGATGTCCCTGGCCCATAATAGCACTCTTGCATCATAACTAATTTTTTTGTTTTAATAAAAAGAAGCAAAAGGCAAAAATTTCAAAAAACCCTTACTTTACACTGTTACTACACCGCTAATATTATTTTTCTATTTCCAAAAAGTCATGTTTACTGTCAAAATTAACATTAAAACTGGTCAAAAATTTGTCTTCAAAACTCCTAAGCACGCGGAACATCCAGCAGCTTCTTTCAGCAGCTGATAACAGACAGTTTTAAAAACAGAACAAATATCCACAATTGTAAAAAAGATACTTTTATCAGTGTTCTATTTCAATTCAAGGTATTTAATCTACTGTACTTCAATACCGTATATAATCAACCCTCAGTCATCTAACCCCCCAATTCATTCACCCCGAAATTGGTTTAACACCAAAATATGTTTATCTATTGCGGCTTCCAAAAAAACCAATTAGAAAAATCAAAATTCAATGGACTTTATAATGCAAAACCACTGACTTTCAAGAGTGAGGGATTAAGGTTCTTGCAAATAGAATAAAAATGACCTGGCAACTTTTTTAGTGCAAGGTTTTTGATTGAAGAAGAACACTTGACGAGTCTTACCTTTTTTGTTGCACTTTGATTCGTAACAAAAAAGATCAGAAACTGTCTTAGTACAGAAAAATTGGTGTTTTTCAAATGAAAATGTTTGAGCTAAAAGTTTCTTGCTACGACAAACTGGCTATAAACTTGAAACAAAATAGTTTTCTTTACAGTAAATATCTATCAAGTTCTGCATCGTTCCGTTCAAGCTCGGATACTTTTTATTGGGGTATTTTTGTCCCGACAGAACATTCAGAAAGTTTAAATTGTGCATGGTAACGTCCAATACACAAATAGCCAAAAGTTTCCAAATTTTGGGATGGGATCTGATTAACAAGACTCGTTTCCAAAAATGCCAGCTTTCAGCATCATTAGTTGTCGTTGCAAGGCCCTCTATGTTTGCGTCTTTTTGATTCCAGATATGTGGGTTTTCGTCTGTTTTTTCAATAAGAAAACTACTCAAATACCGTTGTTAGTGCAGCATTAGTTTTTCCTCGACAATCAAATCGAATGTTTTTATTTTTCCTCGTTTTTTCCCTCAAAAGAGAGCAGAGATCTATTTAATTGCAAGAGCGAAATTATGGTCTTCTAACAACAGTTTCTTCAATCCAATTTGTCCTGCTTCCTGACAATTTTTTGGTATGAGAGGAAATAGCATTGAAATTGGATGATTTTTCTGAAAAATCTTAACTGGGGCCATTTCAAAATTAAGCAAAGCCTTATCTAGTTTACAATGAGGAGAAAAGTTTTCTAACGCATCAAGCAATCGGCTGTCCGTTTTTCTCAGAATTATAAAAACCGAGAATATATGAAGTGTGGGATTTTGATTAGAAGGTTTTAGTTGATAACTTAAGTTTTCATCCGCATGCCAAAAGTTGGATCCCTCGAGAACTGTTATCATATAGTGATCAGCAAAATTTTGAAATGCGATCATGGCTATGTTTTTTGCTGTAAAATTGCAAATGTCCCTTAAACGTACCTGGTATACCAAAACAGCGGTCTGAGAGTTCGAGAATTGACACTGTTTGCAAATTTTTTCTCAGAAGCTACGATGTTTAATTTTAATTGGGTTTAAACGTCCGAACACTTTGTGCCCAGAGACGGTAAGGTGGGTTCTCTAGTAAAATTTCCGAGGCTGTGGGCGTTAAATTTTTAATTCGAGATTTGATCTCTTTATAAAATTTACTGAAGCCAGCATTCCATTAGAAGTGTTATGATTTTGCTCACCTTTGGCCATCGTGTGTGAGTGCGGTTTCACAACAATTATAGCTTTGATCTTTTGAGCAAATACAGACAGTCGTAAACTTATTTAACCTTTTGATAACAAAAACCCACCACAACTAGTTTTAATTGGAAGAAAAGGTAAACTAAAAGTCGATGGTTATCAAACGGATTTCAAAAGGAAATGAAACAATCAATAAATTCTAGAGTTTCATCCAAATTTCAATTGCTTTTGATTGCCCGCTGATGACATAACTAATTCCCTAATGGTTATAATTTTTCTTTTAATATTTGAGTCGTTAGTTTTTCTGCTTTTCTTCCCTGATATTTATGAGCAATTAATTCACAGAGTAAAATCGCGTTGAAACAAATGAAGAGTTAAAAAGTTTACTCATATCTCATTTATTTGACCCCAATTTCAACCTCTATATATTAGTCTAACTAGAATTTAATGAGATGTAACTATTCTCAATTATAAGAAACTTAAGCTATCATCGGGGTTAAATATTACAGGAGTTAATTTATTAAGGTGTTAATAGATATAGGGGTTAACAAATCATGAGTTAAAATATGAGGAGTGAAGAAAACAGGTGTCGAAGAATCAAGACACCATTTTTAGACACTCAAGATATGCAACAAAATTAGAAGAAATATTGGAAATTTGTGTTAGGCACGCGTTATTCTGATAGAGGTACTGATTCGAAGAAATAGAAAGCAACCAGCTGCAAAACTCTCACAGATAATATGGTAAATGGTACATATTTTATAAGACGCAACAAAATTCAAATTCATTCTTGATAGTTATCCCACAATCAACTTTTGTAATTGGGCTACTGAAGCGGCAGCTTTGGAAGGCAGCCAACTTTCCCTCTTGTGAGAGCTGAGTTTGAAAAGTTTTTTTTCAGCTGGCTGTATTTTTAGCGGATTTAAAACTTTACTGCAAAAGCAACAACTGCATAACTTACTGATTAAATAAAATTGTGACACGCAAGGAATTTTCAAAATAGAGTGATAATCTTCTTAAACAGAGGCAAAACTCTGTTTTAGTAGCATACTTTTTGCCTCCACTCTTTTCCCATTAATGTTGTTATATGAAGATTGGCGAGAATATCGAGGCTGAAAAGCATAGGCTAGTCAATTTAAGTGTGGCCTAACTTATGCAACTCTTCTAATTGAAACTAGAGCTGAATAAAACGTTGCAAGTTGCCCTGCCGAAAATAAAAAAAATTGGCTCCACCTGCGAATTTGATAACTTCTAAATGACAAATACAATCGTTTGGTAATTTTCAAGACACGTTCTGTCCGCTTTTCAATTTGGTTTTCAGTTTCATTTCTAAAGTTTAGTGCCTTAAATTTAGTCCAACAATAATCAAATATCTTGGCAACAAAGACTTCTATCGTTTTTTGAAAGTAAACTTGTTTTGTTTACCGTTTACACCCCAGACGCACTTGAAATTTTTTTATATTGTGATTTTTTATGTAATGATAGTTGCTGTGTAATTTGTGGGGAGAGCGGGGTTGAAAACAAAAGTCCAAAAATTGAGTAATTAGTCACTTTGAAATGCTGTTCAAAAGATGCACTTTTTTACATTGTTGCACTGTTCGCCGCGATGGATTGAATCGTTTATAAGCTTTCTGTCATTCAAAAAATACAAAACACTTAAGACGGAATGTAGAAAGTGAAATGATTTTAATCATAGCTTTAGAAAAAAAAACTTACGTATTTTATATTGGAACAAATTGTTTTCATTTTTCTTGTTCAGTTGACACTTTTTTCTATCAATTGAAGCAATAAGTCAAGTACCTCAATGGAAAAAAAGTTTTGAGGCAGTAAAAGAAGAATATTCTTTTAAAATTCAAAGCTGAAAATGTTATTTATAGTTAGCATTTTCCTTGTATATACTAATTTTTATAAAAAATGTATAAAGGCGCTGTTTTTTGCTATGTTCTCATAACTGTTGTTACTAACTGATCAGTACATTAATAATCATCGCAGCATTATATATTTAGTTGCCGAATATTGTTTGCAACCCTTGTTGTCAGTTTTTTGTATTTAAAGGTTGTACTCTGCAAAACATACATGTCGTAATTAGGGCGCATAACACCATAACACATCAATAATGAAAAGAATCTAATTGAAAAAAGCCCCGTGTTTCGTGAAAGACAACAACAAGATATTATTTGTCGAATTTCAGAGTGTTGTCACCAATTAATGAAAAATAAAACAGTCCCACTCAACGCTTCCGGGAAACGTTTTCGTTTTGGGCACCAAAATGGGAAAAAATTTTCAAAGCATTTTAAAAATAGAGCATGTCTTTGCGAAAAACATTTTAGATGTTGGTATGAAAAAACTTGTAAGTTGAAAAAACTTTAAAGAAATTATTGTTTGGCGTTTTATAATGAGCATCAAAACACTTTATGATCACTTGAATGCCCTTATCTCTTATGAACTGAAAAACCTATATCTCTTCACGAAATGGAGAACCAAAAATAATTTTTACATATGATAGTTGAGTTTCTGCATAATTATATTTGCTCTCAAAGCAAAATTGGAAATAAGTTGCTCCTTAAGCCTCAAATTTTTTTGTAGTAGCTGACAAAATTTTATTTTGTCCTTTATAACATTTTCCTTATATATACTAATATATATATTCCTTATATATATTTTCCTTATTCATTGTTGTACCCTCAACAAACTATCATCATAAACCATTAAGAAAAAATAGAAACAAGCATTGTTAATCAAAAAGAATTTAGCGAGAGAATTATTGCAACTGCTTCATGTTATGAATCGTAACTGCAGAAAAAAAAATTAAAATTACCTCTAATTTCGCTTTTATGTAGCTTTACTTGCTTATTTATTACCCATCATATCATATTCGGATGCAAAAAATGTGGGCTCAAGTTTTGCAGAAACAGTACGTTATTAGTTCGGAGGATCTTTGCTGATATTTTAAAAATGATTCCGAGATCAATATCCTGTTTTTTTGAATTTTAATTTTTATTGGAAACCTTAGATCTCTACCGCATTCCACTTGTTGACAAACTTTGCATTAACGCTCAGTTTTTTCAATATTTTCTGTCAAAATTGCAAAACCTGTCTCGCCAGGCTCAAAATGGCGCAGACAATTATATCGAAGCAGAAAAATTTATGGAAGCACGAAAGCGCATACTTTTATCAACGTCCTGATCAAAATTTTACAAGAAACCCACAAAAATGTAATCAGCTGATAACGCGGGATTGAGCTCGCTGTCTGCAATACAAAAACATAATGGACCTTTTCACAAACATTCGAGAATAGTTATGTTGTAAGAACCGTACAAACTCGTATTAACTAAACAAATATTAGTACCATTAAGAAGGAATTCTCCCAGACTGCTGATCTAGTAGATAGTAGATGGTCATAGTAGATAGTTATATTGTTAGAGATATTGCAAGCTTAAACTTCATATTTTGCTTTTGTTCTTGACAACATGGAATTAGGTGGAGAACTAGGTTAAAGAAAGATAGGAGTTTTACCCGACTATCAAATTAAAAGACACACAAATTGGCCCAATTACTTCATCAGTGCCAATTTAAATATCTCAACTAGAAGTACATAATTCGGCTGTCTTTTTTTGGAGAAATTCTGCCTTAATAAAGTTAGACCTCAAGATTCAAGATCCAATAATTTTTTCAGCTGTGATTTTTTTGGATATTTTAGTATCAATTTCTACGTGCCGCTTAGGCGTGGCCAATTTCGTTAATATTTATAGCCGCTGGTTTTATTAAAACTAAAATAAATATTAGTTTTAAAACCGGCATGTCAAAAAAACTTACCGTTTTGAGTTTATCAGTATTTGAGGTTTCCAATTTGATCATTTGGCTATGAAAATTATGTCGGCAAATTTCATTTTAGGCCAATTTCACAGTTTGGTTATTTCTTATTGGTGTAGAGACAATAACGTCATTGATGGCCTGCTGATGTTTGTTCACATAACATTTAACAAATAGACAGACTTCTCTCTTCAACGGTTCTTCAGAACTGATCAGACTTCAGAATTTACTGACAGCTGAGACGATATAACTGATTCTATAAAAGTATAGTTAGTTTCTCGTACTTCAAGCAGATATAAGTCAAATTTGAATCTTTCTTCGATTCAGAATTTGTTTACTTTGGTTTCATTTGGAAAAGTTTACCTTTAAAACCTTTTTCGGTAAAAAAATTAAAGCAAATCTAATGAGAATGAAATAATTATTAATGGATCTGGTTTTACCATTCCGTTTTTTGCTCTGTACAAATAAACATTTTATAACTCTCAAATATCTTCATAAAAAACTGCTAAAAAACTAGTTCCGTCAGTAAACGAGAACAAAACATTTCAAGACAAAATTTTAATTTTTAAACAAACTTCTTGCCCCCAATAGACAACTGTGTTTGTTTACAGTGTGTTGTTTACTATGATTTCTTTTGAAAATTGATTGCATAAAAACTGCCTTTTGAAATCTGAATAAAAATATAATTAACTGGTCCACAGCAAACAGACATTGAAAAATCTGCAGAATTTTTAGAAGCCAGATTTTACACAAAAAACGTTTAAACGTTACAAATTAAAAAAAATGTTAAAAAAGCAAAGCATTACCAAAAATTGAGGCGAGACATTATATATATCCACGTTAAACCTATCAGTTATTATTAAGAAACAAATCTACATTGAAAAATTTTACAACTGCTTAGATCATTTTCATTCAAAATGTTATAGAACTGACATTCTCATATTCGAAGTTTTTTCACATAATTCGAAGGAGAACTAATTCTATATCTACAAATAATATATGAAGCACAATTTGATAAAATGCTTTAATGGGTGAACATGCCAACTACTCAAACTATAGTTTTTAAGGCAAGTGCTCGTTTTCGGAAAAAAATGTGGGTATTTGAATCTGTAGTAATGAGCACACCACCCTATTATGAAGTAAATTTATTTTTTAGAGAAATGAGGCATTTCTTATGGATAAGGTTTTATGAAACTTGAACAAGCGCCTCGATTCTTATGACTATTGTTCAGAAAGCTCAGAAGATGGCATCGAATAATCAAAATTAGTCAAACCAGAAAAGATTAATAACGTCCTCATGTATTAAAACCATTTGTGAATTTTAAAATCTAAGACTTGTGTTACCAACAAGATCGTGATTTTAAAACTCCCGCAAAATAAACAATTGCAAAAGGGAAAATAATAACACGTCATAGTAACAACAATTTTATTCGGTAGCTATGATTCATTAAAACTCTTTCAATATTTACTCATTTTTCTCCAACCAACTACTGGGCTTTCATGACATGGCACTCAGCGTCGAGCCTGTTACCAACAAGATCGTGCTTTTAAAACTCCCACAAAATCAACAAAGACAAAAAACGAAAATAAACGCGTGATTATAACAACGATTTCATTCGGTAGCTATGATTTAATAAAACTCTTTCAATAGTTACTCAATTTTCTCCAACCGACTACTGGGCTTCCATGACAAATAATCAACAAACAATCAATCTTTCTGTTGCAAATCCTTAAAAAGTTTGGCCTCATCATTCATGACATTAACATTTTTTTCCATCTAACGCAAAAATGATCCTTAATCACATATCATCAACGTAACTTGATGGTATGACAAAATCAGATTGCAGGAAAAATTTAAGCAAAATTTTTTTGCAGAAAAACACTTCAATAGAAATTTCTAATATAGTGCCAAAATTAATATTAAAATGATTTTCCTTTTAAATAACTTTGACCAGAAAAGTCCAAATTTTCTGATGTTTTCAACGGTTTGTTATTCGGTTGATCAACAATAGAGACATTTTGTCACTGAAAAAAGCAAGTTATGAAAAAGGGAAAAAGGAAATAGGTTAATTGCACAAACCTATTTTTCACTCAAAGCAAGGATATTCGTCAATTCAAAACTTTAATCCTAAGATTGCAATGGTGATAACGAATAAAAGTAAACCAAGCACAGATGTTAATCTGAGGTTGTTCTGCATCTCGACCACTGTAATAATTTAATAAATGCACAAATTTTGAGCTCAAAATTGACGCATTGAAATGAATCGATATGCTTATTTTGATTAGAACCTTATCTTTATACATATCCTATTTTACCAATTTCCATTAGAGCTTAACCTGCAACAAAAAGGAAAGATAACAACCAGTAATTCAAAATTTGGTTCCAGTCTAAAGCAGTAATTATTTTAGTTTTTTGTGTTGTAAAAGCAACCTTGGCAACAATATTTTCCCTTACTCCCCTACAATTTTTGGTAAAGCTTTGATACATCAGTCATTGTTTTTGGAGAAGCTTCCGACATGTAAAAATGGTATTTTGGCCGCGCCTTTAAAGTAAACGTTTAACAAAATATGATTTCTGCTCAAATTTTGAAAGTTTTTATCCAAAAATTGTTTTTTTTTGTTCTGTGCTCATGTTATCAGCTTCCGAATTTTTTTGCGACCTCTTACGTCTGGTTTTCATTGAGCTTCATATAGCATATAGGGTCGACTGAAAAATTTCGTTTCCTAATTTTTCCATTTGTATCTTTTGACTTATTGATCTTTCAATTTGAAAAAAAACTCGAAATTTGGTAAATGTTGAAAAAAATGTGCTCAAAAATGTCCATTTTAAAAAATTATCCTTACCCTGGATTTTTCAAAGAAGTAAGATTTAACAGAAAACATTGACATGTTTTTTCTGTTTGTACCTCCCCCCTCAGGGGCATAGTATTTGCAACCTTTAGCCCACGTGCCATATCTTTACAAAAATGATTTACTATGTAATGACACGTGCTCTGTAACAGGTGAGGGGGGTGCACAATGTATTTTTTTTGGGGGGGGGGGGGCGTAGAAGGTTCAATATTTTGTTCAGGCGAACTGAAGGATCTTTTCCGTTTCTGGGGGGGGGGGGGGTGGGGGGGGGGTTTGCGCGAAACAGATAAAGCCCATATCTTTATCGTGGAGATAACTTGGAGTTTTTTCCTGCGTGGTTAGAGCCAAGATGCCGAGATTATGGTTGCGATCGGGATACGAGTTGTTTACTTCTGAAAACGAAGTGCTGCCTGAAAAGGAGGAAAAAGAGGGAACATTACAAAGGCATTGTTTCCGTCATTTTAAAATTTCCTTTCTCGGTTATTCTGTTGAAATTTTTTTGTAATTTTTAGTATTGACAAAATACTTGGTTAGAGAACTCATGGTCGAAGTTAGTACAAAGTTAAGTTGATTTTCAGGAGATTTTTTAAGATCAGGTTTGTACCCACAAATCGCCTTTGCTTTTCGTTTGTTTCCCATGAACCCACACAATCGGGTCCTCAAAATTTCGTCCCATTTCTGTTGAAAACGTGACCATCAACAAAACGCAACTTAAATAATAACAATAATATACGTTAAGACTTAAAAGTTGCAAAAATTATAACTGAGATTGATCTTTTCCGTTTGTACCACCAGCTTAGTGGATGCATATTATTTGCAACCCCAGAGGCACGTGCCATATTTTTACATAATGCTTTACAATGTAATGACACGTGCTCTGTAACTGGGGGGTCCATAAAGTACTGCGGGTGGGGCAGAAATGGAAAAGATCCGACTGATTAATTAAGTGTTGATGGTATCCCCTCCCGCATTGCGTTGGTTTTCGCCTGCGATAATTTTTCTTAAATGTGATAAATGTTGCGTTGGTTCTCTTCGTGATAATTTTTCAGTAGCGAACTTTTTTTGTGAACAAATCTGTACTCTAATTCATTAGTTGAAACATTCAAAACTTCTTGAACAACGGATTGAATCAACTTCTGTGTAGAACATGACAAGAGAAAAAACTGAAACAAAGACTTTCCTAATTTATTTCAAACCTTTTCAAAATTTTATTTCAGGATATTATCACAGAACATGTGATGACTTTTTCATACTTCATTGATTAAAAAATCAGTTTCAACGCTGTACCTTGTACTAAAGTCAAACAAGAATTTCTGTGATTCCCGGCGTAGCATTGAGAGAGACATCGCATTTTTTTCAGATAACTTCTTGTGATTATTCATACAGCTATTATTTTGATGAAAAACAATTCCAAATAAGGTTTGTTGATTGAGTTAATAATAAACAAATGTTATCGCTAAATTGTTGCAGCAGAATAAAATTTGGATAAGATTTAGAAATAGTGGGAATTGCTTCCTGACAAATTTGAAACAGAAAAAATTGCGAAAAAGTCAACAATCACTAAAAAATTTTCAAAAGATTTACACCAAATTTTTAACATCAAACAATTATGTTTACCTCTGAATTTGGGAAGCGTGCATATAATACAAAATTTTTCTTTTGGAAGAAATAGAAAAAGTCGGAGATCAAATATTGTATGTGAATCTTTTCTACAAAAAAACCTTTGCAATTATTGCCCTGTATATGAAATAATCGCAATTGATTCAATTTTCTTGATGTTTGCAGACAAAATGAATATATTTTTTGATATAAAATGAAAAAAAGAGTTTTTTTTAATTTTAGTGACCTTTCCTTGTAAAATTTCAAAAAAATGATGGCCTGTTCCGTTATACATCTTTTGAAAAATGTAGTTATTTAGTTGCTTCTTTGGCTTCTCTCTTTTTAACCACCCACAGAACTTGAATATTTAGTATAGAAGTCAGTTTGATTTTTTTTAAAGGTAAAAACTTTTAATCTGTTTTCTGAATGAAACTTTTAATGCTTAAAAAAGTTAAAACTTCCTTAACACAAAAAAGTAGCAACTTTTTGGTCAATAATTAACTGAACAAGAAACAAGTTTTCTGGATGGATTATTAGTACAGTAATTGTTACAAGATTGGTACAAGCACAGCGAGATCTTTTGACTAACTCATCAACATGCGACACGCAAACATATGTTATATTCAGGTTTTTATGAAAAGTAGGCTGTACTTTAGCCGTATTTATACTTATAAACTATACGAGATTAAAATAAATAACTCCAATTTTTTTTTACCGAAATAACTTTATCTGGTGGAAGAATGCCTTTAATGAGGTAGTTTTCTGCCAGATGGTTTTTGATTATATAAATTTAATTTGCTCCTAATTTGGTTAAAATCAAGTTCTTAGAAATGTGTATGACAGGATGATTTCTTTCAAGCTTAGCGATTCATTATAAGATTTCAATCTTCAATTAGTGAACGCTTCTCTTCGCTATGACTTTATCTGCCATTATTTTGTTAACTGTTTCGATACCCGGGTCGAGGTTTGCTCAAAAAATAATTTTATATTGGCGGTGAATAGCTGTGAAAAAAAACTTTTTTCACCGCAAAACGCCCGCATATTTAGCGTTGAATGCGGTGAACTTTTGCGGTTTTCAGCGGTGAAATTCTTTTTCTCACCGCATTCACCGGATTTCTTACAAAAAAGAAACTCCCGTACACGGGTACGAACCACTCACCTCATGCATGCTCAAATTCACCACAAATCTTACATCCTTTAGCGATTTTTAGCGGTGACACCTCGACCCGCGTAATGAACACCCCAAAACGATATTTGCCGGTCAACGAGTTTAACAGATTGTGTCTTTTTGTCTTGTGTTTTTGTATAAAAAGTTTTGAATTCATGAAACAGTAAGCATGAGGGCTTTTTTGTCTGGGACTGTCTCTTTAGTCAGGTTCCGTCTGAAGGGATCTGGAAATTGGGACTTTTGGATTGAGATCTCAACCTGGATAAGATAAGATCAGAAAAAATCCTTTCGGAAAAAATTACGACGGAAAATGCCCCACGTGTTTAGTGGCGGGTGCTACACTCCAACGGATATAATCAAGACATTCGGATTTGGGAAATGTCAGTTCAGAATTGTGACTGTGTTCTTTTTTGGGTTTTTCAGTCAATATTCTCTCATATATATGATGCCATTTCTCTCCACAAGGTAAGAACACCTAAAAATTCTACATTTTTTTTGCAGAACCAAATCATTTCAGGCGTATACTAGGACCGAAACTTTGAGTAATATTACTCAAGTTTAAAACCGGTTTCTGCTTTTGTGTCTTAAAACACTGTGAAAGTGGACTAAGCTTTTGAATAATTATTCCTCTTAGCTGGTCTTGTTGTCTTAGCCACTTTCCACGAATTTACAAAAGGGTCATAATTGGGAATTTGGACTTTATAACGGGATCATATATAATTTCTTTTGTTTCATTGTGGGATCGTTCTAAGATCTCGAGCACGGACCGTGATAAGTTGTATATGATTCTTGCACAAAATCCTAGAAACTTCAACCCAGAAATTAGGTTGAACTCGATAACAGTAACTGCTTTTGTGTGAGTGTGTTGCAAGCAGACAGCGAACTTTTATTTTTAAATTGGGCTGAAAAACGAAATGTGCTTACGATAAGCTCAAAATGGCTAGAAAAATTATGCTCTGTCAATATGAATTTGGGTGGAGATATGAACCATAAAAAAAGAGAAGAAACCGGACTGAAAGAGAGGCCTAAATTCCAGAGCTTAAGACCAGTTGGTGTATTGGTCAGCAAATTTGGCTTGCAATCAAAAGGTGGCGTGATCGCCGAGAGGTAAGGTGTGTGATTCACACGCCAATGATTGAAAACTCAATCCCCTGCCTCCATGAAGCTGTCTGTGCGAGGATGTGCTCTTACTTAACCATAGATTCAGGATGACCATAGCGTGACCAATGTTCGCTGCAATGATGGTACCACGTGAAAGTTTCAGACTCAAAAAAAGTGGCTAAAGTCACCAATAAAGAGCAACGTTGCTCATTAAAAAATTAGTCTGAAATGTGGGGAATAATAAGAAAAAGGGCAGCTGAGGACAGGCTACTGTAGGCCTATTGCTGTTTCGTAGCGATTACGCAGGAACCATTATTATTATTATTATTATTTTAATTATTAATATTATTATTATTATTATTATTATTATTATTATTATTATTATTATTAATATTATTATTATTACCATTATTTAATTTTATTATTATTATTATTATTATTATTATTATTACTATTTAATTTTATTATTATTATTATTATTATTATTATTATTATTATTATTATTTTAATTATTAATATTATTATTATTATTATTATTATTATTATTACTATTATTTAATTTTATTATTATTATTATTATTATTTTTATTATTATTATTATTACTATTTAATTTTATTATTGTTATTATTATTATTATTATTTTTATTATTATTATTATTATTATTATTATTATTATTATTTTAATTATTAATATTATTTTTATTATTATTATTATTATTATTATTAGTACTATTATTTAATTTTATTATTGTAATTAATATTATTATTATTACACTTTTTAATTTTATTATTATTATTATTATTATTATTATTATTATTTTAATTGTTATTAATATTATTATTATTATTATTATTATTATTACTATTTAATTTTGTTATTATTATTATTATTATTATTATTATTATTATTATTATTATTATTATTATTATTATTATTATTATTATTATTTTTATTATTATTATTAAAAGGTGCTGGTTCGAACCCAGCATCTGGCAATATGCATAATAGTCGCACACGCGAAGACTATCTCACTATCTCGAAGCTTTTTTCTAAGTTTTTTTTGATGATTCGTAAATGTCGTCCATTATGTAATATTATTGTTCACTTAAAGCGGAGACAAACATTCCTAGCATTTCTTTTTTTTTCGGCTCGAAATAAAAAGTTTATTTATATAGAAGTCTCTCAGAAAAGTATTTTTTAATGGGTTAATACTCATCAATTAAGATTATGTTCAAATTACGTAATCAATAGTTAAGTTGAATTTTTACCAAAAACTTGGAAAGTACGGCACTCAAAGTCAAAGTTTCATTTTCATTATCTATTTTGCAATAAACAGCTCATGATCAAGACAAAACAAAGTTGTGACATTGGTTCTCATTAAACATCACCCCCTTTGGTTCTCCATCACCCCCCATCCCCCCCCCCATCCCCCACCACCACCCCCATCCCTCCACCACCACCACCCCATCCCCCCACCCCCATCCCCCCTCAAGGCGAGACAACTCAATTATATTTCCTTCAATTTTCTCAGGCTGTACGTGGAGGCAGGACTGTCACCCCATCTGGAATCGGCTCTGAGTCTGGCGTCTTACTCTGGATTTGGTATTAGGGAAGCAATCTATCAAACTGGCGGCTTTTGCAATTCTGAACTAGAGTTTATTTTGTACCAATCATATTACTCGGGTCGAGGTGTAAACTCTGAATTTCGCTAAAATTTCAAGAATAGCTGCAAATGCGGTAAACGGTTAAAAATTGTGCCCGGGCTGACCACCATAAATCAATCTTAGATACCATATCAAAGTCATGTATAGCTCCTATGGTATCTTAGATACCATATCAAAGATACCATACAAAAAAATAACAAGGACTCAAACGACGTCTTTTGGATAGCATATTACTCACAAAGTGACAAAATTTGATTTCCTTTTGAATATATAAAAAACTTTTTAAGGGGATTTAGATTCCATATCCTAGACCATAGAAATCTATGGCCCATAGAATACCATAAAGATAATTTGTTTTTGCTAAAAAGAGCTTGAAATGCTGCCAAAAACGATGTGATAATGGAGTGGAACGCATTCATTAGGTTGCAGTTTTGAAATTGCAAACTTTACAAAATACAGCAATTCTTTTAGCGATAATTTTACATAAGATATGCGGTTTTGAGCCGTGAAACTTTATTTTCGGTGCTTCCCGTTGACAGCAGTGAACAAATCTACATATAAAACGGCAAACTTTTCAGAAACTCACTGCATATGTTTTTCCAAAGTCGAGTGACACGGATTTAAAAACAAAAGAAATATAGAAGGCAACTGACATGCAGGCGGTCAGAGCTTTGAATCCTGGTACCAGAGGTTAGTTTTTCATAAATGCAGTGAAAGCGGCAAAAAATCACTGCTGAAAGTGGTGAACAAAACTTTGCCGATGTCACAATTTACAGATGTTTTATAATTTTACAGCTAATCACCAAATTTCTTACATTCTTTGGTGCACAGTTGAAATTAGGTGTAATTGCTTGACTATCTAGGATAGTTCTGGGCAAATATTCAATCTGCCTTGAGAAAACTCAAACTTAGCTCTGTATATAATAATTAGTAGTAAATCAGAATAAAAATTAAAGCTTTTTCAATTGAGCTTATCTCTTTCGTTGTTTGGTGGAACACTATGTTTTTTGTTTGAACCAAACTCTGGTTGTTCGTGTATTTTTTCAGAGATTATTTAAACTTTAATTTTCTGTCTAAATTTAATAAAGCTCATGTATAAGCTGACAAACCAAGCTAGGTTTTACCATTGCTCTCAGATCCTCAAAGCAAAGAAATTTAAAAATTTAAAGCTTTGTAATTTCAGATCCAATTATTGGTAGTATTTGTCGAGTTGCCTTTAAATTTTAACAATTTGCAAATTTTGGAACATGTTATGCGAATTTGCCAACTTTTTTTGTTGGTCTCGAGAAAATTTATAAGAGAATCAATTACTAGCTTGAAGCAAAAACAAAATAATCGAAATTGAACAAAATAACCAAAAAACAAAATCCTTTTTGCTCGAAAAATTCCCTACAAATTTCAGACCAGTTGTGATAAATTTCCAAAAAGCTAAATATTTAGTGCTATTCTATGACCTTCTCATAATAGCCATTTTCTCAGAATATCCACAACAATTTCCCACAAAAACCACATATTGGCTTTAATAAGTTCTAACAAATATATTATTACTGCCATAGGACACGTACAAACCACGTACAAAGGCATTATGGCAAAAAAACCATTCAAAATTATGACAAAAAACAAAAATTTTTGAAACCAGTCAATTGAAAGAATTCGTTCACCATTGCAATTTAAACTGTTTAAATTATTGCAGTTTAAACTGTTTAGCTTATTGCAGTTTAACATTGGCCGCAAAAAGTTTCAACCTGTTGTAAACGGAAGAAGATAACGTTAACATAAAATTACATGGCTCGGTTTCTCTTAATATAAATAAGAATGTGGCAGAAAAATTGATAATCATCAAATTTTGTGTCACAAAAACTAGTTGTCTTTTCAAATCTATTTTATAGCTCCTCAAAAAAGACACAGTGGGAATCCCATAGACTGCCAACTTGCCTTTTTCAACTGAGCTCTGAAGTAGTTTCATATAGCCAAAAAACAACAATTTCGAGTAAAACTTCATCAATGATTGAAAATGTCAACATTGTATTCATAATTGTTCCAACCCCACTTGTGGGGGGAGGAACTATATACTCAAATAGGTTTTTTTTGTTCACTCAACTTTGGCCGATAGATATATTCATCGTAGAGAAATGCGAGTGGTATCATTAAAAAGTTCGTCCAGCGCAGAATTCAAAATTAAAAAGATTTTTTTGAATTCGGTATTTTTTGAGGAGTTATCGAGGCTTAAAGTTTTGTGTGAACATGTGATATTTGTTCACTTTTAGCATGATTTTGTTGAATTTAGCTTAATTCTTGTTCAAACTAAGGTCTTTCTATAAAACTTTATTTTACAAAACTCCATTTCAAACTACAAAAAGAAACAACTTTGTGTTACCAGTAGATCAATAAAAAGGCTAGTTCTGGTCTCGTGAGGAAGTTTACTATAAAAAAACACTCGAATTCATTTTGAGAGCTGTTTTTTTTAGAAAATTTTTCCTATTTATTGTTGTTTTCTGTAGTCACTTAGAGACTTGTCATATTCATATCGAGGTTCCATTAATGACAAACTTCTTGTACAGTCAAATGATACCCAATGAAAGAAAAATTGTTTTCAAGGCATCTCTCATGTCTTTTTTGTCTTCGACTCTGATTTTTCGAAATTTTTAATGAAACTTTGATACCCTTTTTGAAATTTTACTTAGTTTTGAGAGTCCTATTGCACCGAAGTGCCAACTAAAAAATCATTTGATTTTTTTTATTAATTAGGCGCCCCTATATAGCGCTGTGAGGGGACAGCTAAAGGCTGTCAAGACTTTAAAAAATAATTTTTCAATTTTTTTTCCATTAACCGATATTAAACTAATTTTCATGAATAGTAGGTCAGTCTCAGTAATAACAGGAACCCGTCCATTTTAATGCAACTAAAATCAATCTGGTAAGCATTTTTATCTGCCAACTATTGGTTTTATGACTTCGATAGCACGAGTTTTCGTAATTTCAAAAAAAATGTTTGTGTTTTTTTTGTAATTTTGTTTCCTTTTGAAATTTTATCTCTTTATCTTCGTATTGGCAGCTCGTATTGGCTTAAAGTAGGCTTTCGAAGGATCATAGATAAAATTGTCAGGGAAAAGATTATGTTTAAAATGGCCTCGACACTTTCTTGTAAAACTTATGCTGCATTTTTTTGGTTTTTGCTTGTGTTTGTTGTTATTTTCAAAATCACAGGACTTATTGTGGTGTCTCATTGATAAAATGTTAATGAGAAAGATCCATATCTTCCAATCAAGGCATATAGTAAGGTATTGTTTTACTTCCGTTGAAAGCTCTTGAATTTAATGGCTGTTAAAACTTTAAAAATAGTTTCTAAGAATTTTTTTTGGACATTATCCAATCTTAAATTAATTTTCATGAACTGTAAGTCAATCTCAGTAATGACAGGAACTCCATATTTCCTATTGCAATTGAAATAAATATATAATGAATTAATTTAAAATCGCTGGTGGTTTTATTTTCTAAATATTGATTTTATAGATTCGCTGCCACCAGTTTTCATAATTTTTTTTATTAATTTTTGGATAAATTTGTTTTAATTTTGGTTCACTTTGAAAATTTAGCACAATATTCTAATATTGGTAGTTCTCAGAGGCTGAGAAAAGTCGTTCAATAGATCATAGATAAAGTTTTTACAGAAAAATTTGTGGTTTAAATGGCTTCTCCACTTTCTTGCACTTTTCTGCTGAATTTTTGGATTTTGCCTGCTTTTGTTGTTGTTTTCATGATCATAAGACCTAATTTGATGTCCTACTGATGACATAAGAATAACAAACAAGCTTAATTGAGGCATAACTTTCCGTAATTTGACTTCAGTTGAGAGCTATTGAATTTAATGGCTGTTAAGACTTTTAAAAAATCTTTTTTGTACACTAAGCATTACGAAACTTATTTTCAAGAATTGAAAGTCAGTCTCAGCAATGACAGGACCCCATTCTTTTTAATTCCAGTTAAAAAAATCGGGTGAGTGGTTTATCGGCTAACTAAAGGTTTTACGACTTCGATGCCTTGAGTTTTTATAATTTCAAAAAAAATTCGGATTTTCCCTTTTATTTTTGGTTCCTTTTGAAATCTTATGCTGTTATCCCAATTTCAATAGTTCCCAATGGCTTTTAGAAGAAGTCCAATGGACCATAGATTAAGTTTTCAGAGAAACTCTTACGGTTTAAATGGCTTCGACACTTTCTTCTCTTACTTTTCTATACTGATTTTTTGGTTTTTGCATGTATTTCTTGAGACTTTAATAATCATAAGACTTATTGTGATGTTTTTCTGATGACTTATGATTGACAAACATCCTTCACTCATTGAGGCATAACTTAGTTTATTTTTATCTTGCGTTGAAAGCTATTGAATTTAACGTCGTTGATATAACGGGTTTTCTATAAATTTTCGAGGTTTTTTTTTTGTTCATACTTGTTGATTTTTTGAAGTCATATGGTTAAAAAAGGAAGAACCAAATTTATATGGGATTAGAAAAACCTTTTTTCTAATTGGCTGCGACACTTTTCTCGCTCAATTTTTTTTTTGAATTTGCTATTTTTGTCATTTAATTCTTCATGTAGTCGTAAAATGCTCACTGGTCTCTCAGGCTTCCATATGAGGATTGAATGAATGATGTTGCTCAATTCACTCAATTTTTTGCGAGTAGTATTAAATTTTATGGTATTGTTCGTCCTGAAACATTTTTTATACTTTTCAGTTTTTGTTCTTTTCGTCAGCTTATAATTTAATCTCATCATTGAGAGGTTCCATCCAATTTCTTGTAATTCAAAAGGTATTCTTTCTTTGCTGTCAGGTCTTAAATCATGCTTTGCTTTATGGATAATATGCCTTTTCATAAAAATTTTTGAGTGGTCAATATTTGTGTTTCCTTTTCTCTTCTTTTTTATCACATACGCTGAAAAAATTTTGTTTTTGATTATTTTGGCGCTTGTTTTTTTTCTCGTAGTCCTTTTATTGGCAGACCTTATGAGCTCTTTAATGAGGCATGGTATTTTGCAATTCAATTAGTAGTTCGGTTTTGTAACGGTTTTTTAAAACTCAAACATCTTTTTTTAATTATCTCATAATTAGGTTGACAATTAAGTCAAAAATGTAGATGATGTCGGGTCGGAATAGCATGTGCCAACGCACATTAACGAGCATCCCTGCTCTTATTCATATTTTGTTTTAAAAAGCCTTTAATTTTGATTTAAGGGTTAATGAAAACGAAATATTTTGCAGAATATAGATGGCACGCCAATTCCAATAGTTTCCGATGATGATATTTGATTACCTATCATAATTCTCTGACTTCTGCTTAACGGATAGGAAGACATGAGATCTTGTACAGACCCTATGAAGCCCAGATCAAGAAGTCTTCTAAACAGCTGTTCATGGTTCACTTTAACAAAAGCTTTTTGTAAATGCATAGACGTTGTGATTTCTTCTGGATTATTCATTTTGCAGGACTTTTGCATTTCACACGTTTGCCTGACTAGAGCATTAATCGTGGACGTTTTTCTTGTGAAGCCCTACTGTTTTTGAGAAAAAACACGATTTTTAGTCGAGAAAACTGCTTATTTTGGCGAACAAGGTTTTTCAAACATTTTGCAGAATATAGGTAGAATAAAAAGAATAAAATGTTTGGGCAAAGCAAATTCCAGATTTATGGAGTGAAATAACTATTGCCTCGTTCAAACATTCTTGAAACACGAGCTTCTTGGTGCATTAAACAGGATTGTGAGTACAGGAACAACGGTTATTTTATGTTTTTTGAGAATGGAATTATTAAGACTGTAATGATCTGTGAAAACTTTTTCGACAATTTCTTGACAATTTTCGACAAGATTCTTCGACTTACAAAGCATAAAAGATTTTGCATGAAAACGAAATCTTTGATTAGAATGTGGAAAATTTTTACCTGGCAATTTCAGAGTTGGCTTTTATAAACAAGATTCTTTTTGTTTAACACAAATTGCGTGAGCGAATGTAGTTTTGTAAAAAAAATTTACTCGAACTTGTCAGTATTTCTTGGTATTTTTTTCTTCGATCTGTGAAATAAAAGAAAAACGCGCTCATATGACGTTTCTAAACTGTTTTGTTTCTAGCGGGTGGTTGAAAGCAAGAAGTCGATTATTGTTATTTGTAAATAGACGCGGTACTAATCCTAAAAATTACCATACGTTTTGTCAATTTGTGAGCTGAAATTATTATTGCTTCTCTTAATCCCCCCATCTTCTAGCTACCTGATATGGGGTTGGGTGGGTGACAAATTTGGCAGAAGAACTTCAGCTCTTTTGACTTCTGTCTGGATTGCCTTTTGGAGCCTGTTGTGCTGTATTGCTCCGGACATCATCTGGCTCATCGCTTTCAGGGCCATCTACTCATTGGCTGGAGGTAAGCGTTAATATATATTTTTTAAAAACGAAAAGATATAAATTAATGAAACCTTGGTTTTCAACTGATCATTGTTATTATTATTATTATTATTATTATTATTATTATTATTATTATTATTATTATTATTATTATTATTATTATTATTATTACCATAATCAGTTCAGTTCGAATCAACAATGAAATCATTATCGCTACCTTTTATGAAAAATCTTTCATGGTATTTCTCCTTTTCTTGCTCCCTTATATTATTAAATTGGTTTTCGGAAGCTAAGGAAAAGTTCTGCACTTAACAAAAACACATCACTTAGTTCAAACAGATCATCAATGGGCTTCAAAGAAGCCTAGTACAGTGAAGCCTTGAAGCAGTTTAAAGGTACTCGGCTATAAATCTTTTCTAAAATTACTATTTGAAAATTCCACTATTTGACAAAAACGAATTTAAGACAGCCAATAAACTTAAAGAAATGAAGCCCAGTAAAATTTCAGCATTGCTTTGTATGTAACATTGGACACACATACAGATACATTTTTCCAGTTTCTTTCTATTCACTGCTTTTATACTTTTACCAAATTTGGGATTGTACTTGAGGAGCATGACGTTGAGTAGTTTTCTCACCCTTACGCCAGTAGATTTGGAACAACGTCCTGTTGCGTTATTAGATGATTTGATGGATCTAGTTTTACTTCTTGATTTTGATAATTTCACAAGTTTAATACAAAATATTATTAATTTAGGTTCCTTCAAAGGACTCCCATTCCTCAAAACTAATGCAGTTTTCTAATCAAATGCAGTTCCTTTTCAGTTAGGATCTGATTGCGCTCTCTCACAGGACGATGTGAATCGTGTTTTCTGAAACCATATATAATTCGAGGTCTCAGAACTGAACCCTGTGGCACGCCAACTCCAATAGTTTCCAATGATGATATTTGATTACCCATCCTAACTCTCTGACTTCTGCTTAACGGATAGGAAGACATGAGATCTTGTACAGACCCTATGAAGCCCAGATCAAGAAGTATTTTAAACAGCTGTTCATGATTCACTTTAACAAAAGCTTTTTGTAAATCCATAGACGTTGTGCTTTTTTCTGGATTATTCATTTTGCAGGACTTTTGCATTTCACACGTTTGCTTGACTAGAGCATTAATCATGGACGTTTTTCTTCTGAAGCCCTACCGTTTTTGAGAAAAAACACGATTTTTAGTCGAGAAAACTGCTTATTTTGGCGAACAGGCTTTTTCAAACATTTTGCAGAATATAGGTAGAATAAAAAGAATAACTTGTTTGAGCAAAGCAAATTCCAGATTTATGGAGTGAAATAACTATTGCCTCGTTCAAACAATCTTGAAACACGAGCTTCTTGATGCATTAAACAGGATTGTGAGTACAGGAACAACGGTTATTTTATGTTTTTTGAGAATGGAATTATTAAGACTGTAATGATCTGTGAAAATTTTTTCGACAATTTCTTGACAATTTTCGACAACATTCTTCGACTTACAAAGCATAAAAGATTTTGCATGAAAACGAAATCTTTGATTAGAATGTGGAAAATTTTTACCTGGCAATTTCAGAGTTGGCTTTTATAAACAAGATTCTTTTTGTTTAACACAAATTGCGTGAGTGAATGTAGTTTTGTAAAAAAATTTACTCGAACTTGTCAGTATTTCTTGGTATTTTTTTCTTCGATCAGTGAAATAAAAGAAAAACGCGCTCATATGACGTTTCTAAACTGTTTTGTTTCTAGCGGGTGGTTGAAAGCAAGAAGTCGATTATTGTTATTTGTATATAGACGCGGTACTAATCCTAAAAATTACCATACGTTTTGTCAATTTGTGAGCTGAAATTATTATTGCTTCTCTTAATCCCCCCATCTTCTAGCTACCTGATATGGGATTGGGTGGGTGACAAATTTGGCAGAAGAACTTCAGCTCTTTTGACTTCTGTCTGGATTGCCTTTTGGAGCCTGTTGTGCTGTATTGCTCCGGACATCATCTGGCTCATCGCTTTCAGGGCCATCTACTCATTGGCTGGAGGTAAGCGTTAATATATATTTTTTAAAAACGAAAAGATATAAATTAATGTAACCTTGGTTCTCAACTGATCATTATTATTATTATTATTATTATTATTATTATTCTTATTATTATTATTATTATTATTATTATTATTATTATTATTATTATTATTATTATTTTTATTATTATTATTATTATTATAATTATAATCAGTTCAGTTCGAATCAACAATGAAATCATTAACGCTACATTCTATGAAAAATCTTTCATGGTATTTCTCTTTTTCTTGCTCCCCTATATTATTAAATTGGTTTTCGGAAGCTAAGGAAAAGTTATGCACTTAACACAAACACATCACTCAGTTCAAACCGATCATCAATAGGCTTCAAAGAAGCCTAATACAGTGAAGCCTTGAAGCAGTTTAAAGGTACTCGGCTATAAATCTTTTCTAAAATTACTATTTGACAAAAACGAATTTAAGACAGCCAATAAACTTAAAGAAATGAAGCCCAGTAAAATTTTGAAATTAGTTCAGCATTGCTTTGTATGTAACATTGAACACACATACAGATACATTTTTCCAGTTTGTTTCTATTCACTGCTTTTATACTTTTACCAAATTTGGGATTGTACTTGAGGAGCATGACGTTGAGTAGTTTTCTCACCCTTACGCCAGTAGATTTGGAACAACGTCCTGTTGCTTTATTAGATGATTTGATGGATCTAGTTTTACTTCTTGATTTTGATAATTTCTCAAGTTTAATACAAAATATTAATAATTTAGGTTCCTTCAAAGGACTCCCATTCCTCAAAACTAATGCAGTTTTCTAATCAAATGCAGTTCCTTTTCAGTTAGGATCTGATTGCGCTCTCTCACAGGACGATGTGAATCGTGTTTTCTGAAACCATATATAATTCGAGGTCTCAGAACTGAACCCTGTGGCACGCCAACTCCAATAGTTTCCAATGATGATATTTGATTACCCATCCTAACTCTCTGACTTCTGCTTAACGGATAGGAAGACATGAGATCTTGTACAGACCCTATGAAGCCCAGATCAAGAAGTATTTTAAACAGCTGTTCATGATTCACTTTAACAAAAGCTTTTTGTAAATCCATAGACGTTGTGCTTTTTTCTGGATTATTCATTTTGCAGGACTTTTGCATTTCACACGTTTGCTTGACTAGAGCATTAATCATGGACGTTTTTCTTCTGAAGCCCTACCGTTTTTGAGAAAAAACACGATTTTTAGTCGAGAAAACTGCTTATTTTGGCGAACAGGATTTTTCAAACATTTTGCAGAATATAGGTAGAATAAAAAGAATAACTTGTTTGAGCAAAGCAAATTCCAGATTTATGGAGTGAAATAACTATTGCCCCGTTCAAACAATCTTGAAACACGAGCTTCTTGATGCATTAAACAGGATTGTGAGCACAGGAACAACGGTTATTTTTTGTTTTTTGAGAACGAAATTATTAAGACTGTAATGATCTGTGAAAACGTTTTGGGACAATCTTCGACAAAATTCTTCGAATTACAAAGCATAAAACCATCGATTGTTTTGTCCTTTTTGATCTCACTCTTTGGTTTTAGCTTTTGGAGGTTGGCGTCAACATAGATTCCACTTCAGAAAAAATCATTGAACAAATCGACAGAGCACTTGTTGATCCATAAAGTGAATTTTTGGTTTCCTCAACTTCACGAACTGCCTGAAAGAAGTTTTTTATATTGTTTTGGCGTTTGAAATAAATTTGATATATAACAAAGTGGTTTTTTTTCATCTAATTTCTGCAACCTCTTATTTATATGACTTCACTTTAAGTTACTTCATTTGTCAGATTTTTTACGTTGGAAACTTTCCATAGAGGTTATTTTTCAATGTGGGTAAATTTTTAGCCTCGTTATTCACCAAACCATGTGTGCAGTTAGTAGGTTTGGATAATTTAGTTGGAATAAACTGATTTATGGTAGCCTCCACGAGCCCATGAGTCTTCATAATATTTGTTTTTACATCATCATCACCGTAGCGTGAAATCTGACTTTGTTTAAAACGCATGTTTTTAAAAGTTGACGGATCAAAAATTGTTTTGCAGAGGCTCTCAATAAACGATTTTTCTGTGTCCAATTGTAGCTTGCAATTAAGTTTTATGTGGAATTAACTTTTATTTTAATTGAATTTTTGCAAGGTATCACTGAGGTGGTGTGTAAAATTTTGTTTATGGTTGACATAGGTTTCAGGCAAGTGCTTGTGATTAAAACAATCTTGATTTTGAGTTTTAGTTTTGTAGAAAATATCTGTCAGAATTTTTTTTCTGTAACTAGACACATCATGTCATTTAATGATTTTTTTAATGTAGTTTGAGACTCTTTCTCCTTTCGCTTCTCAGTTGCATGCAATTAGTTTCTAGTAGCCATAATTTTAAAAACAGTCTGTGTTGCAATTGTCATTGAGCCATGTTTTAATTAAACATATTAACATAATTTCAACGACTTTTTCCTATACCATTACAATAAACTCATCAAAATTTATAAGTATTGACATAATAGTTTGAAGAAGAATTATTCTTCCATTCGTTCTCCTAATTATTTTTTTCTGGACGACAAGACAATTGTTCTGTTGTAATAACTTTAGCCAGTTTTGCAAAAAAATACATTAAACCTTCATTTTACTTATGAGAATACCCACCAAAAATAAAATGTTCAGTGACACAAGAGAGATAACGAACTAACTTTTGAAGAAATAGGAGACTTAATTTATACGTAACGAAGAATCTTCAACTACTGCGAATACCGCATCAAGGGAACGCCGCCAGTGATTCAAGAAAAAAAGCGACCTGATGATAGACCAGAAAGAAATGCTGCTTTCAGAGCTGCGGATATCGCCCACTTTGAAAGCAAAAGAAAAAAAAAGGAAATTTTTTCTTCCAATAATTTTTCGTCAAAACTGATCATATGGGGATCTGATTCAAGATTCCACTTTATTGTGATCATTAATCAATGACTTATGACATTAGAAGTTAAGGGCAGATAATAAAAAACACAAAATTTATGTCCGTAGTCATGTTGTTTTTTTTCGCTGTTTACTTTTCAATCAGTTTTTGACACTTTTGTCAGCATCAAATGATTTATTGCAACTTTTATTTGAGCCATTGTCAGGAGCCTTCACGATTAAGTTTTCGCTTGCTTCCAACAATTTTTTTATAATAGCTTCAGAGTCAACATTTTCCATGTATTCAATATTGTTTAGAGGCGCACATGACATTGATTTGTCACTTGTTTTGACAAGAACTGATACAAAATCTTTCTTTGTTCTATCAACAATTTCTATGATGAAGTAATATATCTTTTTTAGACGTTTCAATTTTCAGATCGGCTTCATAATTAGGCATTTTCGATTGATGAACACATTTCTGCCATTTGAGTGATTTTTTTGTTATAGTTTTGGTCGACAGCTATAAACCCAATTTTTTTATTTGAAGTAGTCAAATTTGACTATAACCGAAGCAAACACTCCAGTCACCCGAAACCTGGGAGGATATGGCCGGCTTTAAGTCTATCTTCAGATGAAATGACTCCGGAAAAGCCAATAAAAGGTTTCAAAGCGTTACTAAGAACATATCTTCCGTCAGTTGGGTTGAAGAAAGGGTTTCAAATAAGCACACAATCTTTGCTTGTACAATTATTTCTGTGGGCGTAGACTCTGAAACATTTCATGTTGTTGGTTTTCGGTTTTTCGTTTTTGAAAAAAAAATCTCCTCAGTCAAACATGTGATTCCTTTCTCCTAGTTCAACGCTTGACTGTTGAAAGCTTGAACTAACCCCACCTGAAGTGGCTCCACTAGATGATTGCAAAGAGTTCTTGTCCGCTTTTTACTGAAATTACTAACTTGCTGTCTGGGTAAAGGTATAAACCTTCAGCAAAATTTGTCATAAGGTCATAGGATAGGTAACAAAGTTGAAGGATTCGCGAATGACTATCTGACCAGGGTTTTTGTTTTCTATCTGTACAATAATTTGATGTCGATCAAGGGTGCAACGTTTTCTTAGAAGGTTATGTTAAAACTTTGGTCTTTTGTAAACTTTATATCAGATTAATTTACGTATATACCAATGTTCAAATACGTAGCAACGTTTCTTTTGTTCGATGGTGACTCAAAAACGAAAGAATGCGCGCAACCGTTTTGAAAAATTCAATCAAACCTGCTCCCTTATTTTGCTCCCATTTATAAAATACTTAAAATTTATTGCTGGAGCTTATATTTGGGGTTGCTTTTTATAATCTGCAACAGTGAGGGGTCTAAACATTTCATTTCATGAGAATATAACATGTAACTATTAAATGGTAGGTCTGATGAGCATTTCATTTAATCGATAACCTATGCAAATTCTATTAAAAAATGGAAGAAATAATTTAATGAAATCGTGGTTTTCAATCGATCATTATTATGACTATCAATTCAGTTCGAATTAACAATGGAACCAATCCCGCTACCTTAGCTTGGTGTATTTGTCTTGTTCCCAATCACAAATTAATAAACTGAACAAATTATTTAATCCATTTAACTCTTAATCTTTTCACCAAAAATATTTTGGCGAAACCCCCATGCACTTATTGCTTTTTTCTTGGGTGATAATACCCAAATTTTCCAGCGAAACCTAGTTTTTCTAATACATAAACGTCCCAAGATCAGACCGAGTTCAACATTCAGAAGCAATTTTTGGCCTTTGCTTAATTTATCTGAACTTAAACAAAAAAGCCATTTACAGAGCAGTGCAAATTTTTTGAAACAATTTCGGGGTGTCTGTTTAAACGTAGCACCATTTTGCTTGTGGCTTAAATCAAAAATCAGTTGCTACATGCCAAAATTGTCAAATTAGGACTCATATAAAGATAATTTAAGGAAAAGAATTAAAAATGGATCTATTCTGCCCGCTTCGCCATCTCAATTCTTTTTTTAAGAAAAAGCAAAGTGCTTTTAATTGTGTGACTGGGCCAAAAAAACACTAGGGCGAAAAAAGGAGGAGGTGTGGATAAATTTATATATGGAAAAATTGTAGTTCAAAAAATAGTTCCGTTCATAATTCAAATCTAAATGATATTCTTTGAAACTCAGACATTATTGCGTGAAAGTTTTTAGTTCGTCAAGATTATTCATAATAAAATCGTTTTTTTTTAAAATTTTTTGGGTCTTCCTCACTACCTGAACTCCCCTCTCCCCCTCACACCTTTCTCTCAGGAAATTAACCCTCCCCCATTACAGTATTTTTACTTTATTGGGAGCAGGTGTACCTTACATGTCCACTAATAAATATGGGCGGGCTATAATGGGAAAAAAACCCTCTTTTTCCCTAAATTTTTTCAAGATCTGCGTATTCTCACAAATCTGGGGAGCTGTAATGGAAATATCCATTTTTTCCCTTAGGTCGGATCTATTCTGTTCCCCCCCATTCCCGTGTTTTTTACGCCCCCAGTTACAAATTATTTGTTGTTATATATAAAATTACTATATCAAACACGTGCGCCTGGGGATCATAAAAGATGGATCTTTTCCGTTTGTGCCCCCCCCCCCGGTACGTTATGCGCCCCCAGTTACAGAGCACGTGCCATCACATAGTAAATCATTATCTAATATGGCACGTGCGTCTGGGGGGTGCAAATACTATGCGCCCCCTGAGATGGGGGGGGCACAAACGGAAAAGATCCAACACTGGGGGGGGGGGGGCGAAACAGAATAGATTCCAAGGAATTCTTTCAGGATCTGCGACCCTGTTGCTTCCCAATATGTATGAGCTGATAGCCCCTGAGCATCATTGGGTTTCATTCGTGGTGGCAGATGAGTGGGCGAGTGCTTTTTCACGCTCTCTGCCCATTGTGACTGCCTTCTTCATATTCAACTACCTCCAGTCAGGTTTCGGTTTACAAATTCATTGGTGACCACCTAAAGTGTCCTTGAACCCGGGTTGAGGTGCCAGACGGAAGTGACCTCGGATCAGAACCAATTCCAACGCACGCGGTGTGTTTCCAGACCGAAATTGCAGGGTCTGGGGTATGGTTCGAGCGCACAATAGTTTGATCAGAGTTGACTTTGGTCAGGGAATGGTCTGATTAGCAATATTAAAGAGAATCGTTTATTGCGAAAACCATTAACTGATCAGAAAATGTCGAGCGCAGTTGAGTCTGATCAGAGACGATTTCGAGAGCACAATAATTTCATCAGAAGCAATTTTGAGCGCACAATCGTCTGGACAATGGTCTGGGGTTGGTCTGAGTCATTGTCGTCCAATTGTTTGTATAATGGTCTCATTTTGGTCTGATCAGATGTCGTTTCCGTCTGGCAAGCTCTGATCAGAGACAACTTCGAGCGCACTCCGAGAGCAAACAGTGTTTCAAACGCACCTCAGTCTGATCAGCGGACACTTTGGTCAGGGATGGTCTGATCAGAGGCCACTTTCGTCTGGCACGGTCTGGTCAGAGGTCACTTCAGGATTTCACCTCAACCTGGGTAACACGAGAAAACTCTAGTGCTGTATGATGGCGAAAAAATGGAGCTTACAGTAGCCAGTTACATAAAACTTCATAACAGTATCAAAAGTTAATGCGTTCAAAGTCGATGATCAAATTTGAAGCAAAGAGAAATGTTCTTTTCAAAGTTCCATTTCAAGGTTTACAGAAGCACGAGAAAAGTAGCTTAAAATAAACAAAGATGAAATAAACGAGCATTGACTTTTTTTCAGTTGTGCCTTCTTTTGAGCTCCATTTTTTCAGCCTTAACCGTATGTCAATCAAGTGTCAACTCAAATTTTCTAAAGTTGAAATGAGAGAATTGTGTGGTAACAAACTTTAAATATAAAACAATTTTTTTGTGTGGCAGTTTGAATTCTGTTTCATCTAATTTTTTCTATGTAGTTACATAATAAGAATATGATTTTTTGGTTTTTTTTCTATATTTTTTGTAACTTTTATTTTTTCTTTGGTTAGTCTCATTAGTAACTGGCCATCATTTAGTCCCGTCATTTATGCAGCTGCAATTCGTTACTAATATAGTTTTCGGTTATTAAGACCAGATTGGTTTGATAGATTTTTTTATTAAACAGTAAATAGAACAATTTTGCAAGTTTCACAGTTTCATAGTAGTTCTAACCGTATCATAGATTCTTAATATCATTGATTATAATAAAATTTTCTCCGTTGTTTGGATAATTTTACTGTCCCTTAAATAAGAAATGATAGCAGCTTAGCTCTCTACCAATTTCAACCGAATATATTGTATTCTATTATTCCCAGACAACTTTAAATCAGTTGTTCACAGATATGCATTAAGCTCAAAACTTAATTTGTGATCGGCAAAAATTTTGCAAAAAATGCTTAAGTTCTTTTTTCTCCAACGGGGTTCATCAGTGTCACACATAAGTGTTAGCTTCAATAAACACGATTTTGCGATAATTTACAACTTGAGCAGGTTCTGAATTTTTGCATTGAGTTAAAATAATATGTATTCTTGAAACATTTTCCTAAAATATTTTCGTATAACTGATTTCAAAAAAGTATCCTGCGTAAAATTGTTGCCTTTTTTGTTTTGTCAGCCTAAGTTGTTTCTATGCATTTTGTTTTTTTTTGATCAGTCATATTGTAAGTTTTCCTTGTTAATGACCGCTTTTGCGGACCTGAAAACTGACTTCAAAAGTTTTTAAACGAAGTCAATACATTTCTTAAAGCAATAATATGCACTAACAATAGGCAATTTCTCTTAGCTTATTGATTATAAAGATGGAACTATAGGGCGCGAACTCATTTTTTTTGCGCTGATGTTTTAAACGAGTGTGACGTTGCGAGGGAGCGTACTGCTAACTACTCTAGATTATGTAGTTAGATGTGTTTGTGATGATACTCTTAATTATTAACTTTATTAACCGGTTCATTTAAATCGGCTTTGATAAGCGTAACTGGTGCTTACAAATAAGCTGCTTAAAACCCGCATTTAGTGTGGTATGTTGCAGATTACGTTCTTGAAGTCAGACACTTTGATTTTTGAGAAGTTTTCGTTGTTTGTGATAGCAGCAAAATTATTGAAATACCGTAGTTTGTTTTTAAAATCATTTGATTCATACAAACTTTTAGATTTTGATTTTAAGTTGACTGACAATAACCGGCAAGTTAAAAGTTATTTGTTAATTATAAGATTCATTAAGAACAAGACATCTGCAAATGTCGGTTCTGATTATATTTTCAGAAGAAAAACAGGCAAAAACTTTTTCTGTGCAAGCGCTTAATAATATTTTTCTTTATGTAATGGAGAATAAAAAATTCTGTATTTTTCATTACAGGAAGAGAAAGTGTATTTGAACACAAGCCGACTTGAAATTATCCATTTTTGACATCAGATAAAGCAAAAAAAAATTGGTTAGGTTTAAAAATTGCAGATGAAATTTGACTGACACCATTTGGGACCTAATAACCTGTGATATCGTGTTTGTTTTTTTTCAGAATTAGCATCTAGAATCTACATTTTCCTTATGTGCTTCACTGCCGTCATTTACGTCATACTCGTCATGTCATGTTTATACGAGACGCCGAGATACCTGTTGTCTAAAGGTAAGTCGCCTTCCTCAGCCTCCCCTTCCCCAGCTCAGTAGGTTATTTGGAAAGGTAAAATGCCAAAGGGTAAAATCAACAATAAATATCGGAACTATTCTGTTTGCCCCCCCCCCAATGTTTGTTATTAGATATCACGTTACTATGTAAGAATTTAGCACGTGCACCTCGGGGGGGGGGAGTAAAATATATATGCACACCAATCTGGGGGGAGGGGGGGGGCAAAACAGAATAGAACCTAAATGTCTATCTAATAACTATCTCATAAGTATCTAAGAAAAATTTTCAGAAATTTTCCAAAGTTTTCTGAGATATTAATTGAAAAATTCAACTAAGAGATGCACTTAAAACCAATGAAGCATCGAAAATTAAGCACAAGATTAAGTTGATGTAGCGAACATGAAATTGAGTATAATTTGTTATAAGCGGCGAAAGTATGTGTATGTAGGCTCTTTAGAAAGCTCGCAATTAGGACAATCGAATTAAGATGATAACACCAAAGCTAAATTGAACAAATTTAAGTACTCTCTTGAAAGCAAACACATAGTGCCCCAGATTCTCATTAAAACAAATATGCACAAAAGTAAGCAAGGTTACAAAACCGGATAAAGGCAAAACGAATTGGTTGAGGTTGAATAATGAAAGGCTGTCAGGTTAGATTGATGAGACAAACAGGCGACGATGAATTAGCAAATAATTGAATAAAAAGCACAAGTCAAGGTTATCTCAATTGGCATCGATATATTAGGAGACAGTGTTGCACACCCTCTACCACTTGAAATCTCAAGAATATCCCGCCATTTTGCACTCCTTTATGTTTTCCAGTCAGTTTTAGATAATAAGGTTGTTCCCCACCCTCAGGGTCATAGTACAAATAAATGTTTATACGACAATGGCGGGCGAATAATCGTAAATCGGTAGTGTTTACGTACTCCACATCCTCGATTCCTCGGGTCAGGGGGGTTTTGCCAGGACATTTAAATAAATGCTTGTTTGGTCCATTCCGTAAACTAACAAAAAGTTGTTCGATTTTCCCAGCCTG
>NC_134479.1:57703630-57735434 GCF_964194025.1 Convolutriloba macropyga
ATCCCTCAACCAATAAAATCACCTATAAATATTTGTTAAAAGGTCTTAAGCGACCATCAGAACCTCATAAATGGGTTTAACGGTTATACCCAAGAATGAGACGTAAATGTTACCATTTTTATTTGTAAACAATTAACGAGTCAATAAAAGCAAAATTTTTTCTCTGTGGTTTGTGAATGCCATGCTGACCGACAGGGCCTTTCGCCGATAACAAAAATTTTAGTAAACAAAATACCTAAAATGAGCAATCAGAGTTATTCTGGAGCTGCTCTTCTTTGTAAGCAAAGATAGAAACGACAATAGCGCAGCGATCCGCGGTTGAAACAACCACCCCCCATTTTCTTTTGACGGGGGGTCTGCGACCACGGAGAGACTGAGCGGAGCGCCAGACGATAGGACACCAAAGATAATAAGTGATTTATTGATTTATGAGATTTTCTGATCAGCTGGAGACCCCCTGTCAAATGAAAATATTCAATTAAAGTTTTTCATTCTCGGCGAAACAACCAGTTAGCGAATACTCCTAGCACGGTAGAAGCTATTGGGAACGAGCGAACCAGGTCGGAATGAACTGTTTTTACACGTAAGGAGAGGTTTGCAATTTTCGATGAGCCGTTTTCCTTAAATTGGGAAAATTTAAAATAAAAGAATATCATATTGTTTGGATCTTTTCTGCTAGCGCCCCCCCCCGCTTAGTTAGGCACCCCCATTTATAAATGTGTAAACATATTGTTAAAGCTAAGTAATCTTATACGTGAACATATATGAGCAATATGCATTTACTAAAAGCTACCACAGCTATGGTTTGAAAGTATTACGTTTTCAACCAAAATTTGTTGCATATAACGTAAGCATCAATAAAAATTTCTGTATTAGATCATTTTTGGTGTTATCGGCTACAATAAGGGCTTAATTTTTTAAAACTTCTTAAGGAAACTATTCTAAAAGTGCCTTCAATCTACCTAGACACTCTTGTTTCAATGAAATGCAAATATCGCTCTTACAATTCACGAAAACTTAGATTTTGGGGGGTGCAAATTTAACGGCTATATAAGGCTGGGGTGGGGGGGGGGGGGCGCTAGCAGAAAAGATCCATTTTTTTGTAAAGCTATCTTATCATTCTGATCAAGTTCGACCTCAATACAGCTCCTTAAATAGAATTAATTTGTCCGGCACGATTTTGTAAAATGTCTCGACAACTTTTATCAGGACAGCCACATTATATATTACCTTAACACCTAATAGTGATCTGGCTGGTGCTTGGAAAATTGAACGACAGGGCGTTTAGCCGACAAGGAAAAAATGAGAAATTTAGCCGACAGTTTTATCATAATTGTTAATGAAAGTCCATAATTGGTTCATAAATCAGTAGTTCGGCTGTGATAGATTCCCACGGGCCGCGGAGGCTGTGATAAGTCCCACGGGCCGCTGAGGCATGGCCATGGCTCGCGAGGCATGGCCAGATGCTGTAAAATACGGTCCGACCACGGAGAGACCTTCGTTACACTAGTTGATGAAAAAACTGCGGTATATATGTCCGCTTACAAAATAGTGTTTTAATTTGGCCAATCACAGCTTTAGAATAAGTTTTACTGCTCATTTTCATTAAATTGTCGGTTAAAATTCTCTCATTTTTTGGTTGTCAGCTAAACGCCCTGTCGGCCAATACGGCGGCCACCCATCTGGCCATATTTCTTAAAATATTACAAACTCAGAAATAAAAAACCACTTTTCCCATCACCAAATGACGCTAATGATTATATAATAAAATTTAAAAATTCAAAATATGAATTCAGAGTTTGCAGAATTCTGTAAGTTAAGCAAAAAAAGACTTTAACATAAGCGAAGCGCTCATACAGTGTTTTGATTATCTATTGTGCAAATGTATGCAAGTTGTCTCAATATAAGAAATTAATGGTGCCGAATTAATGCCTTTTAGCAAAACAGAAAGTTTTTAGCAAGGACAAATTTAACGGCTAATCGTGTTGCCATCGTTAGAAGCAATTGACTAGATTTTGTGCTCCGAAACTTGGATTGTAAGACTATACAACTAAAAAATCTGTCTCAGTTTAGTTTTTTAAGAAGTTCTAACTCTCTGATCTCTATAACCAAGAATTTTAGATTTTTGCCAGATGTAATAAATATTAAATCAGATTTTATGTCCTAAAATTATTAACTTGTAAAAAGCTGTTATGAATCATCACGATAGAGTTTTTGGTTTTTGTTTTATGTTTTTTCAACGTAAGTTCCCAAAGTTTACTACAGAGTGAGGAGATTATGATAACCAAACTCTTTGCTAAAAACCTCTTTATTCTTGAACAATTTTGTTTAAAATCAGAGAGCAATGCGGCACTAATTGATTTGGTAATTTCCCGTTTTCAATTCAGAAAATTGTTCTTATATTTAAATATTTCGTAGAAGCTGCAGTTTTTGAGATTATGGTTCAATGAAACCTCTGAAAAAAAAATCAAGTAATTTTTAGGAAATCCAATAAATTATTTGTTGAAAAGAGAACCTAGCATAGTTCCCAATCTAAGAGTCGACATTTAATTTATTCTAAATTAAATTAACAATCTGGAAAACTATAGAATTTCATTCAACCTAACGAAGAATTAAAACATATGCTAACGATCTTCGTTTAGCAATTGAGAGAAATACTATAACGCCTCAACAAAGGAGTAGCTTCTCTTAGGAGTTGAAAGAAAGGCTTGGTATGACCCTTTATTCTATCTAAATGCTGTAGGTTAGGTGAAGTTACTAGTCCTCCGAGTATTGGTTCCTTCCAGTGAAACATTGAAATATTCTTCAGTGACCTCCCGGGTCGAGGAAAAATCGGAAAAATATATAAGATAAGCGTTGAAAAGTTGTTCTTTTCACCGCAAAATATGTATAAAATTATGTAATTTCACCGCTATTAGGCGATAAAATGTTTTTTCACCGCATTCACCGCCTGATTTATGTAATTTCATTGCTTTCATCGCTTATCTTACATAATTTTGCGTTGAATGGCGGTGAAACCTCGACCAGGGTTGTGGAGTCAAGAACAGGAGAGACTGTCATCCTAAATAATCAACTTCTATAATTCGGTTAATTGTTTATTTTTTGTTATTAAATGCCGTTCATTGTTTCAGGGCTAATTCCGACCAGCATCCGAAGCAGTTTGTTCGGCATATGTACATTTATAATGTACCTCCCTCTGCCCCTAATGCCCTGGGCTATTCAGGAACTGTCCAAAGTATCCATGCATTACGTCACTGGGTTGTGTCTGGCATTCAGCCTCTTCGCCCTCTGTGGCTCCGTCATTCTTCCGTCCAAAATTTACGCCAATTGAAACTTGACATGGAAGACTTTTCTCGTCCCTTCTCGGGTCGAGGTTTGGTGGTGAATTTTGGTAAGAAACACGGTGAAATGCGGTGAATTATTTTTTTTCACCGCATTTACCGCATCTTCCGCGTTTCTTTCAAAAATTCACCCAAAAACCTCGACCCGGATTTTCCATTGCCAGATATGGAAAAAGTTGTAGAACTTTTTTTTCAGCGTTTGCCTCAAAACTGGGCCTGCTAATCAAAGAAAAATCGTACTTGTTACGATAGTTTTGTAGTATTATAGTTATTGGTTTTCATTGTTTATGACAAACATATGAACTTAAGTTTGAATTATGAAACACAATTAATTCAAAATTTGTCGAGATTAAAAAACTTAAGCATTAATCTCAAACCGCAAAGCTTATATGGATGCAAACATATCTCGGATCTTTTCCGTTTGTGCTCCCCCCCCCCCCCCCCCCCCCAGTACGTATGCAACCCCCCACTAACAGAGCACGTTTTATTACATAGTAAATCATTATGTAAAAATTTTGCCGTGCGTCAGGGGGTGCAAATAAAATGTACCCACTAAGCTGGGGGGGGGGGGGGGTGGGCGAGGGCGCAAATGGAAAAGATCCTATATCTCAATTAATCATCTTTACATATATGCGATGCGAATAATCGATGAGAGGATTTGAGAACCCGTAGTCAAATGAACCCCACCCCCCCACCCAGACAAAAGACCATATGTAACGGATTATGCACAATTATCTCGGTTTTATACTTCCTTATGATTGCCTGAAAAAAAAACGCATAAACAAGTATTTGTTTGCTAACTTAGCATCATGAGCACACAGTTTTGTTCATGTGAGCGGTTGAACATTACAATATTTTTTGAATGATTATAAACCTTAATAGCGTTCTTTCTAATCTTTAATGGGTATGCCCCCCCCCCCTGATATTTGGGTCCAAGGGTGACTGACAGACTGGAAACAAGCATAGTTATGCAAAAATAGTTAATCAAGAGTTTTGACAATGACACATTTTAAAATCAAAATGGGGTGTTTGACCTCTGAAAACTAAAATAAGCAATACTTGTTTGTGTATTAGAGAGAGTGTGTATTAATCACTGCATTTTCAAGATTATCAAGTAACATTTTTTAAAATTGTTATTAAGATATTGTTTCGACAAGTTGCAAAAAATATCAATTTTTTTGAAAAAAAAAAACGTATATTAGGGAAAATAGATTATTTAATATGAAGCTTACGCCAATTCTACTATCACTTTTAAAGAGTGCGGTTTACGATGTTATCAAATGCTCTTAACCATTCGTTCTGTCAATATTTTTCGTTTTGACAAATTTCCTAAATTTTAAACACAATCAAAAACACTTTTGTCTGAAAGTTAACAAAATCCACTTAAAAGCAATACCTAGAGCAACAGCCTATATGCATGAGTCTTATCTAAAAAGCGAACAAAAATTTTAAGTTACACTATTTGATGTGGTTTTTTTACATGCAGATAGTTTATATTCCAATCGTTAAACAAAATTAACAACTCAACGGTACCAAGTAACTGTTTATACACAATGCGCTACGTGTTCTATACGAAATTTGGAAAAAAATAAACAAAAAGGAATAGAAAAAGAGAGAAAAGCATCTTTTTCTGATTGAGCGTTACGACATAGAGCTACAAAAGACTAACAACAGAGTCGCGCACTTTAAACGCACTGCAAGGTGAATCAATCATTACTGAATCAGTTGTTCTTTTCATTATTGAGGCCAAAGTGTCAGTGCTAGATCTACTTTATTCAAACACAAAAATTCATACTATGAACTTTTGGGTGATGATTATCGTGCAAGATTTTACCAGATACTTGCAAAAGATGGTTATTTTAATATCGAATAACCATATAAGATACTGCAGTCTTCATTCAGAACGATTACAGCAACTTCCAAGATGAGTAACTATCTTGTCGGATTTTTGCAGGTTCGGTTCTGTTGAGCGCCACTCTCAAGGGTTCGTTTTTGTTAAATTTTCATAGCCACAAATGTTTGCTTCTTTTTGAATTATGCTGATGCAGTTATTTATTTTGAAATTGATTTTCAGGATACCAAAACTCTGTTTTTTAACAAAATTTTAAATGTTAACTTTTGCCTTCGCTATAAATTTGAAAATCTCCGCTTCCAAGAAAATGAATTAGAACATATTTGATTTTGTGATGTTCTCAACAACAAATTGCGGAATCAATTAAATATATCTTAGAGGCGTTTTTACGAAAATCAATCCGATTGAACACACAATAATTTTCTTCATACATATTGATTACTTTTGAGTTTTCATTTATTGGTCACAAAAATTGTGTAGGTTTCAGATTTTAACATTTTACGCCATTAATTAATTTATATAGGGTTTTGGCCATTTCACGTCGATCAACGCCAACTTTGTATAAAAACTTTCTTTTTTCAAAGGATGAACAGTTGCTCCACAAAAATCTTGAAAGAAAAAATTTAATCTTGTAAGAATCTTCTAAGACGAATCGTAATCTTGTAAAAATTCTGTAAGACATATTTATCTTGAAATATGAATGTTTATCTTATAAGAATCTGTCAAAAGATCAGATATGACAATGCCGGTAAAATGTTGGCAAACTTTTACAAGATCTTACAAGATAAAAACAGAACCGAGTTTACTCGGGCAGCCACAACGAAATACTCAATTTTTTACAACTTTCAATTCGCGAATTTGGAAAAGTTATATTTTCTTAATCATGAACGTGTTTTGATATATGTAGTTTTAATTGTTTTTTACCGAGTTGTTCTCCCAATTTTCACAAAAATATTGGATCACTTGTTTGACTGCTCTGAATTGGCAAAGAGACTAGATATATCCGTGGATTTTTAATAAAAATAAGGTGCAAGTTGACTGGAATCGAACCAAAGGATAAAAACAAAATTAGTAAAAAACTGCAATAAATTTTTCATTTCAGCGCTAATATTTTGCAAATCAGCCAGTATCTTAAAAGCTGGTTCATTATACCGTCTTTCTTCTCGAAAATGGTGAAAATTTTTTCACAATGCATTGCAAACAGTTCTATTTAGCAAGTTTGTTTCTAGCAAATGTCACTGTTCTTCATTGCATGGCTGCAATTTGAGAGTTTTAATTTGAAATCTTTGCTGTGTACTGAATTTCCTCCGATTTTGAAAATGCGTTAGTATTATTTATTGCCGCAAGCTACTATAATGTCACAAGAGACCTTTTCGTCACTAATTACCGTTTTTTAAACGAAATAATAATAATTCGGTTATACAAATGATATCAATTTTTTCTAATAATAACTTGAGACCTTACAGGGCTATAAGGCAATGAAGGTCAGAAAATAGGTATATATTATTGACTCAAATCTGTCAGCAATAATCCATTTTGTAAGGCAATAATCCATTATACTTCCCGGAGTTACCAACAGGAAATATGTCTCAATCCAAACTGGCTAGTCTTGATTTTCGTCAGATTTTGACAAAAAGAAGAAAAATATGTCCAGTAATACTCCTGGCTACAATTTTTGCTCTGCATATACGGTTCGAACTTCCGCGTGAATACACGTGCTTTACTTGACAAAATCTCTTTTCAAAAAAAATTTTGTAAAGCAACCGCTAGTAAACAGACTTTAATTAGGGGAAACATATTTTTTAAAAATTTGCTGGTGACGTTTAGCCCAAGCGAATTCTATGAACTAATCGAAAACACAATATGGATGAAACGCGCATATTGAAGTTTTCTCGCAAATATCCAGAATCATCGATGGCTTAAGTCAACTGTTATTTTCTGTTCAATTTTTTTTCTTCTGATCTATAATTCTATAATTGAAAACAAATTTGGAATCTATATTAATAGCTTTTGCTAATAACTATCTGCTCCGGGTACGTAACTTTCTATTTTAGTGCTCCTGAAACAACTAAGTTAAATTTTTCATTGTATATTTTGATACTATCAAATGTATGGCTCTTCATTAAAAAAGGGACTAAGCAGCTCAGTAAAAATAATGGTGATCAATTGGTTATCATATTTTCTGATCGATAACAGCTTTTGATGTATGTTAAGTTTACGGTATGCTTTTACGCTAAACTAATTAAAAAGTATGCTTATAATTTAAACAGATTAAAAATACTTACTTGGTGATCTTGCAAAACTTGATTTTAACCAATTAAACCATGTAAAATTTAGGTTGATATAAAAACAATACGGAGCAAACTTTAAAACATCTATTTGTAACTAAAGTTCTTTTTTTCCCTTATGTTTTTCCAAATGTTTGCCCTTAATCGTTCATCTGTGATTAATTAACGTTGACAATGTTTTCAAATTCAAATAGGGTGAGAACGAATTTTTTCTTGATTTTTTAATGGGACATTTTCAGTTTTAGGTTCTTGGCTATGTCTTCATGCGCCGCTCACAATTTTTGATTCAATTTGAGCTCAATTAGGAGACATTTTATATGGCAATTTCATGCATTGATGAGCTCAGATTTTAGTCACGTCGCAGTAATAAAGAAGAGTAAGTTACACTGAATTTTAATATGCAATTTTTGTCTCAGTTTAAATTCTATTGCAAACTATTGCCAAGTTCAATTTCTAGGCCTTACCAGTTTTTTAAAGTTTTTTTATGAAGCTTGTTTAAGTAAAAAATTTTAATTGCAATTCAGTAACAATTTCTCTACTATTTTTACTGATTCAAATTGAAGTATTTGGAGTGTACTGATTTACTTGAGTTTCAAGAATCCGTCAGTATTAACTAATAGCGCAATGTATTATCAGTTCTCAAGATACTTTTTTCGTCACTAAAGACCTCGTTCAATTCGAAATAATGATGATTCGGTAATACAACTAAATATCAATTTTTCTCCATAATAAATGGAAATCTTAGAAAGCTAGAAAGCTATAAATGCCTGAAAATAGGTATAGTTTTGCCTAAATTTGTCCTTTTTATCAAAGTTTTAGAAAAATATTAATTAACCTTTTCAATTTAATGTACCATTATATTTCCCGGAGTTACCAATAGGAATAAAACGCTGAATCAGTTTGAAAACTGTATGTTTTTCTAGTTCGTTAGTATTCTGTTTAGGTCGCTATCCAAACTGGCTAGTCTTGATTTTTGACCAATTTTGACATCAAAAAGAAAATTATGTCCAGCTTTGATCCTGGCTACAATTTTTGCACTGCATACAATTTGAACTTCCACGTGAATATTTTAAAAACTTACTTTACTCGACAAGTCGTAGAACTCAGCTAAAACTTTTTTTTCAAATAATTATTTCCAAGCAATCGTCAGTATACTGCCTCTATGCTACTATTGTAAGTACAATTTGTGAAGCTTCAAAATTATGTTTCTTCTTTCTTCATTTAGAGGAAATAACTTTTTTTAAAATTTGCAGGTGAATTATTATTAGCCTGAGCAAACTCAAATGAAACTACAACATAGATGAACTGCCCATATTGAAGTTCGCTCGCGAATATAAAAAAATCAATGATGGCGCAAGTCAATTAATAAATCTTTTTTTTGTTCAACCTTTATGTTTATTTTTCTGGTCGATGATTCTTTTTAAAATACAAATTTGAAATCTATTAATAGCTTTTGCAATTAAATATCTGCTCCCGCCTTGTAACTTACATTTTTAGAGCTGTTGATAAAACTAAGTTTAATTTTTCCTTGTATAATTTTTAGTCCCTTTTTAATGCACAGATATATATTTTATATTATATAAAATATATGTCTGTGCATTAAAAAGGGACTAAACAGCTCAATAAAAACTGTGATAATTTGGTTACCTTCTTTGCTAATCGAGACGATCATTGCGACGATTGTGCATCACACTTTTTGATGCATCTTAAATCTACAGTACGTTTTACGCTAAATTATTTAAAAAGTGCACATATAGCTTAAATAGTGCAAAAATACTTGGTGATATTATCGACTGATCTGGCAAAATTTGATATTAACCAATCAAACTGTGTAACTTTAAGGTTGTTCCTTTTTTGTTGTGTAAAAAATAGAAATTAAAACATCAATCAGGAATAAAAACTCCTGTTTGTCAAATTTTTACGCTTAAAGCCTGTTTGTGATAAATTAACGTCGACATTTTTTTCAAATTCAAACAGGGCATTGTCATTTGAACTCAATTGAAAGACATTTTTAAGTGATAATTTCAGGCATTAATGAGCTCAAATTTTGGTCACGTCGTAGCAATAAATGGGAGCAAGTCACACACAATTTAAAAGCGCGATTTTTGTCTCAGTTTAAGTTGTATTGCAAATTATTGACAAAGTCAGTTTATAGTCATTATCATTTTTTTAGGTTTTCAATTAAAAAATTTAAATTGCAATTCACAAATATTTCGTCTAAATTTTTACTTCCGTGAAAAAAATATCAATCTCTTTTGATTCGACTGTTTATGCTTTGATTATGCGCAAACTACTTTAGGCGCAACAAGGCATTACAATTAAGTTATATAAATTATCAAGTTCCAACAAAAGAGAAAGTTTTCTGTTTTTTTTTTGTCAAAAAACTGAAATGAGTATTTTTTTCTCAATGACTCGGAGCTATTACATATATACACATATATACAAGCATTCGCAAATCTTTGATCGGGCTCGATTAATGTATACATTAACCGTTACAATTTGCATTTATTATGTACGATGTCACTGTACCCTAGTAAAGCGCTCTACCTATGACATGGTCCGTAAAACACCTCGACATTTCTCAGACATTTCTGTTGTTTTTTTTGTAACCGGGTCAAGTTTGGGTTCTGCGATTCTTCGAGCAGAGATTTAATGAGATGAATTTCAGTTCGATATGGAGAAGGAATGTCATCATTGCAAGCGTCTATCGGAAGTGCAACGCAGATATATTCGATGTAGTTGACTGTGACTTGCAAATTAGTTAAAAGGAAAAATAGCTATTAAAGACCGGATGTCATGAGAGGTCATGGAAGTTATAAATTAAAGGTGCTCACCATGAAAGTAAAAGTGCGGTAATTTGTGGTAATAAATAGGGGCTGAATTTTGTGCTAATTTCCACAGTTGTCAACCATAAATTTTAATTTAACTATTTGATTACAAGATTTGTCTCTGCAATCACAATAGCCGACAGCAGCTTTTCTAAGTTAAGTAATTAAACCCCACGTGAAAAATTTTGTTGCTGCGCCTCTTTGCTGCATAAGAGGGTCGCTGAAATCACTGGGGGAGGAAGACAGAGAGGACAAGGAGAGGCAAACCTTGTAGTCAAGAAGTGGCCAAGTGGGACCAGACGAGGCAAGAGTAAGAAGCTTGTGTAGCTGGTTGGGGGACTTCAATTGTGGAGTTGGAAGCTTGTGTAACTGGTTGGGGGAGTTCATTTGTGAGGTAAGCAGCTTGTGTAGCTGGTTGGGAGACTTCATCTGTGGAGTCGAGAGATTGTGTAGAGTGGAGCTGTTGTGGAGGATCAGCCAGGAGCGCGGAAATTCAATTGTATAACAGAGCTGTCGGGGAACCAGGATTGCTTAGTATAGCTGAGAACAGCTCAGTTTATGAAACTGTTTCGTTTTCCATTGTGTGTGCTCTGCTTCTGTAAGATACAAGTTTGGTCGAAAGACACATAAGTTGGTGGTGAAACATTTCTTAAATAGGACTAGGATTAGGGTTCGAGTACATTGTCCTTGGAGGGTGTTGGTATCCTCATCGAGCTTAATCACGGTCGAAAAACCTTGGCTCAAGGTCAATGTCCTCCTTTTGATTTTGTCAAGGATAGTACAGAACTCGAACAGAACACCAACTTCTAGATTAATTTAGTCGACCAAACCCTTTTTGCTTTTTGTTTTTCTAGTTTCTCTAAGAAGTGCTACCATATTACAACAAGTGCTAACCGGTGCTATAAAGCATTTTTTGATACCCAAACACAACGACTCACCGGTTCGTCGTCCTATAACAAAGCCACCAACAGGCAACAGATTCAAAAACGTTGTGGAAACGAAAGGAGTTTTGATCCAAGTCAAAAAAAGATTTTTTCACATCCCGACCGCTTTTACGAAAAAATATTTACCTAGAGCAGTACTAGTTTAGAAAAAAGGACAGAGTTGTTGGGGCAGTATAAGTCTTTGGTTCAATAGGGAACAATTATAGTTAAGAGTTAGTTTGAGACAAACAGAAATTTTTAAAAAAATAAGGTAGGCCTAACAATGAGCTCAAAAACAGAAAGATTGATTTTCAGCGGGCGTGAGGAATATTTCTTGTATTTCGCTGAACAGTTTGAGGCTCGTATGCACTCTTTAAGACTAGGCAAGGTTCTTAGTGGAGAAGCTACCCATCTAGATTATGTGCAAGCTGTTAGAAATAATTCTTCGGAGGAGCAAGGCAGGCAAGCTATAGAAAAAGTTCGGGGAGAATTTGAAGAGAAGAAAACGAATTTGTGGTACAAAATAGTTCAGGCTCTAGACAAATCGTCAGCTCTTTTTTTAGACCACCTAAGGGTGATGGCACTAGAGATTGGGATGTACCGTGTAAACTCTTCAAAAGTTTCGAGAGACTTCAGCTACATAGATTGATAGCACAATTAACGAGCCTTAGGAAGACTTCAAGTGAGAGTACTGTAGATTACCTCACCAGAGCAGATGATATGCAATACAACTTATTATTAGTGGATGGAGGAATCAGTGAAAAAACGTTTGTCTCAATATATCTAAAAGGGCTTCCGAAGGAGTATGAAAATTTCGCAACACTCGTGAAGTACAACAAAGACGAGAAAACTGTAGAGGAAATTAAACGAGTTCTGATAAACTTCGATAATGAAAATGTAAAAACGAAAACAGAGAGTATATTCTTTAATAAGGAATGGAAATGTTTCAACTGCCAGAAATTGGGACACATCGCAAAAAAAGTTAGGCTTCAGAAAACAACTCATGAACAGATTTCCCCAATGAAATGTTTTAAGTGTGATGAGCAAAGACATATAGCTGAATTTTGTAGAAAGCAACAGAAACCTGAGAAAAAGTCTGTAAGTCAAAGCAGGAGAACCAATCAGAGAGGCTCGCAAAATTTAGTTGAGGAGCAGAATTTAGAAGAAGAAGAAGAAAAGTTTTTTTCCTTCTTTCAAACATCGGAGAACAACCTTGCAAATGAGCTTTTTTTGGACTCAGGTGCTACCAGTCATATGATTAAAGACGAAAAATTATTCATAGACAGGGACAACAGGTATTCTGGTACAATCACTAATGCAAACAGCAGTAGAAGCTTAATTAGTTGGAAAGGAACAGCTGAAATCAGAGTTTTGGATTCCAGTGGTTCAGAGCGAAAAAAAGATTAAGTAATGTGTTGCTTGTTCCCAAAAATACCAGGAATCTGGTACCAGTGTCAAAACAAAGCAACAGGCAATGAGGTCATCTTTGGTAGGACTTTAGAAATACGAACTAAGAACGGAACAATTTTCCCTTTCGAGGAAAGAAATAGTTTGCTTACATTGACAATGAAGAACCCTCAGAGCAGTACAACTTAGCAATTGGAGATCGCCATAGTTTGTGGCATAAGCGCTTCAGCCATAATAATGTTGACGACATTTACAAACTAAAAGATCACGCAGTAGGACTAACGCTAAGCGAGCACAACTTAACAAACTGTGAAACATGTCAGTTAAATAAATCAAAGAAACTTCCAGTACCAAAAGACTGAGTAACAAGAGCCAACCAAGCCTTACAAATTGTCCATACTGACATTTTAGGGCTAATCCAAACGGAAGCGTTCGATGGCCACAGGTATGCAATAGTGTTTGTGGATGGTATCATTAGATATCAGAAACTTTATGTTTTGAGCTCAAGGGGCGAGGCCATAAAGTTAAACAGTTCTTTGCAGACATAGGACAACCATGAACGTTAGTTTGCGACGGTGCCGGGGAGTATGTCTCAAGTGACATAAAACAATTATGTGGACAAAAAGGTGTTAGTCTTGAGTTTTCGGCAACGTATGCACCACAAGAAAACGGAAAGGTGGAAAGGTTGAGAAGAATTGGGGGACAATCACTCCAATGGCTAAATGTCTTTCAGAGCAGTCAAATTTGGAAAAAGACTATTGGCCATCTGCACTTAAAATGGCAAGTGAGATTAAAAACTTTTGATTCCATTCAGGTATTCAGAAGACACCTGTTGAGGCAATGTACAAGAAGAAACCTAACTTAGAATCTATCAAATTGTTTGGTTGTTCAGCTGTCGTTCATGTTGAAAAATTTTTTGAGTTTAGATTGATAGAACTTCTCAAAAAGGAGTATTTTTGGGGTCTTCAGACAATAGTATGTCTTATCTGGTAGGTATTCCAAATGACAAAGGGATCTTTAAGGTTAGAAAATCTCGGAATGCAACTTTCAACGAAAATGAAATGTTTATTGAAGTTAAAGAAATGAAGGAGGAGATAGTCAACAAGCATCAGTCAGATGGTGATAGAGATTTAAACCCGGTAGCTTTTCTTGGTGAAAATGTGAACAAGGAATTACTAAACAAGTCCATTGATGAAGCAATTAGGGATAAAACTGGTACGAAGCAATGAAATTAGAATACAAATCATTAGTGGAAAATAAAGTTTGCGAAATGGTAGAGAACAAAGGAAATAAACCCATTGGTAGCCGCTGGCACTTTGGTCTTAAGTTTGTTCCTAGCGGGGAGATAACAAGATATAAGGCAAGATTCGTAGCTAAAGTGTTTAGCCAAGTTCCCGGTCGAGATTACAACAAAACATACTCACCAACAACACACCTCTCAACAATTCGAATACTGATAAGCTACGCAGTATTTAAAAACACCGAATTGAAACAAATGGATACCAAAACAGCTTACTTAAATGCTGACATCAAAGAAAAAATCTTCATGAAACAGCCCGAAGGGTTCGAAAAATTTGATAAGCAAGGAAATCTATTAATTTGTAAGTTGAGGAAAAGTTTATATGGATTAAAACAGTCCGGTAGAAATTGGTACTTAACAATCAAAAGTTCTCCCAGCCAATTAGGTTTCACAGCGGCTCTTCAAGATGAATTTATTTTCATAAAGAAAGGAGAAAATGGTAGAGAGGGATTAGTGTGTTTCTGGGTAGATAATATGTTGATATTAGGATTGCAGGAAGACTTTTGTGAAAACTTTAAGAATGAAATTAAGGAGCGTCTCCAAATTAGCCGTTACGAAGATATTAGCTGGTTCCTAAATATAAAAATTAAGCGAACAGAAAACGAAATACTGCTAAGCCAAGCAGCTTATGTAGAAAAACTACTAGAGAAGTTTAATATGAGCTGATCAAAGACACTGGAAACACCTTTAGATGTTAGCCTGAAACTATCAAAAATTAGATTCACCAGAAATAGGTAGCAATGAGCATAGGGAATGCAATTATGCGATTATAGGGGTAAAGTGGTATGTTTGAACTATTTGGCATTAACAAGTAGACCAGATATTGCCACGCATCTAATTTATTGACTTCTTTTGTTGAAAATTCTGGACGGCGACATTGAAATTCGGCACAAGGGTGTTATCTACAAGGGTGTTACGTTACCTAAAAGGGACGAAGTCAGAGAAAATGATTTTTAGAAAAAGTGAGAAACTGGAGTTGATCGGATTGTCAGACTCAGACTGGGCAGGGAATATAGACTATAGAAAAATTACAAGTGGTTATTGTTTTAAACTTCACAATAGTTTAGGTGCAATCAGTTGGGCCAGTAAGTTACAAAAGTGTGTATCTACTTCAAAAGCTGAAATTGAGTTTAACGCTGTAGTCGAAGCAAGCAAAGAAGCCGTATACTTAGCAAACCTTTTAAAGGAATTAAGTTTAGAAAACCAGCAGCCAGTAAACGTCTTTTAGAAAATTTTAACGTTTAGTAAACGTTTAGACAATCAAGCTTGCATTGCTTCAATAAAAATTAGTAAAAATTCGTTGAATCACGGAAAGACAAAACACTTTGTATTAAAAGTGCACTTTGTTCGAAATTTAGTCGAAAGCCGACTATTAGAGCTAAACTACCTACCTACCGATTGCATGCTGGTAGCCACAAAAGCATTGGGAGGGAACCCAGTATCACTTCTTGGTGATGTCGTCATCGGAACAAACACTTAACATGATAGGAGGAGTATTGAAAGTATAATGTTAATTGTTTAGAGTATGAAAAGATTTACGTACCTCTATCCACGTGCTGATTTGCATCTTGGTTATTTATGAAATGAGCCAATGCAACAAGGAGCTAACACGAGCTATTTATACCAGATTTGTTCCCAAATTTTCATATTGTTATGTGATCTATTGACCCTAGATCTTTTAAAGAAGTAAATTATCATAGTAAATAGCTAGTAAAGACCGGATGTCATGAGAAGTCATGGAAGTTATAAGTTAAAGGTGCTCACCATTAATGTAAAAGTGCGGACTTTTGGGGTAATAAATATGGGCTGAATTTGTTGCTAATTGCCATAGTTGTCAACCATTAATTCTTATTTAACTATTTGATTACAAGATTTGTCTTTGCGTTCCCATCAGCCGACACTATTGAGCAAGACTGCTATTAACACGCTAAACTGCAATTCAGCGAAACTGATTAAATTCAATAAAAAATTATAGCCAGGAGACTCTTGTAATGGTAAAATTTATATCTATAGTTGTGTTCCCTATAGTCGAGAATAGAAAAGGATTAGTAAACAAAAATGACGTCAATTTCCATAAATTACTGTTATACAAAATAACTGAAATTATTTCTTTCAAGTGAAAAAATAAACAAAAATTTAGAGAGAAATTATTTCAAAATCGAATTGTTTGCATGATTAGTAGCTGGGAACTAGAATAGGATATGAATGGTGAATTCAACTTCCAAGTTTGACGAGAATAAGCCTTATACCGATACCAAATTTTAATACTAATACTATGTATCTGAGCAATAAGTATTAGTACTCAGCCCATATTGGTTTATCACGTTCTTTTACTTCAGTTTTTAGCTCAAACGTATTTTAGTATATATGTTGATTGACTTATAAGTACATGATGGAACAAAGTCTTAGTCGCCCGAGGAACTTAGAGCCCTGACACGGGGACGCTTGCGTAAGAGTGGTGGGCACGAGGCCCGAGGGGGACTATGATATTTTTCTAACGTATTTAGAGAACCAAGGGTACAACAGTGTTCAACTTCAATTGAAATTGAAGTTAGAAGAACAATTCTGCGGATTGGTGAAAAACAATTTTTCTTCTTAAAAGTATGCAGGAGTTGAAATAAAATAAACGTCTGCGTCTCCGATAGCGAAGAAGCCGATTATCTACAGTGGTTTGATTCAAGTGCCAAGAGTTAGATTTCTTCGTCTGAAAAATTGAACTTCAACTTAAAGAAGTGAAAGTCTATGTTCAACTTTTCAAACTCAGCTGTCAAATTCGAAGTTTAGGTGACGAATGAAATTGTACCCTGGGTACTCTAAATTACATTCATTTGAAACAGTGAATGAGATGAGCTGATTGAAGTAAACCGAGAAAACTTTAAAACAAACTAAGAAAAATATAACCCGATTCTGTAAATGATACGAACAAATAAAAATAGCAAAATATTCACTTCTAACTTTATCTCAAAAAAAATATCAGAAAAAGGAGACAACGATGAGCGGTGCAGTTCATTGCTTAATCGAACTATAGAAAGGAGAGTGTTTTAAAAAGTGCAGACGTAGCCTTTTCTTATTAGTATGACTAGCTGGGGTCGGTGCTGGTGAGGAGTAGAAGGGCTGGGGGTGTTGTCAGGGCGTTGAGAAGGGGTTGGTATGTAGGGATAAAAAGAATTGGGTCGGTTTGAGGTATGGGATGACAGGTACCTGGGTAGATGGGGGACAGGAAGGTTCAAATGTTTTTGGTGGAGGCAACTGGTTGGGTTCGGGCGGGTAATTATATGGGGTCGGTTATGTTAGTGGGGTGTCTCTAGCTGGAACAAGGAAAAAGGACTGTTACGGTGCTGCTAAACTTTTAAATGAGTAACATTTGACCTTCAACAGCGGTTGTCAATTTTGTATATTAGATGCTCAGCTACTGTTAAGGTCATTATTCTGCAACAGAAGTCAGCATTTTATGAAAGAATTCTTTATTCGAAGACGTTCAGAAGTCATGAACAAAATTGCTTGAACTAACCGAAGCTTAGACGGTAGATTAACTCAATAACTCAGAGGGGTTCAAACAGATTTTTTTTTGGGAATGGGAGGGGGTAAGTGGCAGATAGGTAGGTATGGTTTCGGGGTTTGCTAGTGAGTTGCTGGATGTTGCCGAGGAGTAATTTTGCTAATGGGTTAACCAGATGGGAGTAGTTAGTTAGGAGAGTAGTTTTTGAAGTTTTAAAAGGGACGAGGAAGTGTCCTATTTGCGGTCCTATTTTCAAGCAATTAGAAAACATTGTACTGTTCAAATCAAATATTTAAAAACAGTGGTCACGATTCGAAGAGAGAAATAAATGTCCAAAAGAACGAAATCCAAGTTGAGTTCGCAAAAAGTTTGTTTTAGTTACGAAGAACCTGCAGAATACCAATAAACCTATTCGAGTCGTAAGATAAATGTATAATACCAATAACATCCGCGGGGATCTTTTCTGTTTGAACCACCCAGCTTAGTGGGCGCATATTATTTGCACCCCCAGACGCACGTGCCATATTTAACATAATGATTTACGATGTAATTGCACGTGATCTGTAACTGGGGGCGCTTAACGTACTGGGGGCACAAACGGAAAAGATCCAACATCGGTAATACAATATACTGAATTGTAATAGGAGAGGGCCTATATAATAGCCTTTGAGAGGATGACGGCGGCTATTAATCAAAACAGTCTCAATATATTGAACTTTGAATAAAGGCGAATAAAATTGTCCTATGAGCTTTTATAATGAGTTGAGGGGGATTTTTTTCTAAGGTTTTTCCTCGCGTCAAATTTTCATGCTGAATTAGTTCAATTAGTTTTTAATAATAATAATGAATTTTTCCAAATACATATCCAGTAATTCACTTAATGATTACACAAGCAATTTACAATCAAGAAGTTATATGCATTTGGGGAGGACATCAAATAGGTCAATGGACCTGTCAGAGTGATGTCTCCTCTGGACAAATTTGAGCTTTATAATTTTTGTTCTATCATCGACAACCTCACAATAAAAATGGCTTTTTCCCAAGAACATCAAGTTAGTCAGTGTTTATAATCAAGGAAAGTATATTTAGAAAAGACCATGAGAAAACAAACAACTACCAAAAAACATTTGCAACCTATAGTGTCAACTTATAAAAAATTTTCGCTCAATGTTATTACTGCTCTTTGTTAAAATTCAAGCGCAACGTTAAAATTTAAGTGCAAAGCACTAAAAATGTCCAACTTAAAATGCTAAACAATCATCTTGCGATCAAAAGTCGGCTAGTTGGATGTGTCTGTCATCCTACAATTATATAATAAGTTTATTTTGTAGTCTGCCGTTTCTAGTTAAAGCCGTTATAAATTAGAGTTATCTGGTTACTGAACTGTGAGTTTGAATTCAAACAGCGGCTACTCAATTTTGAGCAATTATTTTAAAATATGACACTCAACCGTCCTGAAATTTTTTGCGCAACGTTTTGGTCGTTTGCGAAATCATACATTTTTGCAAATTACGCGTGAAAATTGAGCTTTTTATGAAAAAAGTCATCAAGCGCTGAGAGGGGTTAGAACTAAAATGCGTAAAAATTCTCAAAATAATAAGATGTAATACACAGAAAGTCTGAACTCTTCAAAAACATTGTTTTGAATTCTATTGTTACCTTTGCACTCTTTGAAAATTTGTTTACTGGTTCCTGTTAACTATGTCTCTGAAGCCTGTTTTATGCATTTCAAGAAATTTGGTCCGAATACATTTACAGAAAAAAGTGTTCACAGTGTAAAATGTGGTAACATGACAAAAGTACAACAAAAAGCTGTAAAAATTTTCTGGGAGTGATGAGAGAAAACAAGCACTGTTTAACTCCGACAAAAACGTCTCATTGACTTCCTGGTACTCTCAGCTAATTTCTAGCAAACTTTCAAACTTTCAAAACTTCAGAACGCTTATAGAGAAGCTGTAGTTTTGGAAGTGTCCGTTAGTAAACTTGCACATCCATCGGCATCGTCGGTTTCGCGTCGCCAAAGCGACCAAGAACTTTAGTTTTCTTTGTTAGTATCGTCTTTTGTGTTTACTGTTTGACCATTGAAAGCTTTGCTTTTGCTTATTACTGAATTTTGCCGCGACTCAAAGCCAGCGATAAGATTTTCACGAAACATACATAGGTTAAACTGGGCTTGAAAATAATAGTGAACTTTTAATTTCGTTCATTTTTTTTCAACTAGGTTCTTTTCTCAATTATGCGCCCAAAATAGGTCCAGATGGGTTGAACAAATTAACCACCGTGTTTATTTATTTTGATTACAGAAACTAGACAGTGTGATATGGATAATTTTCCCATGGAGGTAAATTTATTTTATGTGGAACACAAAGTTGTTCATGTTTTTTGTTTCTTTAATGTCCAATTTTTGTCTTTTTTAATCTAAAATATTCCGTTAAGTTTTGTACACTACCATTATTAGCAGTTTTTCTGGGTTAATGTTTGCAGGGTACAGCATGAATTCGGACCAATTGAATTTTTTTAAACTTCTGGACTGAGTTGAACTCGCTTCTGTCTAGATCTAATAATATTTGGTTGTTGTGTAAACGTTCAAGATTAATATAATTTATTATGAAATTTTTAGTGTGATTCAACATTACATATTCTGCATTACAAAATCAATCATTAGCTAAAATAGACAAAATCAGTTTATAATGAATGAATCAAGCAAAGTTTTTGAAATAGTTTGTGGTAGACTAAATACTTCTATTCTGCTCCCCCCCCCCCCTCAACACTGGTACTTTTCATGCCCGATACTTACAATTATGTGTATGCATATTGCACGTTACATGAACGAAATAGCACATACGTCCGGGGCGGGGGGTAGTAGATAAGCCCCCTAAATTGGGGGGGGGGGGGCTGAAAAAGAGTAGAGCCGCTTTAATTTGATTTAATTCCCCAAATCTCAAACTCGCTAATTACAAATTTCTCAAATTGCAAAATAGATAGAGGATCTATTCCCCCCCCCCCCCAGTATCTTTTACGCCCCCCGTTACAAATTATATGTTGTTATATAGCACGTTACTATGTATAAAATAGCACGTGCGCCTGGAGGCGTAAAAATGTAAGCCCACTGAGCTGGGGAGGGGGGGGGGGGGGGGGGGGGCAAATCCTAGATAGGTATACAGTTAGATGTGCTTATTCATATATAATGGACTTTGACTATGTACTGGATCGTGTAATAATTGTCAATATAAGCCCCAAGTCCAGAAGTCGTCAATTTTAAACGCAAGAAGAGCTTCGTCAGTATCTTCAATTTTAGTAAGATTGAAACGACAAAAGCTCGAACATTTTTCAGGTCTTTTCAAGTGGAGGTCTAAACCTTGTTAGTCCAGTAAAATATTTCCACGATGAATTCCTTAACTTAACACAGGTATCGGCTAGAAGACACGCGGGTATACTTTCAAACTTTTCCGGGAAAATTTATCACACAACATATGTGTGTGTATGGTAAACAGCGCTCTTTACTTGAGCACGGCAAGCTTCCGTGTGAACTTGGACATTAAGTTGTTCTCCAATTTCACGAACGAGGTTTGTTTCCAGTCGTATCAAAAAACTGCCGTCGCCTTGTTTGAAATTTTCCAACTGAGAGACCGTTTTGCCGCTACTCGTTTCGTGTGATCCATCGGTTCGCAAGACCTTGATTTTGACCTCGAAGAAACCAAGATTTGGATCCACATAAAACGTCACACTGTAGGATTTTGGTGTCTAAACAAGCAAGCTAAATTTCCATTTCTACATACATACAAAGATACATACAAAGACACAATCTAGACGTTTTTGCTTTTTGAGTGGTCTATAAAACAAGAAATCTATTTCAGATCACGAATGCGGGCTAAAGTTGGGTCCTCAACCTGGGTACTGATTCATCAATAATTGCCTTATTTCAGTTATAGTACAATATATCTCTAAATCTATACCACTCAAATTGTTTAGAGGTCGTAAACATTGAGTATAATAACGAGATTTATGAGGCAATTTGTTCAAAATTGGAATTGGAATTATATTACTTTTATTATATAGCCTAATTATTGTGATAAACTTATTCAATATTTTAGCTTACTGTCGACGAATCGGAAACATTTTTGAACTGTCCTAGAAAAAGGATTTCAGAGTTCTGGTTAACGTGAAGTGCGTTCATAAGGAATTCCAACTAAGCAATGTGGTTCATGGACGGTTCTTTTTGAATGATGGTGCTCGGAACTGGTTGAGATCACTCCCGCCAGACCTTTCCCATGAATCTTGACTCAAAAAAATTTACGTGTGCAGTTTTAAATGCACGTTTGGTCAGAAATAAAACTGAGCAATTTGAAGATGAAATACTTATCAACGAATACGATATTTTCTTTATTAATGAATCTTGGATCTCTTCGAACATAGATGGAAATTGGATAAAAAAACAACTTTACTCCAGTTTAAACTGTTCAGCTCATTTCAATCTTCCGAGAAGGTATGCAAAAAGTGGTGGACTCATTGCCATTTATAAGAGACACTTAAATTTCAAGCTCGCTTCACATGGTTGCACTCAGTTTTTAGAATACGCATGGTTTCAGTTGAAAACCAACGAAATTGTTAGTATTTGTTTGCTATGCCGTCCGCCAATTGCTCACTATATTGATTTCTTGAAATTTTATTATGACGAAGTGTTGCCATATTCACTGGAAGGAAATGTAATTATTATGGGTGATTTTAATCTTCCCCATAGCACCAGATTGACTAATTTCTTGGGAGAATCATGTCTTATCCAGATTGTTTTAGAACCGACTCATTAGAGTGGAAATATTCTTGACTTGACAGCGAGAAGGTCTCAGTATTGTTAGTAAAAGAACTGAATTTCTCGGATCAATAGTTAATCAAATTTGGTATGACATCGGAGATAACACCCCAACAATCCTCTCGGTGTGTTCAGAAAATTTGGAGAAAGGTGGAATGGAAAGAGTTCAGCAATGCTTTGGAGTTATTGTTAGCTCTCAATCAGCACATCACAAACCCACATGATCTTGCAGAATTGCTCGTTGACACTTTTATTGAAGCTGTGAAACATAATGTACCCGCTGAAAAGCGCCACACAAAAACTATGATTTGTCCCTTTTGATGACACAGAGCTCGAAGCATTGAATCAGATGCAACGCCGAACTGAGTGTTTCTACCAAAACAAACCAACAAGTGAGAAAAAAATTGGCGTACCAGCAAGCTATTTTAAAGCATAAAGATTTTTTTAAACGGAAGAATTTGATGTAGTTTGACAGAAATGTTAATAAAAACATCAACCTGCGGGTTAAATTTGCAAACTTCAATCGGCTACTTGGCCACTGAGCACAAGGATCCAAGGAACTGGGGATCAGTTAAAATGACCTTTGACCGATTTCAGAAGTTCATCAGAGACAAGATACTTGATATCCGAGAATTAATTCCTACTTCTTCTGATAATGGCCTAAATAGTTTGTTTTCAGTAGATAAATCTTATCACATTGCAATTTCTCTTGATTAGTTCAATTTAGTCGAATTGAAAAACGTAAGATAAGCTCTTACTGGTACATCAAATAATTTTGACGTGCTAGACCCAGTTCAAACAAGTGTGGCAAGCAGACTTTTGTCTCCTGGTTTAATCATTTTCTGAATCTAGCTAATAGCGGCTTTGTACAAGGCACGTTTCCCGATTTTTTTCAAAACTGCAGTCATAAAACCGAATCTGAAAAACTGAACTTTGACAAGGAATTACCTAGCAGCTACAGGCCTATTGCAAATACATTCTTCTCAAAAATATTAGAACGATCAGCGGCTGATCAACTTTGGGAGTATTTTGAAGATTACAAATTTTAGATGTGCAACAGTCAACATATAGAGCTGGCCACTCTACAGAAACTTGCTTAAGAAACTTGCTACATTAAAAAATTCAATGACATCCTGCTCCAACTTAACTAAAAAAAACAACTGATTTTGGGCTTGGATCTCTCGGCAGCTTTCGATACAATGGATCATGACATTTTTGCTTGTTGTTAGAAAATTGTTTCAAGATCAGAGGTAAATGCAAAAATTGGATCATGTCTGATATCACTAACAGAAAGTACAAATTGGAAGCAGCCTCTCTGGTGAAGAAATTGTTGACTTTGGCGTACCACAAGGTTCGATCCTTGGACTTCTCTGCTTTTTACTATGTATGTAACCCCCATTGGTGATTTAATGAAGCGAATTCAGTTAAGATATCAGGTTTGTGCAAATGATACACTAATTGCTTCGCGTTTGAGGTAGCAAACTTTGGATCATGATATAAAGGCTCCAGACACAAAATTGAGGAATTTGTTCCAGGCTTTCAGGCAGATGAAATTAAGAGTAAATCCTGATAAGACTGAAATAACGTTGATCTCATCGAAAAAGAAAAAAATTGATATTAGCTAAGCTTTAATTAGCAGTGGAAAATTTCACATTGAAGGCCAGTATTCAATCACTGGGTTTAACGATCGACCAATACTTTTCTTTGACAAGGCACACAGTGACAGCTGCGTGCTACCAGAAGCTTCGCAAACTGTACAGGATCAGATATTGTTTTACGATTAAAAGGAGAAAACTAGAGGTCCAAAACCTAATAATATCTCGCCTTGATTACTGCAACTCAGTCTTATCTGGAGTTCTCAAAACAGAATGCAGCGTGCTGGATTGTTTTTTCACTGAAAAAGTCTGAATCATGCAAAGATTTCATGTATCATCTACATTGGTTTCCCATCGACAAACGGATTGATTTTAAATTACTGATTTTTGTCCATAAAATTATTCATAAGTGTCATGTTACGGATTATTTGAATCAACTTTTGGAAATTCAACCTGATCAGTACAGGAAAATATCAGTAAAGCTTTCGAGGCTGTCACAGTTCAGTAAGAACTTTTATATGGTGATAGAGCTTTTTGCATTTGCGGTCCGAAATTATGGAACAAACTACCCAAAACACTAAGAGAAATAGGCAACCATAAATTTTTCAGGAAGAAACTCAACACACTTTTCTTTTCTTAGTGTTAGGGACAGACTGTTAAGAAAATAGCATGGATTGCGAAGCTAGAAGAAAGTCCAGAATTAATACTATCAAATGAAACCTCAGTTTCAGGATCTGTCTAGATTCTGACAAATCGAAGCCGTATCGGCGAGTTTTTTTGATAATGAACAGCAATTTCAAAAGTGTACCTGCTTTTTAGGATCATCTCTTGAGCTTTGTGCTTTTCTTCAAAATAGTGTTACAATTTCATATCCAGGTGGAAATATATCTACTATGTGCTCGGAAAGCGTCTTTACAGAAATTTTTGACACAAATGAAAGCCAAGTTATTGTCATGGCAGGAACGAATTATCTATTTGACAAGAAAATTAAACGATTGATGACCCCGTAGAGACATCGGATGAAAGCGGAAACATATGCTAGAGTGAACTATTGTTACAGAGATGTTGCTCGAGAACTGAATGTCCCCTTTGTATCATTGAAGAAATTGAAGGCTGTGAAGCACCTAAGCAAGGGTGAAATCCATCCGAATCCGCGAGATGTTCGAAAACTTGCCTCTGATTTCAGACGTGCTGTAAAGCATACTGAACTCTGTTACGCAGCGAAACCATTTCAGTAAGAGCACTGTTGTTGTTGAAGATTTTAATCCTTTTAACAACGTTTTAAGTCAATTATTCAAGATGTATGCGGTTCGGCCGATGGGACGATATTCCAGGTCTTGTTGAGTCAAAATTAGTATTTGGAATTGCCTGGGTAAGGCAAAAGATGAACATTCCTTGATGCCCCACCATTGTGTACAGAAAGGGTGGATGAATAAAGACCAGCACTACTACTACTACTACTACTACTACTACTACTACTACTACTACTACTACGACTACTACTACTACTACTACTACTACTACTACTACTACTACTACTACCACTACTACTACTACTACTACTACTACTACTACTACTACTACTACTACTACTACTACTACTACTACTACTACTACTACTACTACTACTACTACTACTACTATTACTACTACTACTACTACTACTACTACTACTACTACTTCTACTACTACTACTACTACTACTACTACTACTACTACTACTACTACTACTACTACTACTGCTACTACTACTACTACTACTACTACTACTACTACTACTACTACTACTACTACTACTACTACTACTACTACTACTACTACTACTACTACTACTACTAACTACTACTACATTATTCCAGTTAAATAATTCCGATTCAATTTTGCACAAATTGATTTATAAATCTCGTTATTATACTCAATGTTTACGAACTCTAAACAATTTGAGTGGAAATCAACAACAACAAATAAATTGACTATCAAGAAGAAATAAGTTGACTCTAAAGTACTTACACCGAAATATTGATCAATATTTCTGTGTAAGTACATTTGAGTCGACCTATTTCTTCTTGATAGTTGATTTATTTGATGAATTCCACTTTAGAAAAAAATAGTTGTATCAATATTGGTCATGTAATGGCGTATAATAACATTTAAGTTTGTTTCCCCACTTACGACGCGGCCGAATTAGTTAAAGTAAGCCTCGAACGCAAACTAGCTAATTAAATAAAACCAAAAGACCATTACACTGCAGATTTAACGTTTTTTTTTTCTCAAATTGTATACAATTTTTTCCCCAATTTTTTCCCGTTAATGCTATTAGGGTGATGACAGGATCAAGGTGTAACCAACCAGGTACAAACGTGGGGGTTTTGACACGGTATGTTCGAGTTTGGTTTGTTAGGTACGTATCAAGATTTGGTCGGTACCGGTGAGGGCATGGTGATCCCAAATTTTGTTGGATCTAAAAATCAAATCACACTTTGCTTTTTCCACAAAAACTAGTGATAAAACTATTTTAGATTGTCCAAAACATTCATTTTTCTTGCAATGGATTCAGTTGAAGCTTGCTTAATGAAAACTCAGCCTCAACGACAATCTCATGGAAGAGATGTTCATGCATATTCAAATTTAAAAAAACTTTTGCAGCAGACTCGCAACCTACTTCTCAACAGTTTGTTAGTATCGTGTATATAATAGCTTTTGCAACCTAGAGCCACAAAACGCTACCATGTAGAAATTAATATTTTTCTCTTCATACACAAACAAATTACAATATACACATTACTCTAATTCTCTTCAAATATTTTTAAAACTATCATTTCTTTTGTCATTTAGTGCCAACTACTAATATTTAGTTAAGCTGGTAATTATCCATTATCAGTCTGATAAATTCATTTCTAATCCACTGACTTCATTGGACGTATCCCAAATAATAGTGTAACTAGTGAGATCGTGTAAAAAGCATGTAAAGCCAAATTGCTGAATAAATTGAACAAAAAAACCCACTTTAACCTAATTAAAAGAGTTTTATTGAAAATGCCTATTTTGGTTATGAAAGTTTCAATCAATTCTCAGTACCATCATAAGTAAGATTTAATTATTCATTATTACATTCAACATAACGATCACCCAACACAAGCCAAACCACCTCTAATACTACATTGCATTGTACCATGTATATTAACTGTTTCTTCTTTGTAATACCTATGTGTCACACCAGTGTATTTTATTTCCCATAACCAAGTTAAACCAGGAAGAGACTATGAATAACAAAAATCTATTTCATAACATTTTATACAGTGATCTCGAAAATTTTTCAAATACATACGTTTGTAAAGGAATATCAGTCTTAAGATATACCAAAAAATTTCTGCCATTGTTGAACACCCTGTATCAGTCCATCATTTCTTTGCTCGTTCATAAATTTATCTCTAGTATCTGCCCATTCAGTTATAAATAGTGCTTTTCTTCTTTCTAATTCGTTTTTTTTTTCAGCATTACACATTTCTTCTTTCAATGCTTTGGTGATTTTATCTAAACTAAGAAGGTGAAAGAAACAAAACATATCTTATGCTTTATTATAGCCCAGAACAAAACTAATATCGTTCTTAGCGGTTTTAGCCGGTAACTTTAATCGAATGGCCTCCGTGAATTTTGCTATAAAGATTATTATCATATTTAGATGCATCATAAGCATATAATGGCGCAAGGCTATTCTCTGCTTAAAGGTTAAAATTTTTGTCTGCGAAAACCCTAAACACACCATTTAAAAGATTTTGATCTTTAACACAGTCATCATCTAATTCCTCTTCACAAAAATAACAAGTAGTAAAAAATGGAGTTAAAGCCTCTTCTTTAAGTGTCTTTTTTGATTTAAATACATATGTAAACTTCTAAATTTCTATTTTAAAATGATTTCTATTTACAAACCAATCAAAAGAATCAGCAATAGTATGATATTCTAATCTACATTCCGATACACCCCACAAACAACAATGATATGTTTAGAATCTTCTATTATACAGGACAAAATTTAAAACATGGATAACACCTAGGATACTATACTAGGATACATTATTTCTTAGGAAAAATGATACATTTGGACATAGCTGAAAATATTACATTCTTTAGAATCATTATCATTAATTATTAATACTAGAATAATAGTTCTATCTTTATTCAGATTAAACACATTAAATAGTAGCACATCCTTGTTCAGTTCCTGTATCGTCTTTACATGATTATAATAATAACGACACTTACGCGGAGATATAAGCTCATTATTATACTCTGGTTCATTTTAAATATTTATTCTTTCAGGCTTATGCTTTGTAGAAGGTAGATTAGCAATTTTGTTTTACATTAAAAAATTATCATTATCATTAAGTATAATTAGTACATATCTTCATTTAAATGGAACTTCTACATGACAATCACCCGGAGGTTATACCTCCTATACGAACAAAGATCTTTTAGGAAAACTTTGCATACTCCAACCAGGCTGATTCTTCTCTTGTTCTTGCATCGCAGTTTGTAGTTCACTATTCAATACATCTAGGTCATATCGAGTGTTATACAACCTTGACTCCGATCTATTGTGAGTTCATTTTCTTCTCATGTGTCATCAGTAGGTTTTGTATATCGTACTACATCAAAGGTGTTATATTTAATATGAAGATGTATGTTATGTAGGCTTCTCATGCTTCCAAGATTGCTTCTTATTTCCATATATTTTTTTTACTCTTACTATTCTTTGATTGTGTCTCTTAATATGATTTATTCTTTATTCATCATTTTTTCAATTACTTGTTTTTTATGTTTATCAATTTCTTCGTGTTTTACAGATTTACGATGTTTTTGTTTGTTCTTAAATCTTGTTTTATATATCTTATGATGCCCACTTGTAGAAGTAGTTGACTTTTTAACAAGTTCACCAGCATTTAATTGTTTTCTTTTTTTTTCAAAAAAATGAGCCTCTACACTTTATGGACATAGTGATGATTCAGATGTTATGCAATCATAACGATGATCAATTTTTTTAGTTTCTGCTCTATAGCAGAATTAATTCTCTCATTTTTATTATCTGAACTTTATTTTTTCTTACTTTTTAAAAAATTATGATGCTAGCACTTTTAGTTAAAATTAAGTCATTGCAATACTCCGAAGTGGATTGGTTTGTGTATGCATTAAAATGATCCAAAACAGTATTTCTAGTGTAGATTGGGTAAAATATATAACTATATTTTCTACTATAGATTTAAAAGCTTAAGATGTAGGTTACGTATTATTTATTGTGTTTTTTAGATAAAGATTTGGACAAACACAGTTCACGAATATGGATTTTGTTCAACCAAGACCATTTCAAAAAATTTGCTGAGAGATTTAAAATTACAATTTGATCTCCAAAATTGATTTGAATACAGCCGCTTACAGTTTTTGTGTTATTTTTGGTTATATTATATTAGACATATGATCCATATTCAGATCTAAGGAAAACATTTAAAGGCTATAAAACTAATATGTTAGAGCCATCTGAAATAGATAAACCATTTTTCATTATACTGGTAAATCTGATTCGGTTAAAACGTGGTTCATAAGAAATTTCTGTAATCTATGTGATTAATTTATGTTTTTTTTGGTAAATAGGTGAATGGGAGGGATATAAAGTATTCACTAGTAATTAATTACATCTTTCAAAAAAATGCGAATTTTAGTTAATAGTCCCAGTATACTTGATGTTACGGTTGTTCATATTAGATTACCAGCAATAGATGCACTATGCTATGAAGACATCATAAAATAAAGATATTATACTCAGGTCATACAAAAACAGATCTAAATACCAAAACAGGTTATAATACACCAATAGTTTTTATATTGACATGAACCGTTAGCATATTTTTATTCATAGAGCACAAGAAAAGCTTAAAATAATTTCTTATTTATCTAGAGTTGAGATTTACGGTCTTGGTATAATAAAGTCTGGTACGGTAGATAACTTTTATATATAGGATAAAGATAAGAATGTTGTTTACAACTCAAGATCAGAGAGTGTCATTTTGACAGATATATAGATAAAAGAAAGTTTAGCAATTACGAAGTTAAAATTCTGAATTCATATTTCAAAGATGAATTGAAAGAACCAATAAATATCAAACGAAAAGAGATAATGTTTTATTTTAATGTATATTTAGAAAAAAGTGGCATAGATAATACATAATTACACATAGAGAAAATCATAAAGCATATTATGCGATTTGAGATATAGTTACTCTAATAAAAACAGCAATTGGCGTCTATTAAAATTCATATGCAAATAAGAGCTCAACAAATGCACAAAGCAATAACCGATCTAATATAAAGTCTAGATTTAAAAAATATTGATAATTTTAGTATTAAAGTGGATAATGGTAAAACATCAAGATTTGGTTATGGACTTGCAGAGTTTGTTGATAATGACCACGAGTTGAATTTTGCTTTGGCAGAGCTATTGGAAATAGAAAATTTGTCGGAACAAATAGATAAAGTTAGAGAATGTAATATGATATTTTTGATGAAAACAATTGTTCTTACGAATAGGTTTTATATAATCATTGCAGTAATAATCAAACCAAATTTATATTAAAATGTTTTGATCGCTTTTGTTATTTATATAGCAAGTTTAATTTTGAAGATAAAGGCATAGATAAACAAAGGAAAATTACGAAATAGGCACCTAGCTATATAGGTATAATTTATAGAATATGATTTTACTTTAAATGATGACTTTAAGTTTTTTTAACCCATTGTTTAAGAAATCACAAAAAAAATCTCATCTAGATGTGATAAGTTGCATGCCTCTACATTTAATAATCATCATAATAAAGATATGGCGTTGCACAAATGTATTATGATTTGATTTAAAGTAAAAATACAATAATAGATTAAAATCAAAGATTAAGAATTAAAGACATTGAATATGAATGAATTGGTTACTGATATTTTCAATAAAACAAAAGTTGAGGGTTTTCTTAAGATAAAAAACTCATGTTAAATTGAATAAAACATGGTCACATTGTAAACTTGAAAATTTTTTAAATAAAACAAGTAGTTTTTGTAAAGATTGTAGAAAACAGCTTCTTTTCCTGGTTGTACTTTTTTAAAGTAGATCATATCTTGAAAACATAGAAACAAGAATCATTCATTGAACATTTATAAATGTTGTTAAGTAAAATAGTTTAACAAGATAGTTTAATAAGGTAGTTTACAATTAACAAAATAGTTTACCATTATTTAGTGTAATAACATTTATGTTTGAAACTTTATGGTAATAGGCATATTTAAGCATTAAACATTCGGTTATAGAGATCATAGATAATTTTCATTAATCCAGATTATAGAAAATTATATGGATTATAAGAGCGTTTTGTGAATTATCAGCATTACTATGGATAAAACTTGACATAATTGTCTGATACTCCACATAATCCTCTTATAAAACACATTATCATCTTCTTATAACAACATCATCCTCTTATAAGCCATATAATTCTCCATAATCAGGATCATTGAAGATATCTATAACTTCTATAATCTAATGATTAAAGCTTAAATGTGCTTATGAGCATAAGGTATCATGCATATATGCAATTATTTTAAACTTTATCTAAAATTATAATTAAATACAATAACATAAATTTATGCAGACCACTTATCTTTTTAATGATGATTACTGAATGTAGAAGCATGACACCTATCACAGGTATAAAAAATTGTTGAAATCGATCATTAGGTACGAACTTTGTAATTTCCCTTTGTTTATCTATGCATTTGTCTTAAAATTGAGACTTGCGATATAAATAAGGCATGTAATTAAAACATTTTACTATTAATTTTGTTTAATGTCAATTTAAAGAAACAATTGTTGTTTAAAACATATTCGTTAAAACAATTGTTTTAATCATTGCTGTAACAAGAGACAA
>NC_134479.1:57735634-57755634 GCF_964194025.1 Convolutriloba macropyga
CTGAATAGGAATGCAGTAGTATTTGTTGTTTTTAACTTAAATTATAGACCTTATAGTTCAATAAAATTCAAGAAAATACATCCGAAAAGATGTAATGTATTTCATTTTAAGGGAATTAATCTGCTCTGTTTAAATATTATCATATTTCATAGAATAACGAGATTAGCGAGGAGAACCCGAGCAGAAGACAGAGATGTTTTGCGGCACGTTTTGCGGCAAAAAAACTTGCTGACTTTAACAAATTTTGCTTTGCCAGAATTGGCGAAAGATAAAGCAGTCATCGACTAAAGCCTGGTCAAAAATGTTCAATGAAAAATTTAAACAGACAACTTCCTTAAGTCAAGCAGAATACCTCAAGAAGCAATTGAAAATCCTCCAGAAGGTTTGAGATATCTTTAGCAAAGGTGGATTCAAATTGACAAAATGGATATCAAGTGACGATGAAGTCAAGTCACAGATCTCAGAGACAGACGGGTCAACTCAAGTTTTGAAAGCGTTCAGAACTATATCATATTAGTTTTCAATTCGAGGAGTTGATTTTGAACACAGATTGCCTCAATTCCCGTTGTGGAACTGATCAAGAAATTGCAGCAAAAATAAATCAGAAAATTGTCATATCTTTTGTCCCAGTGTTCGAACCACTTGGGCTATGTCCCCCTTCACCAGACGGATATGGTGTTTTTTATTCAAAAGCATTTTGGCAGCAATAATACAAGCATAGGACAAGCATGGAAGTGTTGTCAGCAAATCACTCAAAATTGTTCTTTGATATTTAATCCGAGACATAAGTAAGGACAATGTCAATAACTCGACTTTATTTTGAAAAAAAATACACAATTATGAGACTTCACATCTTTACAGAAGCATCAGAAGAAGCAATATGCATTTTGACGTATCTGCAAGATAGAACAAGTTTAAACTTACCTGTTTAATAGAGAAATGTTGTGTAGCACCCAAGAAACACTTGAAAACGCCGAAGATAGAACTCCAAATCGCATTTGACGGAATTGGTCTCAGAATGCAGAAACTCAACGAGCACTATGTCAGAATTGACAAAACCCTTCATTGGACTGACCCGTCAACGGTCTTACATATGTTTTCTACAGCGCACAAGAAACAACAATTATTCCTTGCAAACAGAACAGCGAAAATACTTGAAACACCCATAGATGTATAAATGAGAACACGTGAAAGGTGTCGAAAACCCATTTCACATAGGAACCCGAGGAACGTACATAGAATTTTTCCGAGATTCCGTGAAGTGAATCGGCTCGGCCTGATTACAAAAAAAAAGAAGATATGTGCCCAAAGCCGTGGTGCCAAGAGAACGATTTCGATCTTGAGTAAGCTATAAGTGCTGTAGCAACTGAAGCCGAAGATCAGAAACCATTTGACTGGAACTGCTACAGCAGTTCACGACGAAAAAGGAATGACTTCCTAAAACCGAGCAAAAATTTCTTCAATTTTTCAAATCAATTGCCTCACGTTTGTATGAAAGTCGATAGCTACCATCAAAGAAATCTCAAAAACATTGAACCTCGCCAAACTTCCACACTTTGAAGAGACGACAGAGCCAATTGAGTGAAAGATTGACTGAATCATTCGAACCCTGATTACAACGCAAAACAGCCAAAAGTGCTAACAGCGATTTTTCAAGTTAAACAATTTCTGTCGGAGAGAGGACATCATGAAAACCTACATAAAGGTAGAGAACATGCGAGAAGAATTCTTCAACAAGAATTGTGGATTATTGGATTGCAGAAAGAAATACGAGAAATCCAGTCAAGATGTATTAATAACAGACACACGAACGACAACCCAATCTACCCACAGATGGCGGAACTACCCCGAGAACGACTTGATGAACAATTGTTCCCATTCACCCATACTGGTGTCGAATACTTCGGACCAAACGAAGTGATGTTCATACGAATTTTCTCGAAGAATTGGGCTGCCTCCTTGACTGTCTAAAAACAAGAGCAGTATACATTGAAGTTGCACAATCATTGGACACCGATTAATGTCTGTCTGCAGTGACAATATTCACTTCAGTGCGTGGCTACCCACATACCATGATTACTGACAACTGCACGAGCCTCATTGGAGCAGCAAACGAACTGCAGGCATTCATGGACGAATGAGACAAAGCTAAGAGCGAAAGTGGTTTAGCTCAGGAGAAAGTTGTGTGGAAGTTCAACAATCCTGGAGCGCCACACTTTGGTGGCGCTAGGTGGAAACTGGATAAGAATGGTTTAAAGTTGTAAACAAATGATGATTGCAATAATGCACAATCAACGCCTCACCAACTAAGTGCTCAGTACAACAAAGTGTATTTGTTTTAGCAAACGCTCAGTGCAAGACACATGACAGCAGTAAGTAACGACCCTGAAGTCTTTACAGCACTCTAAACTAATCATTTCTAACTGGGACAAGAAAAAACGAGTGCTGCATTCATGCCAATATCTGAGAGATACCATGACTTGGAAAAGTTTTGCAAAATGGCTCACAGAAAATGCGGAATTGATCCGGAAAAGATGGATTCGGCAATATCATTCCCAATTAATTCAGAGACCGAAGTGGTCAAAAAAAAATTTGCAAACACTGAAAAAGAAGGAGAAATTGTTGGGATTGTAGATGAATCGATGAAAATATGGGAATTTAAAATGGGACGAATCATGCATGTCTTCAAACACAACGATGGCGTCGTACGATCAGCGAGAGATGGCGAATTCAACAGATCGATGGTGAAATTGGCGCTAGCATCCTACGATGGTGTTTCCGAGATCAAAAACTGGGCCGGAGATGCTTGTGCCACTATTGAACAGAAGCAGGAGCAATCAGAACAACAGAAGTAAAAACAAGACTCTAATTCATGAAGTTTTTTGAAAACGCAAAAAAGTTCAAAACCAAAAAACTCTAATTAATGTTCAGACCAAAAATTTGTAACCCCTTTTTCAGAAGGGAAACTTGAGCAGCACGAGGTTATAGCACTCGGTCAAAAAAATCGCTAAGCTATCGTGGAACCAACGAACAATATTGCATCATACCCACAAGTGTAGCCATTAGATCCTATATGGTGCGAAAAAGGAATTTTTGTTATTTTATTTTTTGTCAAATTTCACAAATTCTTCCTTTATGTTTCTTTAAGTGTTCATTGATGGTCAACTGTCATACATTAGAGGCAATTAGTGCTACAAAATAACTATCAGTGCTCGGGACAAGAAGCACAAATTTTGCATTAATATGACATTTACTTTGTGAACATTGACCCAAATCACTTTTGCGCTCAAAAATCATATGTTTTTTTGAGCGGCATTACTCATCCAAATTAGGTTAAATGACGTAAGAGCGAGGGTTAAAAAACAAATTAACCCCCACTATAACATCTTTTTGGTCTGTCAAGGGGGGTAAAATGGTGTAAGAGTTTAGGGTATTTTCTCAATTACATCCAAACTCTTACATTATTTTACCCCCTTGACAGACAAAAAGATGTAGGAGTGGGGGTTAACTTTAATTTCATCCCCTCACTTTTACACCATTTTACCTCCGTTGGAAGCCAAATGCAGCCCAAAAAGACGACGTAAGAGTTTTGAGCTGCTTTTTTCGGAAAAAAATCGTCCCATTGCAGCCCCACTCTCACATCATTTTAGTCCCCTCTGAAAAGATTAAACCCTCACTCTTACACCATTTTACCCCCTTGGCAACTCACATCCTTTTACATCCTTCCTAGATCCTTTTACCCCCTCAATCTCAAATTGTTTTTGCACCCCTATTTGAAGACTGCCATTCCTGAACCCACATCCTCTGTACCCTCAGCTGGTTCTCATCAACCTCCAGACCATCAAAGCTTGTCCAACTCTTGGCGGTCAAAATACATGATTAATACTTGTTAGAATTGCCCCTCTCAAAAAATACCCCCTTACTTTCATCATTTTACCCCCACCCCCGAGAACAAATCAACCCCAAACTCTTTACCCCCCTTTGCAGTCCAGCTCTTAGCTCATTTTACCCCCTCTGAACAAACAATCCCCAACTCTTACACCACTTTACCCTCCCTGGCAGCTCAAATCTTAACTCATTTTATCTCATCTGAACAAACTACCCCCTCCTTCTTAAAACCATTTTACTCCCCTAGGCAGCTCATCTCATTTTATCCCTCGGAAAAATTTACCCCATCACTCTTACACCATTTTACCCCCCTTGTCAGCCCAGTTCTTACCTCTTTTTCCCCTCATCAATTTCAGTTGATGAATTAGCAAGCCACCTGTGTAAGTGGTGGTATGTTGCTTCAAATTGCATTGTCAACGCTAGTTAAACAGACAAACAACAAGCAATCAAGATATTGGGCAGACAACACGATTCAAAAGCAAATTATATGAAAGTGGACTTCTGTTGCGGGAGGACGAAAGGAAATCACCGAGCAACTGCTATTCTGCAATAGTGTCCTCATAAACCCTAAAAGGTCAGAACAGTGTGAATTACAGCAGCAAGGGTAGTATCAAGGGTAGCCCTCAACGACAAACTTCTACCTGGACCAGGCCTGTGTAAGCTTCCTTAAGCTTCCTTAATTCAAGCAAAATACCTCAAGAAGCAGTTGAAGGTTTGAGATATCTTTAGCAAAGGTGGATTCAAAATGACAAGTTCGATAACAAGTGACGATAAAGTCAAGTCACAGATCTCAGAGACAGAGGGGTCAACGCAATTTTTGAAAGCGTTCAGAACTAAATCGTATTCATTTTCAACTCGTGGAATTGAATTTGAACACAGATAGTCTCAATGCCCGTTGTGAAATTGAGCAGGAAATTGCAGCAAAAATAGCTCAGAAAATTGTCAAATCTTTTTTCTCAGCAGTGTTCGAACCACTTGTGCTATGTCCCCCTTCACCAGACGGATAAGGTGTTTCTATTCAAAAAAATTTTGGCAGCAATAATACGAGCATAGGACAAGCATGGGAGAGTTGTCAGCAGATCACTCAAAACTGTTCTTTGATATTTAATCTGAGACATAAGTAAGGACAATGTCAATAACTCGACTTTATTTTGAAAACAAATGCACAATTTTGAGACTTCACATCTTTACAGATATATCGGAAGAATTGATATGCTTTTTGACATATCTGCAAGATAGAACAAGGTTAGAACTGACCTATAAAATAGGGAAATGTTGTGTAGCACCCATCAAATACATGAAACACTGAAGTTAGAACTCCAAATCGCAGTTGACGGAAATAGTCTCAGAATGCAGATACTCAACAAAAATTACGTCAGAATTGAAAAATTTTGTTGTTGGACTGACCCGTTAACGGTACTATATTGGTTAATTGCAGCGCACAAGAAACAAAAAATTTTCAATGCAAACAGAGCAGCAGAATTACTGGTAAAACCCATAGATAAATAAGTGGAGACACGTCAAAGACGTACAAAAACCCTATTCACATAGGAACGCAAGGAATGTCCATAGAATTTTTCCGGGAGTCCGAGCAGTGAATGGGCTTGGCATGACTACAAAAAGATAAAGATATGTGCCCAAAACCATTTTGTCAAGAGGACGAATTTGATCTCGAGTAAAATATCAGTGCAGTAGCAACTGAAAGAGAAGCCGAGAAACCATTTGATTTCAACTTCTACAGCAGTTCACGACGAAACAGAAGTGACCTCCCAAAGCAGACGCGAATTATCAAGCAGAGTATTCTTTTTTCAGTTTTTTCAAATCAATTAACTCCCTTTTGTTTGAAAATCGAAAGCAAGCAGCACAGAAATTTCAAAAACCTTGAACCTCGCGAGAGTGCCACACTTAGAAAAGAAGAGAGAGCCAATTGAGTGAAAGATTGACTGAATCATTCGAACCTTGGTTACAACGCAAAACAGCTAAAAGTGCTAGCAGCGAATTTTCAAGTTAAACAACATCTGTCGGAGAGAGGACATCATGAATACCTACATGAAGGTAGAAAACATGCGAGAAGCATTCTTCAACAAGAATTGTGGATTATTGGATTGCAAAAACAATTACGAGAAGTCAAGTGGAGATATATTAATAAAAGACACAAGAACGACAACCAAATCCACCCGCAGATGGCGGACCTATCCCGAGAACGACTTGATGACCCATTAACCCATACTGGAGTCGACTACTTCGGACCAACCGAAGTGCTGTTCATACGATTTTTCTCGAAGAGATGGGGCTGTCTCCTTGACTGTCTAACAACAAGAGCAGTATACATTGAAGTTGCACAATCATTGGACACCGACTAATGTCTGTCTGCAGTGAGAATATTTATTGCAGGACATGGCTACCCAAAAACCATGATCACTGAAAAAACGTTTCATCGGAGCAGCAGAGGAACTGCAGCCATTCGTAGACGAATGAGACAAAGCTAGGAATGAAAGTGGTTTAGCTCAGGAGAAGGTTTTTTGGAAGTTCAACAATTCTGGAGCACCTCACATTGGTGGCGATCGGTGGAAACTGGATAAGAATGGTTTAATGCCGTAAAAAATTGATGATTGCAATCTTGCACAATCAAAGTCTCACTAACTAGGTGCTCAGTACAACAAAGCGTATGTGTTATAGCAAACGCTCAGTGCAAGACACATGACAGCAGTAAGTAATGATCCTGAAGTCTTGACAGCACTCTAATCTAATCGTTTCTAACTGGGACAAGAAAACAGGAGTGCTGCATTCAGGCCAATATCTGAGAGATACCATGACTTGGAAAAGTTTTGCAAAATGGCTCACAGAAAATGCGGACATGATCTGGAAAAGATGAATTCCGGAATATCATCCACAATGAATTCAGAGACCGAAGTGGTCAAAAAAAGATTTGAAAATACTGAAAAAGAGTGAAAACGTGTTTAGATTGTAGATGAATTGATGAAAATATGTAAAAATAAAATGGGACGAATCATGCAATTCTTCAAACACAACGATGGCGTCGTACGGTCAACGAGAGATCTCGAATTCAACAGATCGATGGAGAAATTGGCGCCACTATCTTATGATGGTGTTTCCGAGACCAAAAACCGGGCCGGATATGCTTGTGCCACTATTGAAAAGAAGCCTGAGCAATCAGGACAACATAAATGAAATGAAAACTCTAATCCAAGAAATTTTTTGAAAACGCAAAAAAACTGAAAACCAAAAAACTTAATTAGTTAAGACCGAAAATTTGTAAGCCCATTTTCAGAAAGGAAACTTGAGCAGCACCAGGTTATGGCACTCGGTCAAAATTTTATGTGAGCTATCGCGGAACCAACGAACAATATTGCATCATACCCACAATTGTGGCCATTAGATCCTATATGGTGCAAAAAAGGAATTATTTGTTATTTCATTTATTGCCAAGTTCCATAAATTTCTCCTTCTGTGATTCTTTAAGTGTTCATTGATGGTCATACATTAGAGGCAATTAGAGCTACAAAATACCTATCAGTGCTTAAGACAAGAAGGACAAATTTTACATTAATTTGACATTTACTTTGTGAACATTGACCCATATCACTTTTGCGCTCAAATCTCATGTGTCCCTTTGAGCTGCCATACTCATCCAAGGGAGGTAAAATGGTGTAAGAGCGAGGGTTAAAAACAAATTAACCCCCACTATAACATCTTTTTGTTCTTTCAAGAGGGGTAAAATGAGGTAAGACTTCGGGGTAATTTGTCAATTACCTTCAAACTCTTACATCATTTTACCCCCTTGACAGACCAAAAAGATGTAAGAGTGGGGGGTTAACCTTAATTTTAACCCCTTGCTTTTACACCATTTTACCTCCGCTGGAAGCCAAATGCAGCCCAAAAAGACGACGTAAGTTTTTTGAGCTGCTTTTTTCTAAAAAAATCTTTCCATTGCAGCCCCACTCTCACATCATTTTAGCCCCCTCTGAAAAAATTAACCCCTCACTCTCACACCTACCTTGGCAACTCAACTCTTACATCATTTTACCCCCTCCACCCTACATTGTTTTTTGCCCCCATACTTGGAGACTGCCAGTCTTGAACCCACAACTTCTTGACCCTCAGCTGGTTCGCCTCAACCTCCAGACCATCAAAGCTTGTCCATTTCTTGACGGTCATTAAACTTGATTAATGCTTTATAGAATTGCCCCTCTCAACAAATTACCCATTTACTCTTACATCATTTTAACCCCTCAGAACAAATCACCCTCAAACTGGTGTTTTCTACTCAAAACACACCAGTTTGAGGGTATGTTCTACTCAAAAGCATTTTGGCAGCAACATTACAAGCATAGGACAAGCATGGAAGAGTTGTCAGCAGATCACGCAAAACTGTTCTTTGATATTTGCTCTGAGACATAAATAAGGACAATGTCAGTAACTCGACTTTATTTTGAAAACAAAGACACAATCTTGAGACTTCACATCTTTACAGATGCATCCGAAGAATTGATATGCTTTTTGACATATCTGCAAGATAGAACAAGGTTAGAACTGACCTATAAAATAGGGAAATGTTGTGTAGCACCCATCAAATACATGAAACTGCCGAAGTTTGGACTCGCAGCTGACGGAACTGGACTTAGAGTTCAGATACTCATTGAACACTATGTCAAATTTGACAAAACTTGTTATTGGACTGACCCGTCAACAGTCCTATATTGGTTACCTACAGCGCACAAGAAACAAATTTTTTTGTTGCAAACAGAGCAGAGGTAGTACTGGAATTACCCCTAGATGGATATTTGGAGACACGTCAAACGGATTCTGTGCAGTGAATCGGCTCGGCATGACTAAAAAAGCATAACGATATGTGCCCAAAGCCGTGGTGTCAAGAGAACGAATTTGATGTTGAGTAAGCTATCGGTGCTGTAGCAACTGAAACAGAAGCTAAGAAACAATTTGACTGGTACTGCTACAGCAGTTCACGACGAAGCAGAAGTGACTTCCCAAAGCAAACGCGAACCATCAGGCAGAGCAAAGATTTTTTCAGTTTTTTCAAATCAATTGCCTCCCGTTTTTTTGAAAGTCAATAGCAAGCAGCAAATAAATCTCAAAAGCATTGAAGCTCGCCAAACTGCCACACGTCGAAAAGAAGATAGAGCCAATTGGCTGAAAGATTGACTAAATCATTCGAACCAGCGAATTATCAAATTATACAATTTCTGTTGAAGAGAGCACATCATGACAACCTACTTGAAGGTACAGAGCATGCGAGAAGCATTCCTCAACAAGAATTGTGGATTTTTTGATTGCAAAATGAATTACGAGAAGTCAAGTAGAGATTTTTTAAATGCAGACACACGAACGACAACCAAATTCAACTGCAGATGGCGGAACCACCCCGAGAACGACTTGATGACCCAGTCAGCCTCACTGGAGTTGACCACTTCGGACCAATCGAAGTGATGTATACACGAATTTTCTCGAAGTGATGGGGTTGTCTCCTTACTTGCCTAACAACAAGAGCAGTACACATTGAAGTTGCACAATCTTTTGACACCAATTAATGTCTGTCTGTAGTGACAAAACACATTGCAGTATGCGGCTACCCAAATATCATGATCAGTGACAATGACACAAGATTAAATGGAGCAACAGAGGAACTGCAGGCATTCATGGACGAATGAGACAAAGCTAAGAATGAAACTGGTTCAGCTCTGGAGAAGGTTGTTTGGAAGTTCAACAATCCTGGAGCGCCACACTTTGGTTGCGCTTGGTGGAAATTGGATAAGAATGGTTTAAAATCTTTAGCAAATGATTGAGCAATCTTGCACAATCAAAGTATCACCATCTAGCAGCTCAGTACAACAAAGTGTACTTCTTAGAGCAAACGGTCAGTGCAAGACACATGGCAGCAGTAAGTAACGATCCTGAAGTTTTGAAAGCGCTCTAATCTAATCATTTCTCACTAGGTCAAGAAAACACGAGTTTTGCATTCATGTCATAATGTGAGCAATACCATGACTTGAAAAATTTTTGCAAAATGGCTAAAAAAATGCGGACATGATCTGTAAAAGATGAAATTGTGAATATCATCCCCAGTGATTTCAGAGACCGAAGTGGTTAAAAAACATTTGCAAACACTGAAAATATGGAGAACTTTTTTGGATTGTAAATGAATCGATGGAAATATGTAAATATAAAATGGGACGACTCATGCAAGTCTTCAAACACAACAATGGCGGCGTACGATCAGCGAGAGATGGCGAATTAAACAGATTGATGGTGAATTTGGCGCAAGTATCCTATGAAGGTGTTTTCGAGAAATTTTTGAAAACGCAAAAAAGTTCGAAACCGAAACATTTTAATTAGTTAAGACCAAAAATTTGTAGCTCTTTTTTCAGAAGGTAAATTTGAGCAGCACGAGGTTATAGCACTCGGTCAAAGTAATCTCTAAGCTATCGTGGACCTAACGAACAATAATGCATCATACCCACAAGTGTGGCCATTAGATCCTAAATGGTGCAAAAATAGAATTTTTGTTATTTTATGTATTGTCAAGTTCCACAAGTGAATATTGACCCTCATTCAAAATTAAAGTTGCATTCTTTTAATACAATCGAGCTACCAATGTTTTTGTCGAGATTTTTAATCAATCGGAACCGTGTGAAGAACCAGGTCGGCATAAAACTGGAGAACCAAATCGTGAAACATTCTATGAGACGTTCGTTAACTGCAGTTGGCATCAGTGGATCAGCTGTATATCACACTTAATTCTTGGAGAAAAGAAAAACTGGGGATCCTGGGTCGAAGTTTTTCACCTAAACAAATTTAAGAGTAGGGCAGCAATGAGACAATTTTTACAGGAAATTGCAACTCATATGTTTTTTTGTGTTGCATAACTCTTCTAAGGGAGATAAAATGGTGTAAGAGTGAGGATTAAAAAACAAATTAACCCCCATTCTAACATCTTTTAGGTTTGTCAAGGGGGCAAAATGATGTAAGAGTTTGGCGGTATATTCTGCATTACCCTCAAAGTCTTACATCATTTTACCCCTTGACAGACCAAAAAGATGTTAGGGTGGGGGTTAATTTGTTTTTTAACCCTCACTCTTACACCTTTTTACCTCCGTTGTAAGAGTAATGCAACCCAAAAAAAACGATGATTTTTGAGCTGCAGTTTCCTAAAAAGTCCTCCCATTGCAGCCCCACCCCTGCATCATATTAACCCCATCTGAAAAAATTATTCCCTCACTCTTACACTATATTACGCCCCTTGGCCGCTCAACTCTAACATCATTTTACCCCTTCAATCTTACATTGTTTTAGACCCCATACTTGAAGACTGCCAGTCTTGAGCCCCTATTCTCTGTACCCTCAACTGGTTCCCTTCAATCTCCAGACCATCAAAGTTTGTCCAACTCTTGACGGTCAATATACATGAATAATTGTTTTAGAATTGCCCCTCTCAACAAATAACTCCTCAATCTTACATCATTCTTAGAACAAATTACCCCTAAACTCTTACATCATTTTACCACCCTCGGCAGCCCAGCTCTCAGCTCATTTTACCCCTTCTGAACAAAAGATCCCCTAATCTTACACCAATTTACCCCCGTTGGAAGCCCAACTCTTCCATCATTTTACCCACTCTGAACAGTTTACCCCCTCACTCTTTCATCATTTTATCCTCTTTGGCGGTTCAACTCTTACATCATTTTACCCACTCTGAACAATTTAACCCCCACTCACTCATACACTACCTTACCCCACAATGGAAGCCCAGTTCTCGCTTCATTTTACCCTCCTTGAAAAAATTTCCCCTCACTCTTACATCATTTTACCCCCTCTGAACAAATTTCCAACTCACTCTTTCATCGTTTTATCCCCTTTGGGAGATCAACACTCAAATCATTTTAAACTCTCCTGAACAAATTCACCCCTCATTTGTACACCATTTTATCCTCTTTCAGCTCAACTCTTACATCATTTGACGCCCCTGAACAAATTACCCTCCCCCCACTAATGAAGCACCTTACCCCCTTGGCAGTCCAACCCCTACTTCATTTTACCCTCTCTGAACAGATTACCAACCCCCCCCCCTCCTACGCCACCTTATCCCCCTTGGCTGCTCAAATTTGAATTCATTTCACCCCCTCTGAACAAATTTTTCCCTCACTCTTACAGCATTTTTTATCTTTGGCGCCTCAACTCTTTTATCATGTTCCACACTCTGAACTATTTACCCCCTCCCCTCCTCACTCATAGACCACATTAAACCCCGCGGCAGCCCAATTCTTACTTCAAAAAACCCTCTGTGAAAAAAATTACCCCCGCCACTCATACACCACTTTATCCCCCTTGGCAGCTAAATTTTTAATTCAATTAACCCCCTCTTAACAAATTAACCCCCTCTCTTACACAATTTTATCCACTTTGGCAGCTCAACTCTTACATCATTTACCCCCTCTGAAAATCACCTTATCCTCCTTGGCAGCTCAATTTTTTATTCAATTAACCCCCTCTGAGCAAATAATCCCCCTCTCTTACACAATTTTATCCACTTTGGCAGCTCAACTCTTACATCATTTACCCCCTTCTGAAAAAATTAACCCCCAACCCAATCATACATCACATTACCCCCGTGGCAGCCCAACTCTTACTTCATATTGCCCTCGCTGAGCATATTATCTCCTCACTCTTACACTGTTTTATCCCATTTGGCAGTTCAACTCTCACATGAATTTACCCCCTCTGAACAAGCTACACCTCATTCTCACACCATTTTACACTCCTTGGCAGCTCAACGTTTAATTCATTTTTTCCCACTCTGAACAAATTACCCCCTCAATCTTACACCATTTTACGCCCTGGACAGCTGGGCTCCTACCTCTTCTTACGCCCTCTGAACGAAACCCCCCCCCACTGTGGTACCATTTTACCCCTTGGCAGCCATACCCTTACATCATTTCACCCCCTCACTTTTACACCAATATACCTGTTTCCACCCATTGCAGCCCATTGCAGACAACTCTTACACGGCAAAATTAGGCAGTGGAGTTAATTCCTCAAAAAGTTTTTCGAGTGAATTCAATTGCAGCCCATTCTTACATGTCAATTTAAACCAGTGGAGGCAATTTCTCAAAAGTGGTCCCATTTCAGACCATTGCAGCCCACTCTTTTTTGGCAATTTTAGTCAGGGGTAATTCCTCAAAAGTCTTCCCATTGCAGCGGATTGGAGCCCACTCTTACATGGCAAATTTCCAACTCACTCTTTCATCGTTTTATCCCCTTTGGGAGATCAACACTCGAATCATTTTAATTCCCTCCTGAACAAATTCACCCCTCATTTTTACACCATTTTATCCTCTTTCAGCTCAACTCTTGCATCATTTGACGCCCCTGAACAAATTACCCTCCCCCCACTCATACAGCACCTTACCCCCTTGGCAGTCCAACCCCCACTTCATTTTACCCTCTCTGAACAGATTACCACCCCCCCCCACTCCTACGCCACCTTATCCCCCTTGGCAGCTCAGATTTGAATTCTTTTCATCCCCTCTGAACAAATTTTTCCCTCACTCTTACAGCATTTTATTATCTTTGGCGCCTCAACTCTTTTATCATGTTGCACACTCTGAACTTTTTACCCCCTCCCCTCCTCACTCATAGACCACATTAACCCCCGCGGCAGCCAAATTCTTACTTCAAAAAACCCTCTGTGAAAAAAATTACCCCCGTCACTCATACACCACTTTATCCCCCTTGGCAGCTAAATTTTTAATTCAATTAACCCCCTCTTAACAAATTAACCCCTCACTCTTACAGCATTTTAACCCCTTTGGCAGCTCAACTCCTACATCATTTTACCCCCACTGAAAAAAATACCCCAAACCCAATCATACATCACATTACCCCCCGTGGCAGACCAACTCTTAGTTCATTTTACCCTCTCTGAACAAATTACCCCCCGCCAACCATACACCACCTTATCCTCCTTGGCAGCTCAATTTTTTATTCAATTAACCCCCTCTGAACAAATGATCTCCCTCTCTTACACAATTTTATCCACTTTGGCAGCTCAACTCTTACAGCATTTACCCACTCTGAAAAAGTTAACCCCCAACCCAATCATACATCACATTACCCCCCATGGCAGCCCAACTCTTACTTCATATTACCCTCGCTGAGCATATTACCTCCTCACTCTTACACCGTTTTATCCCCTTTGGCAGTTCAACTCTCACATGAATTTACCCCCTCTGAACAAGCTACACCTCACTCTTACACCACTTTACACTCCTTGACAGCTCAACGTTTAATTCATTTTTTCCCACTCTGAACAAATTACGCCCTCAATCTTACACCACTTTACGCCCTCGACAGCTGGGCTCCTACCTCTTTTTACGCCCTCTGAACAAAAACCCCCTACTGTGGTACCATTTTACCCCTTGGCAGCCATACTCTTACATCATTTCACCCCCTCACTTTTACACCAATATACCTGTTTCCACCCATTGCAGCCCATTGCAGACAACTCTTACACGGCAAAATTAGGCAGTGGAGTTAATTCCTCAAAAAGTTTTTCCAGTGAATCCCATTGCAGCCCACTCTTACATGTCAGTTTAAACCAGTGGAGGCAATTTCTCAAAAGTGGTCCCATTTCAGACAATTGCAGCCCACTCTTTTTTAGCAATTTTAATCAGGGGGTAATTCCTCAAAAGTCTTCCCATTGCAGCGGATTGGAGCCCACTCTTACATGGCAATTTTAGTCAGGGGGTTAATTCATCATAATTCCTCCTATTGCAGCCCACATTTACTTGGAACTTTTAATCATGGGGGTAATTCCTCAAAAGTCCGCCCATTGCAGCTCAATGCAGCCCATTCTTACATGGCAAATTTAGTAAGGTGGTATTTCCTCAAAAGGCCTCCCCTTGATGCCCATTGCCACCCACCTTACATGGCAATTTTAGTCAAAGGGTAATTCCTCAAAAGTTCTCCCATTGAAGCTCCCTGCGGCCTACTCTTACATGGCAATTTTAGTCGGGGGGGGGGGGTAATTCCTCAAAAGTCCACCCATTGAAGCCAATTACTGCCCACTCTTACATGGCAATTTTGGACAGGGGATAATTCCTCAAAAGTCCTCCCATTGCAGCGGATTGCCACGCACTCTAACATGGCGATTCTAATCAGGGAGTAATTCCCCAAAAATCATACCGTTGAAGCCCATTGCAGTTCACTGTTACATGGCAATTTAAGCCAATGAAGGTAATTCCTCAAAGTGGTCCCATTTCAGCCCATTGCAGCCCATTAATTCGTGACAATTTTAGTCAGGGAGGCCAATTCCACAAAAATCCTCTCATTGCAGCCCACACTTACTTGGAATTTTTAGTCATGGGGTAATATCTCAAAAGTCCTGCCATTGCAGCTCATTGCTGCATCAACGTGTGCCAAATCTAGAGACCAAATTTAGTTAATGTCTATTACAAAAACTTTAAGCCTAGGAATTTTTAATCGAATTGAACGGTACTTTGTGAAAGACGTCTTTGTCTCCAAATAGGACAGGATTTTACCTATATAGAGCTTGCTTTGAGTCTGTAGTCATTTTATGCTTCCATGCGAAGCTGATCCTTTAAAATAAAACCGATCCAATTTTTTAATTTCAGTAAAAGAAAGACCACATCTTTTGACCGGTCTTTTCTTTGTCTGGCGTTTCGTCCGTTTCTTCTTTATATATTTTTTGGCTTGATTTTGAGCCACTGGGTCGTTCTCCAATAGAGAAGAGCTCTTGTCGATTGGGTTGTTCTCTACTTGGGAAAAATTCATGTTCACTTTCAGACGAGGCCTTCAAGATATGCTTGGCATGTGTATTTGCAACAAGATGAGGTGAGATATTAGTTATCAATTTTTTTAGTTGGTTGCTGTAGATTGTACAGAAATATTAAAATTTTAATGCCCAGTGTTTCTTTATTAACGTGAAGAACATCGTTCGACTCTATGGTGACTGTTTCAGATTGGTTAATCAAGTCATGTATGATTTTTGATCTTTTGATTTGCTTTTTATTCATAAATTCTAGCTCTATCATTATGGAGTCGAAATCTTCGCTGTTTCTTTGTTTTTTCACTAACTACCGGTTCAATCTCGCTGTCTTTGCTCATGGGTTCTGTTTTTTCCTCTTCTGCTGTTTCAATCAATTTGTTTGAAAACTCAACTGGTTCCAGTGCTTTCTCTGGTTCTTCCCTTGAGGTGGACTGGTTTCCTAGCAAAAGAGACATCTGTGCAGCTGTCATTTTGTAAAGAGGATTGTCCAAAACTTCTTACTTTACCGGTTGATGTGAAGCGAACATTCGTTTTGGAATTAAAATGAATTCTTCGGTGCGCATTATGATTTTGTCAAATAACGATAACAAGCGAAACCAACAGTTTTGACCAAATATGTGTCTCTAGCAAAAAGTTGCCTCTTTTGTTTCAAACTTGTTTTGTCTAGACAATAGCTTTTTGTATGATTTTTCATAACCTTCGATAAAAATTTTTCTTATTGGAACATTACCATTGACAATGTTGAGCAAACGTTCGCAAAGGAACTTAATGAAATTATTTGGAGCTCTCTCGATCTTCTCTTTTAGTTTTGTATCCGATATGTCTAGGAGCCACCCCAGCATACAAACTTCTTTCTTTCTCATCGCTCAAAGTTGTGATAACTGCTTTAGCTGACGGCAGATAAAAAATTGATGGTCCTGGAGGAACAATATTTGAACAGTAGCGCAAGACGTCTGATGTTTTGGGATCCAAATCAATTAATAAAAGACCAAATGGTTCTTTGGTTGCGAGCTCATAGCTTTCTTCTAAAAATTGTGCATTATTCAACTGTCTACCAATAAAACTAGTCTGTTGTGTGTCACGTGGTGATTTAAACAATATGATATCTGTTGTGTTTAGATCAATTGTTCTGGACCATCTGCTTTCCTGGAACAAATTGTGTTTTACATAAATTACACTGATGTTTCTATTTTGCCCTCCGGTTGCTTATTTGGAAAATTCTTTGTCATTAAAAATTTCTTCATACGAATAATCGAACACAAGACGGCAGTTCTCTAACTCTGAAATGAGCTCAAAATTGGAGAATTTTTTAAAATGTATGTTCTGTTTCTTCTCTAACGATTGGATTTTTGGATGATCATGCTGATAAAAATAATAAATTATTTGAAACTCTGGAAAAAATGTGCTAACTAATAACTTTTTGAAAATGAGCTCAGTTTTCCCGCAACAAGATGGCCCGCAAACAGCCATGAACAACCGGTTAGTGGCAGAAATAATTTTGTTCATAACTTTGAATTTGGAAGAGCGATACTTGGCGAGAGATACAGCTATAAGGAAAATTATTTTAATGATTTGTGTAAAATATACAAGCTCTGATCGAGGCAATCTCGAATTGCAAAACCTCCAAGATCGTCTTTCTTGGTGATCGGCGTCAAAAACCAAGTAAGTTATGCCTCTGCCCGAATCTAATTGACCTTCGGTTTGACTCATTTTGAAATAAAGTTATTTAAAAAATGAATTGCTTTCCAAGAATTTTCACATAAGTATTTAACAAAAAAAATCATAAGAAACATTTTCATAGTCTTCGTCTCCTTGTTTGTAGGTGATTGTATAGTTTGCATTCATCGAATCTAGTTTATCTCTAAAAACAATGGACTCTACGTTGTTCTCTTTAATCAGCTGCTTGATGTCATCGGGAAGAGTCTCATCGTCCAGATCATCAGAACTGGTACTGCACGCTTGGGCGTAGGTAAAGGGGTTAGTTTCAACCTTTTAACTTTTTCTTGTTAAGTCATGGAACAATCGAAAGTACTCCAGTAGAGAAAGATACTTTTGAAAGCTTCTGTTTCAGCACCAGCACACACAATCTGCTGTTTTCTTTAAATTGTTTGGCCTCTTGTGTCAATTTGTTCTTCCATTATAAGAGTTACCGTTAACTGGATTTATGCAATTGTATACTGTCAAATTTGGAGACAAATTCACTTGCAGTAGAAACAGAGCTGGTTTCTCTAACCGACGATTCATTTGTCAGTCACTGGTAAAAGAGTTTTTCCTTCTTCTTGGCACAATGCTTGCTTCTCTGTCGTTTTGGGCAACTCAATGCATGTAATTTACAAGTAGATGTCTCCTGAAGTGATTTCAAGTTTTTAATTTTTGGGCAGAACAAAGTTTCAAGTTGATAACGTTCCTCTGTAACAGCTGCCGTAAAGTTTCCGTTTTTACTAATCCTTTTGTGTAAAAATCAGAAAAGGGAAATCAAAGAACTATACGTTGAAAAATTTTACGCAAATAATGATAGGGGCACTCTTCTGTCTTCCACGAGAGACCATGAAGGAATTTAGATACCCACAGGAAAGATCTTTGCTCACTCGATGAAAGTATGTTAAATGAGTTTGGAGGTAAAAATAAAATTATATCGTTGTAATTTTTTGTAGATACCGCAAGTTCTTTTATTATAGATCCTGATTTTTTACTTCGAAAGCCTTCAAAATCAAGAACAACCGCTCTGGATTTCAACATTCCAGCAAATTGAATAAACTATTTATGAAGGATTTTACGTATAAACAAAAAGCAATTCCAGTCACATAACCAAGTTACTCGTTTGTCTCTGAACAAGGTAATACGTAAGAATGGCCTGGACCTTTTTCACTATATTCATGTACAAAACCGGAAGCGTCGTGAAGTATCGCATGCAGTCTCAAAATTTGGAATGATTTAAAATATTTGTTGAATTGTCGATACCAATCAAACCACCATAAGGTTGTAGTTTCCAAGCTATATCTAAATCAATCTCAGGATCCAAATGCAGACAAATAGCTAAAAAGTATAAAAATCGCTCATCGTATTATGAATGTTCTTTTTCGGTTTCCTTGTAAGTTTCGTGAGTACTCTTCAAATCAACTGTAGCAATGGTAGCCATATGATTTTGTAAACGCTCACTCAAAAATGTCTCTAGACACATAATTGCACATTTCCACATACATGTATCCTGATGAAAGCTAGTTTACATGTATCACCCATGCAGGGCAACAGTCAAATGTTTTACATGTAGCGCCGCCAAGGATAACCCCCTATTATCACACGTAATAATTCGAAGGATAACCCCCCCTATCGTAGTACCCTATGATCTTACTACTATAGCCTATGTTAGTTAATAACGATCAGAGCATTATATATGTGTGTTTTTTACTTCCTATAGCCCCACGCTTAGCCGGCGTATCTTATAACTTCCCCTTGATCGTAAAATTAAGAAGGTATGAGGTGAGATGCTATAACCCTAAGGCGGTCAGCTATTTTGGAAAAGTCCTCTATAGCTTGATGTCAGTTTAATGAAACTGAAACCCGGGCCGAGGTGTCAACGCCATCCAACGCAAAAGATAAGCGATGAATGCAATGAAGTTGCATAAATCAGGCGGTGGATGTGGTGAAAAAAATGTTATCGCCTGGTAGCAGTGAAATTACAAAATTTCACAGCTGAACTTAGCGGTGAAATTATTTAAATTCACCGCGTTGCAAAAAGTTTCCAAATTACGTGAGATAAGCTGCGAGTTCGGTGAAATTACATAAATTCACCGCTTAACAGTGGTGAAAATACATAAATTCACCGCTGAAAAAAGTGTCAAAAATATGTGAGATAAGCAGTGAATGAGATGAAATTACATCGTTCGTCTCTACTCAGTATCTCTCGTTCTCTCACTCTGTCGCATTAGTTTTTAGGGGGTAAACTGATGTGAGATAAGGGGGGGGGGTGGGGGGGGGGGTAATGGGGAGTTAGATAAGAATTGTTAGATGTTACCCCCCCCCCCCTCTAAGTTGTTTTTTTTCACCGCCAATTTTGTACCTAATTTTGCGGTGAAATTATATAATTTCACCGCTAAAGTAAGCGACGAAATTACAAAAATTTACCACATTTCTCCGCTAAAAATAGCAAATATAACAAAAATTCAACGCGCATGTTTTACAGAACGTAGAGCGAATTTGATTTAAATTCAAAAAAATTTATCCTAGAAGTTAGTGAGAGATGTCGCAGTGGACGAAGGAGTGGGTAGCATGCAGGTACACGAAAAAT
>NC_134479.1:57760634-57763134 GCF_964194025.1 Convolutriloba macropyga
GGTCGAGGAACAATTGGACAAATATCTAGGAAAAGCTGTGAAAAATTTCACCGCAAATTTTGTACATAATTATGCGGTGAAATTCGGCAAAATTACGTAATTTCACCTCTAGAGTAAGAAGTGAACTTACCTAACTGCATCACATTTCAACGCTTACTACAATTAATTGGCCCTAAACGGGTTTGCACCTCTCACCTCATGCATGTCAGCCACTTCTTCTTCCACTGCGCCACCTCTCACCTAACTTCTCGGATATTTGTTCTGAATTTGATTTAAATTCACTCCACTTTCTTTAAAAAATGTGCGTTAAATTTTTTTTAAGATTTGCGATTTTTACCGGTTAAACTACATATTTTAGCGGTGATTTGTGGTGGTTCTTTGTAAGATCACCGCTTACTCTAGCGGTGAAGTTACAATTTTTCACTGCTTTCACCGCGAGACTAACAACAAATATGGTACTAATACTAGTAACAGTAGTAATGTTAATAGTTCTACCCCCTAAAATTACCCCCAATCTTATATCTTTTTGGTGAGTAATTTTAGGGTGGACAATATCACAATTCCCCCTTTACTCCCCTTTACGCCGTATCTTATATCCCCTAAAATTTGTCCCTAAAATTACCCCCTCGTAGTTTCACAACTAAGTTAAGCGGTGAATATATGTAGTTTCACCGCATTCACTGATTATGCCACATAAATTGGACAATTTTTTAAGCAGTGAATTTATGTAATTTCACCGCTAAATTCAGCGTTGAATGAAATTATGTAATTTCACTGCTACCACCCAAAAATTTTTTTCACCGCATTCACCGCCTGGTTTATGAAATTTCATCGCATTCACCGCTTGTCTTGCAAAGTTTTCCGCATTAACCGCTTATCTTGCATTTTTTTTGCGTTGAATGAATGTGACCCTCGACCAGGGATCTCATCAGTTTTGCTTTTTGTGCTGTTTGCAGTTAGCTTAAATATTTTTTTTTCAAATCTCAAACATGTAAGTTCGAATAACCACAAGGTTAAAATTACATGTTGTAATAGTTTAAATCAAACATACTACATCTTTTTTTGAGTAACTGAATATAACATGAATCAGAAAGCATCAAATGAAAATGAAAAAGTGGCCCAAAAAACTGAGTTGAAAACTGTTGAAACGAAACTTTCATTGCCACAGTAATTATGAGCGTATTCGGAGATACGTTAAGATTTGTATGGCATCATATATGATCCTTGCATGAAAACTAGGAAGTGCTGAACCGGGAGCTGTTTTAAAAACTTGATTGGGGCTCATTATACACAAAATTATTGAAAAGAAATTTTAATCTGATTTTAAGGAAGTTGAATACTTGTGGGAAAACAATACCGAAAGGCAAGGAAAAGTCGTTGTCGATGAATTTGTGTCTTTTATTCATTTTGGTCAGGGCTAGTTTTTTAAAAGAGAATTCAAAGAGTTTGGTTTCACTGCCTGTTATACAGGAGATCAAAGTAACCCAACACAACTTGTGAACTGACCGGTTGGGTTGTCCGGAAAATTGGTCATCGATACAGTTTTTTCGACCAAATGAGATGAGACTAACCAAACGGATGGTTTTGATCAAATTTTAAAAATCAGATACGGATCAGCGCTGGCGACTAATAGCGTACGTGATGCACTAAAGGTGAAATATTGTTATTAGTTTTAAAGCCTGATTTTTTCTCTAAGAATGTTTAAAGACTGACTAGGCAAAAAAACAAACAATTTCATTTCTTTTTTGGTCATCCATAGAGAGATTGCGATCTTCGTATAGTTTTCTTTACCAGTGAATTTTACCAGTTTACTTTAGACCTAAGCCAGCGAATTTAAACTTGATTGGCTTTGAGAAGCCATGCAAGATCTGGAAATCTCTTGAAAAACTTGAGACAAAACGGCGGGAGCTCAATAAACCAACGTTTCATGGTGTACCTTGATAACATTTTTGTAAGATCTCATACAAGTAAATAACAAATATTCACTTTTGACAACATCCAGACAAATCTTGATAACTTTTTTGTCATATCCAAGTGGTGCTTGATGCGTCACGGCGTAGGAAAAGCAAATAGAAAGTCATCCTGCGTTCTCGTACTAAAAATTAAACGAAAAGTGGAATAGTAGCAACCTGCTGCCTCAAAAAATGAAATGCTTACTGAATTCTCCAGAATAAAACTAAAATATCTCTAAAAGATCTAGGAACTTTTAATTATTGATCAACTGCTCAGTCGAGCATTTTTACTAAATTATCTACTAAAACGATAATTTAAATATTTGCACAATCTTCTAAAATTGATCTTCAGTTATCTACTAATTCTGTAAGTTTCTGTAAGTTTTATCAGACAGAATATTGGGGAGTTAAAAATTCGTTGATGAGTTTCACCAGGTGAAAAATCCATCCCAAAAAATCGTCTTCTATGTCACATAAAAAAATATGTTAGAAATTATTTCAAAAACAAGAACAGACCAATAATGATATCTGCTAACTATAAATATTGG
>NC_134479.1:57770634-57783134 GCF_964194025.1 Convolutriloba macropyga
ATTATTATTACTATTACTATTATTATTATTTTTATTATGTTATCTGATATTAGCTCAACCAAATGCTTGTAACATAACTCAATATTTGAGTACAGCAAAAGGCGAGGGTTTATTGGGTGAAATAAAAGACCACCTGGGTTTTTTTGAGTCCCAACAAAGACTAGCAGAACAAAGTTGGGGACGATCACACCGCCAGCCTGAATAGTTTTTCTCGATCTGAAGTCCCGCTGAAAAGCTGAACATTAGTTCTTAATATAAACTAATGTTCAGCTTTATGTTCAATTTCTCATGTCATATCATAGTCTATTTTTGATGGAACACACGTTTTTTTTTCATATCAGTTTTTAGTTTAGCACGGTCTTATCATAGGCCGATGTCTAGGTCCGCTGTTCATCTTCATTCATTTAAAATAGAAATTAAATTAAAACAAAAATTATGTTAAAGTCATTTTATTATCTGTGAAAAATACCACTATAGACTCTGGATTGAATAAACTGCCAAATTTTATCTATTTAACAGACTCTGAAAAATGCTGAATTTTGATCAGAAATACGCTGTAGAAACTTCATTTTTTTTAAAGATTATCACAATTCTATAATTATTTCTGGGAATTGAGTGCTTTTATTACGAAACGCAGCAGTAAAAAAAGGGACATTTTTTTCCGAGTCCGTACTCACTGCAAAATCCCCAACTGTAATGTAGTCAAATGCGAGCTCGTGATACGACGCCACAACATTTGAGATCACAACTTCTGAAGGGTACAAATGGACTTTGAATGTTTTCACTCTCGTTCTGAAGTTGACCCCTTGACCCTTTAAGGTCAACTTCATTGTGTAGCTTTCTGAGGGCTCTAAGTTGGCGACAATTAGTCTGTTGTTGATTCTGAAACGTATCAAATATTTCAGGTACACATAAAGCGCTGCATGCATTTTTATTTGCTATGAACAAAGTGCATAAATGTCCCACATTGGCGAGCAAAAAAAGTTCTAGCCAAACATAAAAAGACATATATGATTCCCAGTTGCCGTAAAAGGTAATATGTGATCCGTACGGTTTCCCAGTACTCATACAAAAATCATGTATGGTTTCCTTCTTTTGCATTTTGGAAGACACTATTAATGCAGACCCAAGATGGACTCCTTTTACAGCCTTAAGGTATAAAGAGCTAGGGCTACTTTTTTCTGCGCGCGAAGTAGGCTTACCTATATCTCTCAGTCTAATCGACTCGGTAAAACACTGAAGGTATACTTCGATTATAACGATGTATAAAAGAGTTAACACCGGAGTCAGAGGTATACACATCGTGCAACTACTCTATTAGACTGACTATAGTTAGTGGAGTTCTCTCTATATAAAAGAGAATAGTTTCTTCTCAGTCTGTGATTGGCTGGAGGTGTATATCCAATATTTCTACTGCTACACTATGAAAACTTCTTAGCATTTATAAATAATCATATATGAAACTTCAATAGTTGAATTATGCCAAAGAACCCTGTATAATGTAGTCAGAATCAGCTTGAGCTTTTATTTTGCCAAGACAATCCATTAATTCTAAGCTTAAGACCAACAAAAACAACAAGAAAGAGTATCTCTCGCGTTTCTAAATTGATTTCTGACGCTTTTTCTTAAACGTTTTACAAAAAAAATTAAGCCCTATTTTCCATAAATACGTTACCCATTTATTTAGCTTGTGTAATGAAAACAGAACGTTATGTAATTTTTAGATACCTTATCTTGAATCCTTAAGATTGCAATAAGCGCAAATTTTTGTCAGGTACTTGTCTGTGTCATTTTAGAGGGTCAACAGATGCTTCACAGTAAATGTAGTTAAGGTAACTTTACCTTAAAAAATAACTCACCTCAACTGTCAAGGCAAATTCAATTTCCCTTTCCTTAACTCACCATAACAAAAGTTAATTTTACCTAAACTTTACTTGAAAAGTTTTCTTGCATCCGTAGAAAAGACGTTAAACTTTACTCTAACATTCCTGAAATTTATTCTAATTAGTTACCTTAAGTGTAGCGCCAAAATCCTTTATATGCCTTAATTAAACTCAAGTGTTTACCTTGAAAGTAAAGTAAGTTAGAGTAAAACATTTATGGTAAGTTCAAGCAAAGCTAAGAGAAATTTTCCCCTATTGTAAAGGTAACAATTAGGGTAATTTTAAGGCAAGTGAGAGTAAAATAAAGGTCTTTGGTACGCCAGTGAGGCCTTAACTCGTCAGGTGAAATTACGGTAAAGTGGTAGTAAAAAATGCTGCGAGTTAGGGCGAGTAAAGTTATGTTTATTAAAGTACAAATAGGACAAATCTATTCTAACTAGTTAAGGTTTAAAGAGTTTCAAACAAAATGAATTTGAATGTAAAATTCAAGTCATTTTGATATTTCTCTTCCTAAACACTAACATTTTTAGGTACTAATTTTTATGAAAGTGGGAAAATAGGGAATTTTAGGAAATAAAATTTATGATTTCCTTGGTTCCATACAAGGACAGTGCTAAGAAAAAGAGTGCCCTTCTCATAAGAGTGCCCGACAAAGTTTCGATTTTCAGCCTCGTGGATTAGATTTCCATCAAACTCTCATAATTTTTTTTCGAAATTTTGATCAATTTGTATCAAAGATTAATTCGTAATACTAATTGATCTTATCTGATGAAATCACAGTTCTGAAAGCTTCTGAAAAAGAAACAAATGAACTTCTGATGAGTGGAAAAATGGGAAAAAAATGATTTCCTGCACAGCTAGTTCAAATAATAAAATTAATTCCTTCTTTAGCAGAAGTTTAGAAAAAAAACTAAGAAGAATAGAACTAATTGGCAAAAATTCGAACTAATTTGAAAACACAAGTTAAGCTTGAAATAGTAAAAATTGAACAAAAACGTTAACATATTTGTTCATAATGTTCTCCCTATTCTTCCAAGGCAGTTCAGTAAATAAGATAAACGACGAAAAAAAATCTGACGAGACTGAATTATAGTCTAAAAACGCTAACGAAATAAGAAGTTCAAATGTTAATTTTCGCGTTTATTTTGCTAAATAAGCGCTTAGTTTGCTATCTCGATTTTTATAAAAATTTGTATTCAATTTTCTTTCACTAAAAAGGGAATCACGTTTGTATCACTCAGTCAATTTTCTGTTGATTTCTCAAGCAAAATTGGAAATTATTCTTTCTGTCGACTTTGAGAAACAAAAGACTATGGAATTTTTGGCCTTGAAAACAAAAATATATATTAGAAAAAATTGAACCCCTGAAAACAAATTGTCTATTCAGTGAAAAAAAGGGTTTTTGAAGATCTTAGAACTTTTCAAAATTCATTTTTCTTATCTGACATATTTTGTTGTACTTTAATGAGTTCCGCCAACTGACAACTTTTTTGAGTTCCGGCTGTTTTATGCAAGGCAAGTATCTTGACTTTCCGCTACAGCAATCTTAATGAATCAGCAGGATGCTGCACAGTCAATCTAGATTTTCACAACAACGTTTTTACGCGACTGACTTAAGATTTAGCAAAAATTATGAAATATAAGCATGATAGTCCATGGGTAGAATATTCGTTGAAGTTTTCAATTTCTTTGAAACACTCTGCGAAGTTTTTTGTCGGCAATAATCAACAAAGGTCTCAGTTTTTATCTTCAAAATCAAAGATTAAAAATTCAAATCTTAAAGAGTAGACAGTTTGTTGTCCATATGTTGTTGTTCGTAGATTAAAACCGAGTATTTTGTGCGTATTCATCTAAAAAATTTTCTCCCATTATCTTTTATGTACTGATAGATTATATTGCTACAAGGTAAACAACAACAAACGACAAATTGTGATCAAAGATATAAAGCTACTACTTCGAACTTATAAACAACAATGAGTTCACGTAGTGAAAAAATCTCTCCCTATAATTCCTAATTCCAAACTTGTTTGAAAAATGATGTAGAAGTTGAATGTAGATAAAACTTCAATAAAAAGGAGAAAAAATTCGGAAAATCGGAAAAAAAATAACTGTACATCTTTTTAACCTGAGTTTTCACCCCGTCAAAACGATCAAAAAAAGTTTATACTTACTTGTATGGGAAAATAGCAGTGCCATTGTGTCCAGTATATTTTCCATTGTAATCAACATTAATCTCTGATCCAACTCCGGATTCCACTTGAAACTCAATTGTAACCTGAAAAGTCAGAGAACGAGAAAAAATTGTGAAGTTGTTTTTTTTAAAATCATTCCGTGGACTGAAAAAAATTGGGGAACAAAAGTTTGTGATCAAAAAATTCATTACACGCTTCGAGGACTTAAGAAACTGGACGGAGGTCTAATTTTTCTTTGAGTGCAATTTCAAGGAACGAATTTTTTTGCTAATATTTTCTAAACTACAACTATCAGATGTCATTCTAGGCCGGATTTGAAGTCAAACACATTTTGAAAGTCAATACAAACAGATAACTTCAAATTTCAAAGGTTTTTTTAAATCAAATTAAAGATCTAAGCGAAAAGACTTTTAAGTGAAAAAGTTTCATTTTACCCAATTAAAAAAGAGTAAATTTTATCTTCTATTCAACAATTAAAATAATTTTGCAGAAAATTTTCAAACGTATACATTCAAAAGAATATCAGACGTATACATTTAAGAAAGTCTGTTCAAATTAAACAGTACTTTGGCAATTCAAAATTGTTGAAGATAATTTAGATAATGTATTCCCGTTTCCTCCTATTTATTCAGACTTTTATTCAAAAACTGTTAATATTGAAGATTGACAGAAATTTTGTGAGCTTTATACGCAAAGTATAAGAAGCAAAATGACAAAAACAAATCAACATGCAATTGAAACCCAGGAGGTTAACAAAGGCGATTTCATATAGAGTTTGAGCAACAGAAAAAATGAGTTATCGCTTCTAAAAAATAGATATAAAATAGATATACTAAATAGATATAAGTTAGTCTTTTAAAAATTGGGACGGAAGCAAGCAAATCTTCGATAAATCTTTTGGCGAAAGAATTGACGCTGGTGATTATCAAAAGGTTTTTCATCGTTGCTTCCACATTTGCTTGCGGTAGTTGATGTGCTTCCTGCAGGTTTGACAGAGAAGACACAGAATTTTGTTGAATTGATTTGCGGTTCTAGCATTCAACAGGATTGATGAATGAAATTTTTTTTTGTTTTAGGAGGAATAGATCCAATTCAAAAGTCTTATGTTTGACACTAGGATTTTTATATCTAGTTTGAGTAACAGGAGTTTCGAGACAGTTTTTTAAAATAGATATCAGATAGTCTTTCAAAATCCTTGACAAAAGAACGCAAATTGAACATTTCTCTTATAAATCTTTTCAAGAAATTCTTGACGCCCATTTTTCTGATTGCTTCTCCAATTGTTCGTGGTAGTTGATTCTTTTTGCTTAAGTTTTGACATACATATTTTGCTCAACAAGGGTGATTTACGGTTTTGGCGTTTAACAAGGTTGGTTACTGTTGTCAAATTGATTCGGTTTATTCGGAAAAAAACGTTTTTTTTTATGGGAGAATATATAAATTATCAAAAATTTGTTTACGGAAAACAAAATCTGTTTAATTAGTGTTCAAATACCTCCTCTGTTACAAACAATAAAATTGCCATCAAAAATTTGTACCAATGAAAGTTATAGAAGGGTTAAAAGTCTATAACAAAAAACAGCTCAAAAATATTGTTCTAAAGAAATTTACCTGATTGTCAATTTTTAGTGTTGTTAACAGTGAAGATAAAATATCAGAAATTTTTTTTGATATTTTCAAAGATGTTTAATGCATTGAAAGATTAGAAGATGGAAAAACTCAAATATTTGTATCGAATTCAAAACTTTTCACGTTTTTGTCTTTTTCTGAAAATACTCCTGACCTTGTCCGATGAGGTAATTGCTCTGAATTGAAGAATCTGCCCCGGATTCATTCCTTGGTACAGGACAACCTGCTCACTGTCTTTTCCATTGCTCTCGGTTGAGAGTGAAATGTTGTAATTTTGTCCAGGGGTCAGCCCAGTTAGTTGAACAGAGGTGGTGTAAGGGGCAGGAAAAGAGCAACCGGCTGCACAGTTGCCTTCTGCTGGGAGTAGAGACACTTTCAGACTCTAAAAGTAAGATAGCTTGAAGTAATTTCATATTTTGCATTTTAAAGTATCGTTATTGACCCTTTCGTAATAATTATGAGTTTTGAATAGAAAAAAGGAGGTTTTTAGAAAATTGTTTTCACTGTTTCAATTGATAATTTTGCATCTTTGTGACTTTCAACGCTCATAAATCAAGATCTGCTGGTACGAAAAAAAAACCAAAAAAATACCTCGACTGTTTCACTGTTTCTATTGATAATTTTGCACCTTTGTGCCTTTCGGCGCTCATAAAACAAGATCTGCTGGTATGAAAAAAAAACCAAAAAATTACCTCAACTGTTTCGAAGTACTGAATATTGAGAGTGATTTCAGTTGAAGTAACAATTCGTGAATTAAAATCTTCTTTCGGAGGTAGAGGATGGGGAGAGTCTTCTATAGTGATGACGTCACTCGACAACCCATGACTCACTGAATAGATCTAAACAGATACAATATAGAAAAAATTTGCGACATTGTGTGTGTATGAAGTTTTGACAAGTTTTGGAGGGGTGAAAACTTGAAATACGACTTGTTATCCCCACCCATTCGTTAATCGGCCGAACGAAATTACTGTTCGCATTTATTTGATCCCATTTTTCATTTTAAGGCTCTTAATTGCTTTGTGGAAACCACTTTCACAAAAGTTAAGCACTTACCGCATTAAACAGAAGTCGGCGCTTGAAAGCGCCATAGCCGCTTTCTTTGGATCCATATATTTTTAGTACCGGTAAACGCTCGTATTGATCATTACGTGAAATGAAACTTACTTGAGAGATTGCGATCATGACTTAAATTCTATATTGATTCTGAATTTAGCTGAAGCGTAAATTTTTTGGGGTCGTGATAAAGATTTTTGTGGAATTGTAAGGTCGAGGTTGAAAACGGTGAAAAGCGCTCAAATTTGTTTGAAATGTTTTGTTAATTTCTAGGCTTCGTGCGATGAATAGTGTGAGAACTTTTTTCAAAATTAGCTGAGGATATTAAAAACTTTTTTCCAACAACATTAAATAGCCAATGAGCAACATTAAACATCGATGATATTTAAACAGCATTAAACAACGCAAAGCATTTTTATGAAAATCTTAAGGATGTATTTTCTGTTATATATAGTCCGCTGAGCTAAAAAAACTGAGGAACATCAGAGCATTAGTAAGGAATATTTACATTTTTAAATGATCTGATGCTAAAAAAAAGACTTTCAGGACAAGAAGCAGCAAAAATTTTCCTCTTTTTTATTGGTTTCTTCTATTTTCGCGGAGGAAAACTTGAAGACAATTGACTTTTCTAGTGTATCTTTTCAAGACAATTAGCGCTGATACCAAACATTAGAACAACTGTTACGGATTTCAGCAAAACTTTTTTCAGATAATTTTTTGCTCATTGTTGCTTATAAAGCATGTGCCCTTTATCAAACTGGCTGCCACAATTAATCTAACAAAATTTTTTGCAACATTAATGCACAATTCTACTAAATGCAGACGTCATTGTATCAGATCAGATAAGATAAGATTATTGTATCGAGAACGGGATTTAAGATAAACCAATGCGTCAAATTAAACTTCGAGGAAAGTTTTCATTAAAAAATTACTTTTTTGCAGTCGTTGAATGAGACAAAATAAAATTTGGACAAACAGAAAAAATCATATGTATAGCTAAAAAAATAATCTTCTTAATCAGACTGTCCGATTCATTCAAATTCATAATCGAACAAAATATATACTCTTATGACTTTGCATTCTGATTTTGCAGCCTTGCTGAAATGTTAGTTTTTGATTATTTGTTATCGACAGTTTTTAAAAGGCTAAGTGAGTAGGGTAAGTGATAACAGGGTGGTATTACTATTACAAAATGCTTCATTAGCCAGTGTTGATTGCTTCTGTTGAGTTTCTCTTTCTTAGTGATAAGATTGAAATTTTTATTTTTTCTTTGACACATAACATTGTTTCACGTTTCTTTGTGCTCAGTAACTTTCTTGAAAAATGTGGTCTTAAAAACTCACGAAGAAATTAATCTTTGAAACTGAAAATTTTATTTTAAAACTCGCAGATCTTGTCACGCAAACCGGATGCATTTTTTCAAACTGGTGTTTGTAAATCCTTCATTTATTTTATAAGAATGAGAAGGGCTCCTCACACCATGAAATTGTCCTGCAAACCTGTATTAGTCCATTGCAGATTTAGAGACTAGAGAGACGCAAGGCACTAAGAGAGCTGCTCAGCCGCTTAATGCCTTCCTGGTGCTAACTTTTTATCACGTTTTTGAACAACAAAAATCCAAAAGGGTCAGATGAAAAATCGGTCATGCAAAAAATCGGTCATGTGAAAGACCACAGGACTAATAAAATTGTTCCGAAATCTGTTTGAAAACAATTAAAAACTTATTTATCGTTAAACAATAAAGCTGTCAAAGAAAACAATTAAAATTAAAGGTGAAAAAAGGGAAAGATTTTGTATAATTTTCAAAGAGCACTCTTTTAATAGAAATCTAAATTGAGGTCTTAGAAACTTTAAGGCTCAAAGTAAACCCTTGCAGATTTCGGCTCTGGAAACTTGCATCTTTGTTTATGTGATTATAGATCAATTACAAAAATCATATTTAGTATAAAAAGTTCACATATTCGACAATGAGCGAAATTTCGGTTTTTATAGAAAATGAAAACAAACCTCGAAAGAATATCTTTTCCCAGGGGTCAACTCCGTGGTATCATTCAAAGTCCATTCATCTGTTGCAATAACATGTGTCAATTGTCGGTTATGAGTGACGTCATTGATTCTGTATTCTTCAATTCTTCTCTCTTGGGCTAATGTGAATTGGACTGTTGTTGTTGATCCCTCTATCTGCAGCAAATATTGGAGTTTAATGTGAAGTTTTCAAAGCAAAGGGGATTAGTCTACCTTGATTCATTCACCCGCAAGTTTTAAAATACGAGATCTCTGCAGATCCTGTCAAATTCTAGATTTACCGATTTTTGTATAAGAAGCCTGTTTTTGAAAAATCATGATGTCATTTGTAAACCTGCAAAATGCGTCTATGAAGCAAAAGGTTAAGTAATTGTGGTAATGTCACGTCAAAAATTCAGACTTATTTCTCGAACAAGTACGCGATTTTCGATTATTGCCAGACTTTCTCAGTGACGTCATCACTAAATCTTCTTATCCGAGGATTTCACCCAAATTGGGCGGAAAAATTCTTGGAAAACATCGAAATCATCAAAATGATTGAAAATGTTTTAATTTTTTTATGATGATTGCTATGAAATTTGTGAAATTGTCTTTGAGTGCCTAAAATCTGTCGACTTTCTAAATCGTACCTTGTTTCGATAAAGTCAAAGACCGAAGCAGTGCAGTTCCATAAATGGAGGAAAAAAGCCCCTTTTTAGGGAAAGGGTGGTAATACACTTACGAATGGTTCATTTCCAACTGTGAAAACAAAAGTATCATATTGTTTGAGAGTAGCGGCAGCTTCGAGCATTGTTAAAGGAACCATAGGAGGACTTTTGTCTGAGTACGAGTAAAACCGCAGGAGTGGGTTCGATCCCCGGCTGGTCGCAATCACAGTCCAGGTGTAATTCGAGCCAGGAATGATGTCATTGAATGCAAAAGTCACATACAGTCTGGAAAAAATGCATGGCCACTAATTATAACATATTCCAAGTAATTTTGCGATCTATAACTATTGATTGACATATTGCTCTCTGATTTAACAATACTTTTAAGGTTCGGGCAGTTTGAATTTTTTTTAAGATCAATACATCGAGCTCAACAACAAATGGAATAAAGAGACTCTTCTATATTGCAGTTAAACCAATAGAGAAACGAAAGGTTAGATTGACGGAGGAACTTTTCTTTTCAATACGTTATTGTCTTTAAAAAACTTGTTGAAATTAATATAATTAATATATATGAGAGCATGTAAAAATCTGATCATCTGGTTATTTTTTCTTCATTTTATCTGAAATCTGTCTGAAAAGCACTGATCAGAAAATTTGGCCAAATATTTTTCGAAGGAAAGCCAAAAGTGAGAAAAAGTTGTAATAATTTTTTTTCTGTGTCAAAATTTTTTGATAAGAAAAAAGATTACTGAAAAAGTCACTGTGAAACACACATCACCACAAAAGTGTGAATGAAAACATTCGATTGACTTTCGTAACAAAAGTTGCAATTTCGCTCTGATGTCACCAGTTCAGTAGTCTTATAATAAAAAAGATGAATGCGGAAATCAATATAAACAAAATTTAAACAAAAACGGAATGACACGATATGGAGATAAACAATAGCATGAATTATTTACTTGTATAACAAATCATAACGCTGGCAAACCATTTACTTGTTTAATCTACTGGTTTACGTATCATTTTTTATAATTTTTTTTCCAAATTGAGTCAAGGTTCACTGTCTATAACCTGGAGGTTGAGTTTGTTATAAAGTTATAATGCGCAGACAACTGCTAACTCATTGTGCTTTTGGTTTTCTGAAAAAAAAAATTGAAATGCTGATTTGCGACAATTAGAACTTCTCAAAATTTTCCTCTATTCTTATCTCTAAAACCTAAAAAGAGCCAGATCTGAGACATCATACGAAAATTTTCGAGCTTGCATTGAAAAAAATTAATAAATCTTGAATATATGGTTTAAGTTTTTAACAGCTTTTTGTTTGGTGATTGCGGTTTTTGAATCCGATTTACAATTTTCATAAAAACGAGTCAACCAATTATGCGAATTCCTAGATGCCGTTGACAGGTACCTATCGGACGCAGTTACTCTCAGGCGGTTTTGAAAAAAAAATTGACAGAAACATTGAACTTTTTTTACATGGGAAATGAACCACTCAAGGAAACACTGGAAATAAATCCCCCAGTTATCAGTGCAAGAGATTCGAAATTAAACAGTTTGGCGATGCCTCGCCATGGGCTTGACCTAGCGGCCGATTAGACTAAAGATGAAGCTATCACAAACGAACCAATTATCATGACCCAAAATCGATTTTGAATGAGAGCTTTACTTCAGTCGGGGTTTTACTCTGTCGGTGTTTGACTGCTAGGGTTTATTTCTCGGAGTTTTATTGTCAATTTAAAGTTAGGTTTTTTTTCAGTGGGAGTTTATTCCCTAGACTCCCTCTCATGAGTTTATCCCTTTTCCCATATCTTTGAACTCTAAAACTCCGATGAAAGGTCGAAGCGATTCTACGAAAACGGCTCTCGAATGCGATCTAAGTTTGTACAACAATTTTAACTTAAAAACAAGAAGCATGAATAGCAGTTAAACGCAAACCGTTATTTTCACGAGTAAAACAAAACCCGATTGGAATATCATCATTAGTCTATTTTCAGCTTTAACAAAAATATTCCAGTATCCCTAAGATGGGGCATCGGAAAAGGTTGTTCTCTTTTGTGTTTTTTAATATACTTTTTTCATTGGGTTCTCCTCATCGAGGAATTTGCAATTGTAAAGGCTTAAGTTTTTTTGGGTTCCGGATACTTTTCACGTGCTCGCTAGTCTCTTGCCCACTAATTGATTTTAAATTTAGCTCATATATTTTAAAGACGTTCAAAAAGATTTCAATTTATTATGCATTAGAGGGTATCATGTAAAATACTAAAAGATGAAAATTATCTTATTACATAAAACAAAAACTATAGAAACTTAGATCTACTCAATCTAGATATGCTCATACTTGAGAGTCTTGAAATTTATGTAATGTGTTACTTATAGTAACTTGTCTCACAGATCGTATATGGTATTTTTGCATATTTTTTGTTAAAAATGCAACTCAACCTGGTTTTGATGACGCTATATATATGCAAAGACTTTTTAGCTGATCAGACATAATTTAGTTTAGAGCAGAACGAAAGAACGAAAACCTTTTTTTTACTTTTTTTTTACTAAATTTGAGCTCTAAATACCAATCTGAGCAGAAGAAACACTCTCATTTCATATATAGTCTCTCGCAAAATGTGTCTTTAAACTTTACCCAATCAGGATCATATTTTCAGGTTTAGACCCTGAGATTAAACCAACCAGTTTTTTGAAACAGCAGAACAAACGTTTTATATATCAAGTAGAGTATTGACATTGCGGCCAGCGAAAAAGTCTGTTTTTTGGCAGTTTTCGTATATTAGCGTTTCAAATTTGATAGATATAAATCATATATAAGTAAAAATCATATAATTTTGTTAAAAAAACAACTCAAAATCACAATTCGCTTAAAATCTCGCAAGATTAGATTATATCATAAAAAAGGTCCAATAACAGACTACGAGATCAATCATTTAATTTTCGAGAATATAACTAAAAAGTTATAGGATCATATAGAGGTGTGGATATTAAAGTCGGGTTGTAAATTTTCATTTGGTGAATTATGGTAATTGTGAAATGAACAGTCCTGATTGATGTTCTAA
>NC_134479.1:57790255-57817755 GCF_964194025.1 Convolutriloba macropyga
TGTAGAGTATGTTCTGTTACAGTGACATTAGTGACAATAGTTGGTTGAAGAGGATGAGTTGAGTCATAGAAAGTGTATCTTCTCTCCACTCTTGTGACGTCATCACCCAAACTCAACACAACCATCTCTATTGTGTACAAGTCACCAGGGTCAAGGTCCACGAATTGGTACATGTTGATCACTGGAAATAATCCGTGAAATCAATAGTGTATAAAGCTAACTTCTCTTCAAGTTTTGTTGTTTTTTGCGAGAATATGAATCCAATTTTTGCCAAAAACGATGACCAAAAGCAAGAATGTTTGACCATTTTTAAACAGTTATTTTGATTATTTTTGTTCAATTGGTTCAAAAGTTTTTTCTTCAAAGTTCCATTGGGTGGGTTGGCCGTGATTAGTATTATCAAATACAGAAAACAATTAGCAAATAATTGTTTGAGGAAACAGAGTGGTTCAAAAGACAACCTGTAATTTTCTAAACCTTTAAAATTTATCTGTTGTCTTTTTTCGAATCCGAATAGCACGCGTAGGAATCCTTAAGAAAATTATACGTCCACTATAGTTTGCTGATGATGTTTAGCATAATTTTACTGTACTGGGGTATAAATGACATGTTGATTTAAAGTCGGCGGTTTTTGAGGCAGTATCAACTTTTTCTTTCAAAAAAATAAAACAATTACCAAGTGTACTCCAAATGTTGAGATCTTGCAGTGGTTTGTTTTGGCATAGTTCCTCTTTGAAATGTTGTGATCAACATCGAGTGAGTTCTCAGAAAATGTCAATCGAGAAAATGTCAAAAAATTTCCAAAAGTTTATATTTCATCAATCATCCTGATATATGAGGAATTCACCAGATAGCTTAATTTTTTTTTGAATTCGATAACTCCTTGCAAAATTATATTAAATTTATCTCATTTTAAACTAACATCTAACGTATATTTTTTCAATCAGATTGTAATTGTGCATTAGACCTGTGAAATGTTATACCACTGCATTCGAAAAACCTATTTACAAAGGTCAACTAATTATTTTAAAAGCTCACATAGTCAATTGAAAATGATTAACTCAAGGATTGGACGTTCATTATGTTACGAAACGCGATTTGAAAACAATATAAAGATATTAAACCCTGAGTCAAAGAACTTAAAAAACCGTGAAAATTTGTTTCATTGATTAACTATTGAATATAATTCATCAACATATTTCAATTTCCCCCTACAGAATAAAATGGAAAATTTGAACATTTTTCAGCACTTGTCAAAATTTTTTAATATAAATTAAATCGAAATTGAGACCTTTTTTTAATGAAATGTAAACACTACACCGCAAAGTTTAAATGAAAAAAAAGTGTTATGTGAATTCAAATTTTGACAAGGCGGCTCGGTAATGTGCGATGGCACATAAGGTTCCGACCCCGCCCATCCACAATTTTGGCATATTTGTCTACCAAATGAGGAACAAATAGAAAAAATAAAAATTTTTTTTTTGCGAATCCCAAAAAAGCCCAAGTCTTTTTCAAAAAATTCTGTATGAACGATAAGATAGCCTCCAAAGCAAATAACTCAGGGGAGTAAAAATTGATGCATTAGATTGCTGTAATATGTCACTATTAAGAAAGCGAGTCAAGACGAACAGCAAAATCAAACAACAACAACAACAAACATTAATTACATCAAAAAATTTATGTCACTCTTAAAAACTAAATTTAATAACAAAGTCAACATACCGTCAGATAAACCTAAAACTAAATAAAAATAACTTATAAATCACCAGAAAAAATATGCGACCAGCCCATAAAAAGGTTTGGTAACAATTATACAAAAAAGAACAAAAACAGTAAAGTAAAAAAATTAACTTATTTTTTTGAAACAGTTATTTTCAAAGTAATAAATACGATTAGGAATCAATTAACTTTACCACAAATTTACGATTGCCACTGCTTCTATAGAAGGGCATTAGGACCTGTCCTTATTCATTTTTTAAAGCGGCTAAGGAGAACAACAAAGAACAAACAAAATTTCAATTGAAACTTGCCAGAAAACGCTGTCAAAACCGTCAAGCCAAATTTGGCACTCAAAATATATTTGATTGCGCCTTCTTCAAACAACTAAAATGTAGTACGTGGCCATTCATTAGTAAGACTAGGTAACAAGTAGACAAAAAAGTGATAAAGTATGTAATACTTTTAATTTTTTTTTGAAACAAAATTACATTCAATGTCATGAAAGGCATTAATAACAAAAAGAGCTATTTAAATAGGGTCGTTTATTCATGGAAAAAAGCCTTCGAGACCTGTTATTATCCAGAATAATTCTTGCATCTACAAAAAGAACGTCAAATATGACAAAAATCAAATTAATTTACTTTCTTTTGTGAAAAACCGGTGTCGAAGCCAGTAAGGTCATAACAAATTCTTTAGAAAAAAGAAAATTTTGGGACACCAATCCCTTTTATTCCCTTGACACCTATAACGTAATATTTGACCTGTAATTAACTAACGAGATTAGGTAACAAAAAGAAACATAAAAGGAACAAAATTGCGAAGTTAAAAAGTTTTTTTTTATTTTTGGAAAACGATTGTTTTCAAAGTCATGAAAGCCATCAGCTATCTACTAATATCAGAATATCGGTTCTCCTATTATTCCATGAAAAGCCAATGAAAGCTATCACTATACAGGAGATTTCATACGACCGAAACGAGAAAGTATAAATGACAGTTAGAGACAAAATTAAAAAATTCAATTGATTTCTTCAAGAAAGAGGCGTCGAGGCCGTTAAAACGATGATGTATATCTTTCAGGATTTTAATATGTTCAATTGTACCTAATTTTGAATGCTAATAAGATGACATGAGAACTGCCAATAGTGTGATAATGTGACAAAATTAGAAAACGTGAAAAACTGGCAAATATCAAAACAAAGAAAAATCTGAAATCTTGTAGTATCAAAGCCAGAAAACAATAACTTCGGGCTTAAAACTGCAACCGAGAATAAATGTTAAATCAGTAGAAAGAAGAAGCAGTCTTTCTTTGCTGACACTAAGCTGGAAGTTGAACAAATTAAGAAAAAAATAGAGGAAAAGTTAATTAAGCCATTATTTATTGAAAAGTCAATTATTTTTTAAAGAAGAAACGACAATAAACTTTCAATTAAAAAACTAAATGCATCAGCTTGGAGCTACTTAGCAAGCGAATTGGTTGGACCTATCACTCCTGAGCTTTGATTTGATATGTTCTGTTCTTTATTATTAAAAAAAAGTCTTTTTTTTTAAAAAAAAAGGCCGACTGATTACAACCCGATTTTTTTGGATTGTAACAGTCCAAGAATGGCCCAAAACTAGCCCTGCTAATACTTATTGTCCGTTAAGAATAATTTATTTTTCGAATGTTGTAGATATAGATAATTTGTTATTTAAAAACTCAAAATAAATTCTGCATTTTTGATAATCAACGAGTAAAGTTAGCAAAAAACGGCAAAGTTTTAACTACAGTGCACTCTCAGCGGACTCTGAAGTAGAAATAGCCCCCCTCTGAGTCTACAAAGATTATATGAGTGTTGTTTGGGGGTGTACTGTCGGCAAATTTAATCAAAGTGGACTAAAGTAGCTTATTTCGTGCTGTTTTTGATGAAAAAGTCTAAATTTTGAAATGTTTGTTTATACTGAAATGTTGAAATTTTTTGACCAAAAAAATTATATCAAAACAATCAACAATGCTTGTTCGTCTTCAAAAATAAAATCAACGACACTATTCTTAAAAATTATAACAATTTTTAGCAAAATTGACGAAAATTTAGGCAAAAATTCCGGAAAATGTGAATAAAAACAACGTGAAATCACTCTTCTTTTCTCAGAAGTTTAAACCTCGATAACTCCCTGTAGAAAACGAAAATTAAAAAAATCTTTTTAATTCATATTCTACGCTGGACGAGCTTTCTAATGATACCAGTCTCAACTCTCCACGATGAATATATCGAGCGGCGAAAGTTCACGCAACAAAAAAAAACCCATTTGAGTATATAGTTCCTCCCCCCTCAAGAGGGTCGGAACAATAAAAACAAAAAGAAGGTCAGCAACTCGTGTTTTCTAATGAGGAATTTACATTCAAACAAAAACACTTGTTAGGAGTGGGTAGGGGGTTTGCGGCTGCTGTGGCCTTCTTTGTAAAACCTCAAGTCTCAAAATTAAAATTTAAAGCTAAATTTTATTACCGCAATCAAAACCCAGGGGTTTATTATGTAACTTTTTGAAAAATTTCAGTAGAAAATTGAAAAAAGTTATTTCAAATAACCGTTTTTGACCAATTTTTCATATCCGTTTTGACTTAGTTTTGTTCTTATAGCCAAGGAAATAGTTTGAAGAAATTAGTTTATTGGTTTCAGATCACAGATTATGACATGTGACTGGAAATTTTTTCTTAAAAAGCAGAGAAAAAATACAATGTGGATTGCGCTCAAATGACGATCTACACGCATTTTTACTGCGCTACAATTTATTCGTTACAAATTTTCCCTCAAAGTACTACCCTAGAGTGCTCAGGGTTAACTTATCAGTTTTTACACGAATTTGGATTTCATTTCTATCAATGTAAACGAAGATATTTATTTATCTTTGGAAAATGTTCTCCCTAAGATTGAGCGCAGGTGAAATCCCATTTGAATAGCTCTCTCCAATGTATTAAAATTTATAACAAATAAAAGTTATGAAACCGAGTAAACGGACTCGCTTCTTAAGTGCTAATGCAATTTTGGTACCATTTCGTTATGATTTGGTTCATTGCACGTTGTGTAGATGCGACCACACCGACAGAAAAATTAGGACAATGTTACGCGAAAGTTACCATTTTTAATGTAGTCCAAGAGAGTTCACCAAATAACTGACTTCTGCATTTTTATTTAGCGAGTATAAACTGAAGCTGTTTGATTATCATCATCAGAACCACTTACCGAGGTTCTGAATTCCCGTTTTTTTGGGGAAATTGAGATATCGTTGGTGGCCTAATTAAAATTAATTGTGTGTTGCATGAACAATTTAAAATACTGAACCCATTGCAATTATAGATCAAAGTTCAAGTAAAAGGATTTTGAAATTTTTCGAATCTTATTCAAATCTGGGGAATCTTGTAGAACCATAAGGTGACTGATATTCCAGAGGTAGAACTCACCCAAAATTATAGAAAATTTCCCTGTCGATTCCACCGAGTTGTCCAGTTATTCGAAGCCGCACATCTTTCCCAGTTCCAGACTCAAATATAATTGAGAGGAACAGGTCAGTGGTTCCCACTTTTGTCGAATTTGTTATCTGAAAAACAAGTTAAATATGGTAATTTGAAGTTACCAATTAATGGTCAGCTATGGTCAGTACTGATCAGAAGAGGTAAGCTGTCCGTTTCGCACCCGAATGATCGATAGTTCGACCCCAGCCCCCCCCCCCCCCCCTCAAACCGTAACACATTCTGTGAGAGTATGAGCTCTTACTTAACCATAGTTTCAGGCCGACCATAGCGTGACTAATTTTGGCTGCAATGATGGTACCACGTAAAAGTTTCAGACGCAAAAAAGTGGCCATAGTCACCAAAAACGAGCATTCATGCTCACAAAATGAACAGTCTGAAATAATAGTCGCGAATACTAGTAAATAACAGCTGAGAACAAAATTCGGTTAATTCACTACAGACTAAAAAGACTATAATGCTGCTCAACAAATGCAATTACAGAGAAACAAAATTAGCATCATTATCATTAACCAGTACAAGTGAACTTTACAAATCAGTCTAAGTGGCCACCTTGAATGCCATGACGTCACAGGTCCCTTTTTCGCGCAGCCACTTCTGATTGGACGAGTGTTATATAATACAATTGAACTTACCACGTCAGTGTAAGTGGCCACTTTGAATGACGTCACAGGACCCTTCTTGCCATATGCACTTGTTAATTGCATGTAGAATATATAGTCCTGACCAGCTACCAGGTTTGTCACTTGATGCGAGAAGAGCCCAATAGGATCCAGGGTGCAGGGGCAGGATCCGAGAGCAGGTCGGTTCCAGATGTCAATCAACTTAAAGAATAATGTTGTTGAATATTCTTGGATAAAGGCCGATATGAGCTACTTACGTATTCTATAAACCGGCGGCTATCATGAAAGACTTTGCAGGAATCTTGCAAGATCATGCAAGATAGCCATCGGTTATGCAAGAATCTTACAAGATAAGCGCCTAAATCTTGCAACAGTCGTGCATGATAAGCTTCAAAATCTTGCATGAGGCTGATTGCATCTTGCGAGATTGGTGTCCAGAAAACCAGCCTTAGCTTGAGAGTGAGCGTTTTTATTGTTCCGACCCCTCTTGAGGGGCGGGGAACTATATACTCAAATGGTTTTTTTGTTCAGACAATTTTGGCCGTTCGATATATTCATCGTAGAGAGTTGAAACTGGAAACATTAGAAAGCTCGTCCAGCGTAGAACATGGATTTAAAAAAATTTTTTGATTTTCGTTTTTCACAGTGAGTTATCGAGGTTTAAATTTTTGAGAAAATAGAGTGAATTCCGTTGATAATATTCACATTTTCCGGATTTTTTTACTGAAATTTCTTCAATTTTGCTAAAATTCGTTGAAATTCTTTTTAGAAAGTGTTGTTGATTTTCTTTAAAGACAAGAAAATATTGTCAAAAATTTTTATTTAATTTTTTCTCAAAAATTCTTTCTAATTATTTCACAATTTAGACTTTTTCATCAAAAATAGCACAAAAAAGTTTTTTTAGTCCACTTTGATTAAATTTGCAGGAAGTACACACCAAAATACCACTAACAAAATCTTTGTAGACGCGAAAGGGGGCTATTTCTATTTCAATTTCCGTTGAGATTGCTCTGTAATTAAAACTTTGCCGTTTTTGCTAAATTTACTCGTTGGTTATCACAAACGCAGCATTTAATTTTGATTTTTTAACTATCAAATTATCTATATCTGTAACATTCGAAAAAAAATGGTTCCTAATGGACGAATAGCAATAGTAGGGTTAGTTTTGAGCCAGTCTTGGACTGTTAAAAGCCAAAAATAATTCGGATAGTGATCGTTGGTCCACTTTTAAATTAAATTAGTCAATCTGTTTTGTATTAATTAAAAAACAGAACATTTCGAATCAAAGCTCGATAGCGATAGGTCCAATTTGCTTGCATCTAGTTTTTTACTCAAAAACTTATTGTTGTTTTTAATTTTAAAAAATAATTGATTTGCAGGAATCTTGCAAGATCGTGCAAGATAGCCGTCGGCTATGCAAGAATCTTACAAGATGAGCGCCCAAATCTTGCAATAGTCTTGCATGATAGGCTTCAAAATCTTGCATGAGCCTGAGTGCATCTTGCGAGATTGGTGTCCGGAAAACCAGCCTTAACTTTGAGCGTGAGTGTTTTGATTATCGTTGACGACTAGAGGCGGGGCATTATTGAGGGCACCAATACCTTAAAAGGAACTCTAAGAAGAATGCGAAAGGAACTGAATAACAGAAACGGCTCATTTCATGAAAAAAATATCATATAAAAACCTTGTCTATGCCATAAACTGGAAGGCTCATGGTTCAGACATTGTTACCCGAGTAATCTGTCATTGAATATTTTTTCAGAAAGGATTATTTGAAAAACATTTTCGCCTATAAAAATATTAAGAAACTTTTGGTTTGCACTCCAGAAATTCAGTGGGTCTCACGAAAACTGATTGTTTGATAAATTATTCCTTTAAATGCAAGATCTGGTAAATTTCTAGCAATATCAGCTTCCGGATCATCCATCTTGCAAGATGAGCGTCATTTGCAAAAATCTTGCAAAATCTTGCAAGATAAGCGTGGCAGTTAGACTAGGTTTGAAGCTATAATAATGTTTTCTACAACTATTGTAATGATCTATTTTATATTTGTTCTCATTTAAGAAAGCTATTTGATTGCTAAGTATAATTTTAAGAGTCCAATGGTGAGAAAAGGTAAATATTCAACCTAATAAGCATCATTTCCCCCTTTTCTGAGTTCGCTTGTTTACTTCGACTGAAGTGTCGAAATTGATTGGCTTTCACTGTAAAGATTTTGTCCGCTTTTTGCCAGATTGCTGTACTGATTCTGTTTTTGTTCACATAGCAAAAAAGGGTTTTGAAATTCTTATTGATTAATACGCAATAGTTTTGAACTTAATCAGTTTTTGCGTCAATCATTGTCGTTTAGTTGTTTGGCTGCTTTCTTTGAGTATAGTTCAGTGTTAAGTGCTAACGCCATTAAATTTTTTAGCCTGAAAAGAGGTATCGTCCTATTTGAGAGATTCAAGTTTGCGACTGTTATGAAACCTATAAAATGTTTCCAAATCATTTCTTGTGTTCTTACAATATATAAATTTACTTTTAAGAGCATTGGTTCCTATTCAATTACGTGTTATATTTTGTAGCTGGACAAATAAAAAATATTTCATGTTTCGTTCGAAAACATGTACTTCATTTGATCTAAAACATATAGCTCAATCACAGCGTTTTTCTAAGTTTTCGAAAACCAATTATGAGCTGCAACCTAAATCATTTAACATATGTTTATAATTTGTTTGAGCGGAATCATAATTGTGGTGTCGCATGGTAATTTAAATTCAAATTATTTTAGACAACTTTAATGAAAAGTATCGTTGCTTATGCGATCTTATAATTTTAAATATGGTTTACATTTACTGATTATGCAAGTTAAATCCTTTAAAAACCGAGTATATTGAAATAAATTATTGGTCTATAATTGACTTAGTCATTAACGACAAGCGTGTTTTTTATGATGAATTGCTTCTTAGGAACACAGAAAAACTTTCTTCTTCATAAAGTCTTATGATTATAACAACAAAAATAACTCCCCCATCATTTCCCCCGATATATTATATTCTTGATTCTATATTTGACCTTCTATAATGGTCATTTTGAATATATAGAACGGTATATGCAAATTTAGACGCCCTCCCCCCCCTCCCCCCCCTCCTGACCCCTTACCCTCATTGTGGTCCGAAAAACACTATCAATTCAAAATCTACACTGTGCAATTTTCAAGATTCCTTCCAAAAAACTAAAAGGAAAAAAATGATGAAATATTCTACTTACAGCTGCAGTTCCTTGAAACACCCAGTGAATATCAACAGTATGTTCAGTAGCTACTCGTAGGTGTAATAACTCCTGTATTTCACTCGGGTAGGTGGACTCATTTGTCTCCAGTAGAAATTGAGCCAAATTGCCCCGATATAGCTGTCTAGAAATAGAAAAAAACGTTTTATCTTCACAGCAGACTTTTATCTGTTGCTATACGCAGAAAGGCGCAAAAAGTGCTGAAAAATAAACTAATTGTAATTTTTTAAAATAACACTCTTCGATTATTTTCCCCGATAATTAGGAGTGGAATACGCATTACAACCTAATCCCCGATAATTAGGGGTGGATTATGGGTGAAATCTCGGCCTGGGCTCTAATCAGCGGCATTAGCTATCCAGCTTTTATAATCCCAATGAAATTTGATCAAAACAATATCTCAATGTTGCCTTCGCTCCTCTGAGGTTAGTCAACGGCTTAATCTTGGATTTCGACAAACTCTGGATGGCCACAGCAACCATGTGAACAACTTTCTTCAGTAAAATGAAACAAATGAAGCTTAGTGATGACGGTCCAATCGCTCAATAAATCGATCGACCAGTAGCAAGACCAGTGTTTAACAAAGCTAATTTCATATTTTTTTAAAAAAAAATTCCACGTTGTGAACAAATATCGAACTAACAAAGTTGGGATCTTTTCCGTTTGTGCCCCCCCAGCTTAGTGGGTGCATATTATTTGCAACCCCCAGACGCACGTGCAATATTTTTACATAATGATTTACTATGTAATGACACGTGCTCTGTCACTGGGGGGAGCATAACGTACTGGGGGGGCACAAACGGAAAAGATCCCAAAGTTGAACTCTGCTGGACCAATTTGCCCTTTTTCGCTGAGATTTTTTAAAACAAAAATTTAACAAACAGCGTAACTCTCAATGGTGGAGACAATTCTTGATGTCAGTAATTAATGCTGGGCAAAGAATTTAAGACGACTAAAACTTTGATCTTTTTGTTTTTAAGCTGCACCATCTTGTTTCAGAAAAAAGTTAACCTTTACGATCAAAAAAATTTTTTATATAATGCTTTATTAGAACCAAAAAAGCAATTTTTTTAGAACACTACATTTTGTTTTGCTCCGCGCAAGTCGTCAAACTTTTGAGTTTGAGCTTTTTGAAAGCATCATTACTTCTCGGAGTTATTGATCTTAATAGATGTGCTAAATGATTAAAAATAGGGTGTTTTTTTCGAGAATCAATAACACTTATCTGGGAAAGTGCTATTGAAGACTTTTTATGAGTTTTCCTGTGAAAAACTATTTTTCTTTCGAATATTAAAAGAGCTGAAAGCCTTGAGTAAATTCTTTGACTATATCCACCCATAAAGCACAATCTTCACAAAAACTTAGACAAGAGAAAATTTTTCATAGCGGTTGGATACACTCCGACTCATAAAAACCCATTCTGATGTAATTTTGTCACTATTTGCTATAAGCCTCCAATTTTACTGCTCTCGACTTTTACTGGTCACGCGTTTTTTTGAACGATCTGTTGCCATATTTCCAAGATCACCAATAACCAAAAATTTTAAAACTTACTCCACTCAGAAACACGCTCAAAAACCTTAAATTAACTCAACTGGTTTTGAAAAAAACAATTAGAAGGATAAAACAAACTACCAAACATATATTTTCCTTCCGAGTTTTGCCCGAAATGCTGCTGCACCCGACAAGCTAAGAAGAGATGAAAAACCACAATACAATGATCAGTTTGGGAGACTAGACTAATCACGGGACGCAGTCTACGTCTTGAAGCTGATCTAACTCCAGGGTAACAGTAAGGGAGAGAGAATAAATCTGAGAATCATACTGAGACTTTGATACTGGCCCAACAATCCATTCCTGCTCGGGAACAACCGCTCAACCCCAAAAGTGCAAAAATAACCGCCTCGACAAGAGGCAGAAGCGCCAACCCAACCGCGTGCTGATTGTATGAACGCATTTGACAATGTTAAACCAAGTGATGATGTGCAATTTTAAAAGTGGAGTAAGAAATCGCAATTTGCAATTCACTGCTAATTGAACACATGTAAATCGAATCGAATCAACAGAGGCATTTATAATTGAAAAAGTAGGGTTCGTCGAAAATTTGATTAGTCTCAATCCTAGTGCATTATTCCAACGAATAAAAAATTGACAAGTTTACTTCGGAAAAATTGGAATGCATCATTCGATTTGAAATTTATATTGACAAAACAACTGAACTGTTTTGAAAATCTGAAGACTCATTGCACAAATACAACACGTCAAAAATATTTAAATCGGCAATTGCAAATAAATTAATTTGTCAGGAGCAGATAAAATATTGCGTTAAATTAGGTAAAATACCCAACATTTCTCTTGACAACCTTTGGTTTGATATCATTGAACTTGTTATACTCAACTAATTTTTTCTTGTTATCTTGAGATCTTGTGCGCGAAACTTCAAAATCACGAAATTTTTGTTCATTTTTTTGAATTATTAAATCATTTAATCTCATTTAACTCATTTAATCTCGTTTAGTTTACTTTAACAAGCAAAACATTTCTTTTTTCGGAAACTGAGTCAAAACCAATAAAAATCTAGGATACCATTTATCAGTACTGGTCTAAAATTTTACCACCAAAATGCGATGAATGATAGACAGTGGCATTCGAGACCAAGCTATTTTTCTAATTTTACTACACTTTTTGAGCAGGCTTTTTAACCCTGAATAGACAAAATGTTCCTAGCTTTTTTTGAAAGAAAATTGTCAATTCAGCCGTGCCTGAATCCTTTGGGGTTGAAAAAAAGCTCGTAATCCAGGAATAATTGTAAAGTTGACCTCAAACATATATACTAACTCGAGTGTGAAGTCATAATGTACTCCCGGAACCTTGGCAATTGGAACTTCAAAATGGCGACTTTCTCTTTCCAAGTTGTAAACAACTGTCTCTGCTGGAATCGGATTTCCGTGTTGATCCGGATGCTGCGCGTTCGAAGCCGTAAATGTCTTGAAATTGGCTCATTTTTCTTAATTTTTATGTCTTTTAAAATCAGTAGTTTTTGCATAATGCTGAGAACGAATCTAAGTCTGAGATATATTATTAAAGTCTGAACAGGCAATCACAATCAAATAATACATTTATCTGACCGTCTGATAATGAGTGACCGCTTATCATACATTAACAGAGGAGTCTTCAGAATATAAAAAGCGAAGCGGTTGAAAAATTACGGCTATCTGGTCAGCGTAGTCATTTAAATATGACTCCTTTTGAGAAAATTTAAATTTTCTGGACAATTTTGAGCAACACTAATAACTTAATCTTAATTTTTTTTTAAAAAAACGGAAACTTAATTCTTTCTTAAAAGGACAAACAATTTAACTTTCCAGCTTTAAAGTCTGTAAACAATCCTAACTTCATGGATTAAGGTCTTGGACCAACATAATCCTTGATAAGGACATCCCAGCCCCAACCGAGTTTTGATCAGATCGTACCAAGTTTGAACGTCCTGAGATTATTAGTCCCCAAGTTTTAGACCGTTGTCCAGACTTTCGCGCGACAGTGTCGCCGATTTTTCCCAGTCCACAGCTCAATATCATCTCTGATCAGACGCAAAGCAAAAATTTACTACGCGCACAAGGCTTTACTTTTATGCCCAACTTTTGTTTTTGGTATACTTATTGTGCAAGAGTCAGGTGGTTTCAGGGTTCATTGATAATTTTTTGTAATATGGCACCCCAGTCAAAATCAGACGGCTATGTTGCAAGATCTTGCAAGATTCTTGCAAGAATCTTGCAAGATTACGTATCATCTTGCAAATCTTGCAAGATTCTTGTAATATCTTGCAAGATAACCGTTCGATTTGCAAGAGTCTTGCAAGATAACCGTCAATCGGGTAGCCCTTAATTAGTTTTTATGGTATTTGAAGCCTTTTTTTATTCAATGTGACTGGAGTCAGTGAAAAAGTCTTATTTCGCTATGTACACATTCAATCAGTAAAAACGTAGTTTTATCGCAACGGAAAACGTTAGATCAACAATTCTGACAGTCTTCAGGTTTAAAACTGCTAAGTTTATGGGACGGTTATCTTGCAAGCTCTTGTGACATTCTCGCAAGATAAACGTCCGGATCTTGCATCTTGTAAAATAAACGTTGTTTGCAAGAGTTTTGCAAGATCTTGCAAGATAAACGTTATTCGCAAGAATCTTGCAAGATCTTACAATATAACCGTTGGAGTTTGTCTGGGGTAAGACGCAAGCCGGATCAAAAGTCGATATCAGTACGAGGAACGTCTAGCTACAAGACTCATATCAATACTGACTCAAAAATGATCATATCATTTTTTACATTAAACAATCTAAATACCAGCCTGAATCACAACAAGTTTAATTATATTGAAAAACAAATTAAATCCTGATAACACAAAATAGATTACTTTTAAAAGCCATTCAAAGAGTAAATCTTCGCTACAACTTTACATAAAAGGAGAACTCAAGGAAGAGACACAATCGCTAAAGTTTCTGCGTATCAATTTCGCCCCCTTCCCCTCTCAAGTAGAAAGATCACCGCAATAAACTAGTGATGACAGCGGACTGCAGGTTATTTCCACTATGAAGACTTATTATTCTAATCATCAACGAAAATATTCGACTAATGGTATATAAAGTTTGTCTGCAAACTCTGTTCTCTATTACAGTACTTTTCGGCTGAACTAATCAGAACTTTTGTCAATAAAAAAAACAAAATGTACAGAACCTGCGGAAACCAAGATGGTGTAATGTCGAAATGTTTCATGAAGAAGTAAATAAGCAAATGACCAGTGAAATGAAGACCTGCCGGTGAATGACCTTAAGCGGTGAATTTATGTAATTTCACCGCAATCACTGTTTATCTCACATAATTTGGACATTTTTTCAAAGCGGTGAATTTATGTAATTTCACAGCTAATTTCACCACTAAAAGGTGATACAGTTTTTTTAACCGCATTCACCGCCTGATTTATGTAATTTCACCGCATTCACTGCTCATCTCACAAAATATTTCGCATTCACCGCTTATCTTCAATAATTTTGTGCGCTTGAATGACGGTGACACCTCGACCCGGGGAATTCTATGTCAGGTTTCCTGAGAAGAAAATGAGCTCATTCCTGATTGGCCAAAAAAGCGGTTCCTTCGCCATCAGCCAGTGTCCATTCGCATGTAACAGAGACATTAGTTGTCAATTCAGTCCTCACCCAGATTCGAACACACTCCCTCGCATTTTCTGCCACACAACCACGCACAAATGATCGCTTGGAAAAATGTCTCCAACCGAACGAGAAATCGCCACTACCTGGAAAAAAAGATAGCATCTTTTTAGTATCAACTATTGAATCTATTCTTTTTTGACCCCCCCCCCCCTAATGTTTTTTACGCCCCCCCCCAGGCACATGTCTTGTTATATAGCACGTTACTATGTAAAAAATAGCACGTGCGCCTGGAGGACGTACAAAATATAAGCCCACTAAGATGGGGTGGGGGGGGGGGGCAAAACAGAATAGATCCCAGCTTTTATAAATTCAAAATTGAGGTTTTTCCTTTAGTACAACCAGCTTAGCAAATTTGTGTATACTCTACTAACATTGTCATCGTTTATTACGTTAAACTGCTAATAGCAATCAGTACAATTGTTCCAAATCGCAAGTTATTTTTAAAAAAAGGCAAATAAGAGAAAGTGTAAAAATAAGTGAAAGGGTAGTTGATAATTTTTATAACGCTTTGCTCACAATCCCCCCCCCCCACCCACCCCCAATGTAAGGCATGTAAAACCACGCAGTAAAGTGGACATTAATGGAATCCATTACTCAGGTCGAGGTGTGCGTTAATGATCAGACAATTAAAAACGCACAAGGGGGGGGGGGGGTGGTGTAAAGTGCGTTTTTGATTACATGGACGAGCGCCATAATAAAATCCGCGTACATGAACGAGCTTCCTAGTCAAAGTCTGCCTAAATTCTGATCATTAACGACCCGGACTTGAGTCTCAGAGCGTTTCAGCGCTGAACCAGCACATTTCAAATGTAAAAAATTAATTCAGTTCTGAAACATTGCATCTCGAGGATATTTTAAGTTTCTTTATGTGCAGTTCTTCTTCATTATGATTATATTGATTATATTAAAGTCATGGAGTCAGCACAGGCTAAAGAACTCCTGCACAGTCTGAAAATTACTCACACCATAAAATTAAGTCTGAGCAGAGTAATACTTTGTAGCTTATAACTGGTAATTACTTTAGTAGTAGTATACACACTACTTATATATAAGCTAGTTTGTAGGCAATTAACATATAGCCCATTTAGTTTTGTGGTTACGACTTGCTGCGCAAATTAAATGTTACAAGTACGCACGCGGAATTTCCAATCGCATATAAATCAAACCTTGTCGACGGGAGTTAAGCTGAGCATAATATTTTTCATGAATTAAATTTTACTCCAATATCAAGACTGGCCAGCGTAAATTGGGACATGAACAGAGTACTGGCCATCCTAAAAAAAACAAAATGTCTCTAATCTTATTCAGCGCTGATTTAGTCTGCCACCAACCTCCGGGGAGCTTAATTCTGATAGTTAGCGAGCTAAATTCTGGTCATTAACGATCTATATTCTGATCATTAGCAAGCTATATTGTGATCATTAATGAGCTAAATTCTGATCATTAACGAGCTAAATTCTGATCATTAGCGAGCTAAATTCTGATCATTAACGAACTAAATTCTGATCACTAAAGAGCTAAATTCTGATCATTAACGAGCTAAATTCTAATCACAAACGAGCTAAATTCTGATCATTAACGAGCTAAATTCTAATTTTTGACGAGCAAGATAAGCGTCTGATGTTTGCAATGTGGGCGTTTAGAAATCTAGTCTTAGCTTGAGCGTTTGCCTTTTTGGCTTCTTTGATGACTATAATCAGTGCATCACTGAGCTCCGGAAGGAGCGCACCAGACCTAGCCACAAAAGAAACCTATAGGTTTGTACACCCCCCCACGGTTATTTGCGTGGCCAATCGCTTGAGCCGTAATTTTACAATTTTTACATAGGGGAGGTGGGTAATTTTTACTCTCACGAAATTATACATCTCAATTTAAGTTTTTCTGCCATTTAACATTAGAAATCTCGGGTCTTTCCCATTATAGCCATGAAAATATAGCCACCCCATTATGGTATGTTTACCATGATTGGGGGGTGGGGGGTGGGGGGGGCTTTAGGTTGTCTGACCTCTAAGCTGGGGGGGGGGGGCTATGACGGGAAAGACCCGAAATCTCACCTCGCGTTGTCCCCAGAAGCCTGTGATCAGTCATGATAAGTTCACAAACAGCCCCACTCTCATGATGGTTGTACGATTTACAATAGTCCTGTCTTGTACATTGAAGTCCACATCTTCTCTCACTATGAGTGTTCTCAAAAGTTCAACTGCAAACTGGGTCAAACTGCGTTTGTTGACGTCATCGGGCCCACTCTCAAACCAAACTGCCTTTCTATCAATGAAAAAAAGAACACTGAATTCTGAGTGAGAATTCGATATTAAACTATTATAATGGACTACTCGGAAGTGTAAACGTTTATAGTATTAGTCATTGATTAAAAAAATAAAAACATCGAAAAACACCGAAGAACAAAAAATTTACGCTTATTCTCTACCAAACAACTGTCAAAAATTTTCTCTGACCCCACCACCTTAGTGTGTGTGTGTGTGCGTCTGTGTGTGTGTGTGTGTGTGTGTGTGTGTGTGTGTGTGTGTGTGTGTGGGAGGGGGGGGGGGTGGGGAACAATAGACTCAACTGCTTTCCATTTTAAGTCAATTGTGGCCGATTGCAATTTCCTTAGTTTTCGCTCCGCTCCAATTGTTATCAATTCTGCTACAAATGTTAAATTTTCTAACCATAGTTTTATTGGTTAGAATTTTTTCAGTAAACTCAGATGAGGGCAATTTCCAATTCCGCTTTTTAAGAGATTGTTCAGAAATTAATATATTTTCCGTTTTTTTACAAACTTAAATATTATTTTGTTTATATTTTTGGCGCATTATTTTTTTCCTATATTACGATAACTACCCAATCGTGCCTTGCGCTAAGATCTTGAAAAAGCTTTGTAAGTGTAATGGCATCAATAGCAAGGATAGACTTGGCCTCATTGTGGATATTTACGATGAAAACAATATTTCCAATGCCTCTTGTCATCAGCACGCCTTCTCTCATAAAGATTTATTTGTTTTATTTATCTACCAAAAAGCACTAAGAAGATGGACTAAGCACGCTACAACACGATCTGCGAGTAAATTGCATTTCTTGGTTTCACAGAAACCTGGTCCTATGAATATGATGATTGAAATATTTTCAATCCTGAAAGAGAACGATACTGTTGCTTTAGAACTGACCGTTAATCCTCGGTTGGAATGAAAACCAGAAAAAGGTGGTCGAATTAGGGTACTTGTGCCGAAGATTTTTTCTCTAAAATTTTGTTAGGTTTTAAATCTTTTCACGGATAATTTCAAAAGTTTATGGGTCGCATTGAAATTACCGACTTGCGCTTCTGTATTATTGTATGTTATCTATAATCCCAATAACGAAACAGCAATTCTTTTTAGACCAACCAGCAAAAAACATTGATAAATCAACTACGAAAAGATAAAGCTTTTGGTTGATTATAACAAAAAACTAAAAAATCAAGACAATTGATGGTCGATCGAGATAGATATTTGAATGATAAAGACTATTCTTCGATCTGAAAAAACGATTCAGTACCTCCAGTGACATAGATTACAATGTATTTCATAAAAATCCATTTGAAGCAGGAGAAAATGACAGGAAAAAGTGGATGCTGATAATAGAGAGTTAGTTTGAGAAATGTTTTTGGTGATTGCGTAACGCAAACAAAAAATAGCTAATCTGTTTAACATCGTTTCCTACACATGGAAAGTTCTAAGGCCCCCCGCTTCTATTACAGATGCCTACTGCGTGCAATTCTAAATTGCAAAAAGGTCAGATTTTAATTTCCAACGAAAAAAGAACGTCACGATGAAATTTATAATTTGAACACCGTGGAGAATTCAACCAATTTCTGTAATTGTACGTCATCAAAATTTTCTTGTAAACTATAGCATCAAATTCTCTTGCTTTCTCAATGAAGTTAAAAAAGGAAATGTCGATTCACTGTAGAATTTCTATGATTATTGAGAACATCTCGAGGAATTAAATTTGTCATTAATTTCAAGACAACAAATTATTAAGTAAAAACATATGGTTTCAGTAGAGAAAACTCAACAATCGATTCCTTCATATTCTGCACAAAAATCATCAAAAAAGAAAACTGACAAGAACAATTTTGTCTAAATCGCTTTTCTTGGCCTATCAAAAGCTTTTGCTTCAATCAATTACATAATTTCGGATATTAGTTTGGAGAACATAGGTTTTTTTTCAGCTCAAGGAAATCTAATTGGATGTTCCTTATAAACAATCGCCAATATATTCTCCAGACTGTATATGAGACAAAATAACGCTTCATAAAGGTGTACTGCATGAAGGAGTACTTGGCCGCTCCTTATTAATCTGTATATTATTGGTACGGCAACACGACTTGCCAGTGAAACTGAGCTTACACAATATGATCACGATAACCTTGTTATAAATAACTATAGTTCCATTGACAAAAGCAAGACCCAGTCAGAACAAAATGCAAACAAACCATTTCTATCTTTTATTGAACACCAACCCACAGTAATTACATCAAAAACCGAGTTCATGATATTTGGTGAAAGCGAAAGCAAAGAATTTATTGAACAGATAATTTTAAATTCAATTCCAATAGATGAGAGAACTAAAGTAAACCTCCGGTTCTTAAAGATAGCAATTTAAAATTGCAAGGGGGAATTTAATCAAAGCTTACAAAAAAATGGCCCAAGGAACAGAAACAGTTTACGCCATCAGAAAATCTATCCCATAAAAACTTAAGACTAGCCATAAATGCAATGGTTTTAAGTCATTTGCAATACTCAGCAGTTGCCATTTGAGCAGAACCTAATAGCATCTTTCATAATACAGCCACTTTTTTCCCCGTTAAACGCTTCTTTGAACAAAAATTTTACAATTTTTCGGAAATTAAAAAAAAGAGTTACGACTGGCTTTTACCCCCCACCAACTAGACGTCCATTGGTAACTTAGAGTCTTCATGAGTCGAACAGGACAAAAAATAGATCTCGAAGCTTAAAGTTTGGTTCTAGCAAAATGCAGAACTCATTTGTGAGAATGGCGATACTATAATGGAATGAACTACCACTCAAATTAAAATCAAACAAGGCATAAGAATTCCCCGATGTGCTTAGAATTGTCTTCTGCTCAATTTTAACTAGAACTCTTGTCTGTTTAAGGTTACTTGTTCAACATGGACGTGACATTAGATTTGAACATATGAATCCGAATTACTGTTGATGGGTTGATGTTTAAAAACCTATGAACTTAACGCGTTTTTCGTTTAAAATGCGACGAAAATTGTTTTCAAAGTTTTACCTTGTAATGTAAAAGTAATGAGTAACTTGTAAATATTTACACTGCCGGAATAACATCAGTTGTATACACCTTGATATGGATCGCAATTCAGTGTTTTTTATTTTGCAAATTTAAAGTTAAGTATTCTTTGATCAAATTATAGGTAGATGAAAAAAAAACAGATCGTTTCCTTTGGATACCAGCAAGATATTTTATTTTCATCTACAGTTAACTATGAAAGTTATAATTAACCACGGCACAATTTACTTCCATCGTGCATTCCCAGGTTGAGGTCCCAGACGGGAGGTCGATATGTCCAAACCGTCCCAGACGGAAATTACACATGTTCAGACGATGTAAAATTGAACGCACGACACCCCCATTGTGCGTTCATTCGAGTCCGGGCACATCGACTTTCCGTCGGGGATTTCAACCTTGGTTATCATACCTGCTGGGCAGCTGGGCTAAAATTCCAGTTCCCAGGTTTAGGTCCAGACCCAAATTGAGCTATGATCAGACTATGCAGACTGAAATGACCTCTGATCAGACTTTCCAGCCCGAAGTTACCTCTGATCAGACCTTCCAGACCAAAATGATCTCTGATCAGACTTTCCAGGCCGAAATGTCCTCTGATCAGACCGAACCCAGACCACTGTCCAGACTACAGTGCGCTTATGATTAGACCCAAATTCAGACCATTGTCCAGACTATAAACAGACTATGATCAGACCATCTTCAGACCATGGTCCAGACTCAATTTCAGACCATTGCCCAGACCTTAATCAGACTATGATAAGACTCAAGTGCGCTCAAAATAGTCTGATCAGAGAAAGATTTTAATTATGAACAAATCTTTTAATTTTGCTATAATATATTCATTTCACAATAACTGGTGTTTGCAGTATTAAAATCATCTAAGGAAAAGCCAATTCTGAAAATATTGCTAATGAAAACGAAACCTAATTGTTGAGAAAAAAAAATTTTTTACCATACCCCTTAGTTCATATTTCCGACTCAATGGATGAACTTAGACAGCTTTCCAAAAGAAACGTCTTGGTCTTCAGTTAATCAAAATTTCCTCTTGAGGGGACCGGCAATTGCTATCAGCTGGACTTCTTGTTTCTGATCAGAGTCATCGGACTTTAGATGAGTCTCTGATCAGAACGCTGCTTTATTGTTGCCTCTTGGCAGAGCCAACATCCCTCAATAAAAAAACAAAAAATTGAAAAATTAATGCACTCGAAATCAGACCTTCCAGACCGAATTAACCTCTGATCAGACCGAACCCAGACCATGGTCAAGACTATAAAAACTGTGACCAGACCTTTCAGACCGAATTGACCTCTAATCAGACCGAAATCAGACCATGGTCCAGACTATAAAGACTATGATCAGACCGTCCAGACCGAATTGACCTCTGATCAGACCGAACCCAGACCATGGTCCAGACTATAAAGACTGTGATCAGACCTTCCAGACCGAATTGAGCTCTGATCAGACCGAAATCAGACCATGGTCCAGACTATTGTGCGCTCGAACCGCTTTCCAGACCCTGTAATTTCGGTCTGGGAACACAGGGGTGTGCGCTCGATTGGGTCTGATCATAGCTCATTTTGGGTCTAGGCCAAAACCTGGGTTATGTATATGTATAAAACCGGCAGAGAAATAGAAACAGACTTCATTTTCAATTTCACAACAGAGCAAGAAATTTTGAATTTTATTAAATTGTAGGACGCCAATTAAAACACAGTTACACTAAAAAAATCTAAGCACTGAAATAATAAAAACACACTTACACCGAAAATATTCTAATTTATTTGTTTCGAATACATCTGCTGTTTTGCAAAAACACCTGAAAGAAATTGCGGCAAATTTTCAACTGAAGTTTTTTTATTAATTTAGATGTCGAGCCAAACCAATCTCACATCCGGATCATTTTGATCGCACATCCTGGAACAAACAATTTGTTTGTGTTTGAAAAGAAAAAGTTTGAGTGTTTCGGAAAAACTAGTTTGAGAAAATGTCTTATCTAAAATGTCATAAATTATTTGTAAGCCGTCTTTAATGTATGATAAAAAGCAGGGAAATTTATGTTTTTACTACTTACGCTCGATATACAAGAAACAAAATCAGGCGTCTTAAGGATTGCTGTCATTTCCAATTGATTTCCGGATTAGAAAAAGCAAACTTCCCAGGTTTTGGTCCAGACCCAAATTGAGCTATGATCAGACTATCCAGACTGAAATGATCTCTGATCAGACTTTCCAGACCAAAATGTCCTCTGATCAGACCGAAACCAGACCATTGTCCAGACTATAGTGCGCTTATGATCAGACCCAAATTCAGACCATGGTCCAGACTATTGTGCGCTCGAACCGCTTTCCAGACCCTGTAATTTCGGTCTGGGAACACAGGGGTGTGCGCTCGAATGGGTCTGATCATAGCTCAATTTGGGTCTGGACCAAAACCTGGGTTGTGTATCAATTTTTTCATCCCACGAGTAACCCAACCTCGAAATAATATTGACTTTGATTTTCGAAACATCAAAAATTCAGATTGAGCAAAGCTAGCATGAGTATTAACGACGAAAATCAGCTGAAATATCAAACAGAAAAATCGAATCGAAAAAAACTGCCAGTTTCAAGCTCAAGAAAATTTTTTCCTTGTTTTCTTTTAGAACGATTATGAAATGTGTTTAATTGAATGCTAAAATAATCCTTGTTGTGTTCTTAATGTTGAAAATTCTCAATACGTTCGGGTTGAAACTTAAAAGATTCAGGTACGTCATTTTCAGTAGGAAATTTGAGGGCTTCTCTATTTGTTTGATAGCTGGTCTGTCTTCATAATAGTGCTTTAAGACCCAGGGATGACGTACTTGTTAGAGAATTTTTTCAAAAAGCCCTAATTATTAAATGTTTACATCTTCATTTCTTGGTAAACGCAATTCAATAAGTTTCAGCTTTTCAACCAATTCTTCTAGAATAACGCAGACCAGATGAAAACTGTTTCGAAATTGGTTCGTTGCTTCTGTTCTTCGAAAGCGGAAAGTTTCCAGTTGACTTCCCTTCCCAGATTATACAACGGCCTTGTTTAACCGGGTTTTGATTAATAAAATCTTCATGTACAGAAACAAGGCGGCTCGGCAATGTGCGATGGCACATATGGGTCCGACCCCACCCATCCACAATTTTGACATAATTGTCTACCAAATGAGGAACAGATAGAAAAACCCAAAAATTATTTTTTTGGAATCCCAAAAAAAAACCCAAAAAAGCCCAAGTATTTTTCAAAAAAATTGTGTGTTAACAATAAGATTCCTCCAAAGCAAATAACTCAGCGGAGTAAACATGTAAGCATTAGATTGCTGTGATATGCCGATATTAAGAAAGCGAGTCAAGACGAACAGCAAAAACAAACAACAACAACAAACATTAATTACATCAAAAACGTTATGTCCGTTTTAAAAAAGAAAATTTAATAACAAAGTCAACATACCGTCAGATAAACCTAAAACTAAACAAAATAACTTAAAAATCATCAGATAAGATATGGACCAGTCCATAAGAAGGTTTGGTAGCAATTAGACAAAAAAGAACAAAAACAGTAAAGTTAAAAAAATTCGCTTATTTTTTCAAAACAATTAACTTCAAAGTTATGAAAACAATTTGAAATCAAGTAAAATATCCCAAAGGTTTACAACTACCAATGTTTCTATGGAACCTGTCCTCATTCAATTTTTCAAGCGCCTAAAAAGAACAACAAAAAAACAACAATCAAAAATTCAATTGAAACTTGCCAGAAAACGCTCTCAAAACCGTCAACCCATATTTTGGCCCTCAAAAAACATTCGATTGCACCTTCTTCAAACACCGATAATATAGTATGTGGCCAATTAACATTGAGACTAGGTAACAAGTAGACAAAAAAGAGGAAAGGGCAAAAGTATGTAATAATTTTGATTCTTTTCGAAACAAAATTATATCCAAATTCATGAAAGACATTAATTACAAAATGAAATACTTATATAGGATCGTTTATTCATCCAACGGAAGAAGCCTTTGACACCTGCATTTATCCAGAAAATGTCTTGCGTCTACAAAAAAAACGTCAAATATGACAAAAATCGAAATAATTTACTTTTTGTGAAAAACCGGTGCCGAAGTCAGTAAGGTCATAACGCATTCTTTTAAAAAAATAGATTTTGGGATATAAATCCCTTTTGAAGCCTTCACTTGACACATATAATGTCATATTTGACCTGTAATTAACGAGATTAGGTAACAAAACGAAAAATAAAAAGAACAAACTTGCGAAGTTAAAAAGTTTTTTTTTCAGTTTTGGAAAACGATTGTTTTCAAAGTCATGAAAGCCATCAGCTATCTTTTAATATCGGAATATTGGCTCATCTATTTTTCCATGGAAAGCCAGTGAAACCTATCACCAAACAAGAAATTTCATACGACCGAAACGACAAAGTAAAAATGACAGTTAAAGACAAAATTAAAAAACTCAATTAACTTGTTCAAGAACGAATTGTCGAGGCCGTTAAAACGATAATCTATGTCTTTCAGGATTTTAATATGTTCAATTGTGTTCTATTTTGAAAGCTAGTAATGTGATATGAGAACTGTCAATAATGTGATAATGTGACTAGAAAACGTGAAAAACTGGCAAAAATCTAAAAACAAAAAAAATCTGAAATCTAGTAGTATCCAAGCCAGTAAACAACAACTTCAGGCTTAAAACTCTAATCGAGACTAAAATTAAAATCAGTAGAACGAAGAAGCATTCTTTTTGTAATGAAACTAAGCTGCAAATTGACCAAGTTAAGAAAAAAGTTGAGGAAATGTTCATTAAGCCCTTATTTAATTAGAAATCAATTAATTTTAAAAGTAGAAACGATCAGAAACTTTAAGTGAAAAACTAATGCATTACCCTAAAGCTCTCACTCCTGAGCTTTGATTTGATATGTTTTGTTCTTTATTATTAAAAAAAAGTCTTTTTTCAAAAAGAGACCGACTGATTACAATCCGAATTGTTTTTGGATTGTAACAGTCCAAGATTGGCTCAAAACCAGCCCTGCTATTGCTTATTGTCCGCTAGGAACAATTTATTTTTCGAATATTGTAGATATAGGTAATTTTTTAGTTGAAAGCTCAAAAATAAGTTCTGCGTTTTTGATAATCAACGAGTAAAGTTAGCAAAAAACGGCAAAGTTTTAATTACAGAGCACTCTCAGCGGAAGTTGAAGCAGGAATAGCCCCTTTCTGAGTCTACAAAGATCTTTTTAGTGTTGTTTGGGGGTATACAGCCGGCAAATTTAATTAAAGGGACCAAAGGAGCTTATTTCGTGCTGTTTTTGTTGAAAAAGGCTGAATTTTGAAATTTTTATCCAGAGTTTTTGATCAAAAAATTAAATCAGAATAATCAAAAATGCTTGTTTGTCTTTATAATAAAATCAACGATACTATTCCTAAAAGTTTAATCAAATTTTAGCAAAATTGACGAAAATTTAGACAAAAATTTTGGAAAATGTGAATAAAAACAACGTGAATTCACTCTACTTTTCTCAGAAGTTTAAACCTCGATAACTCCCTGTAGAAAACGAAAATTAAGAAAAATCTTTTTAATTCCATATTCTACGCTGGACGAGCTTTCTAATGATACCAGCCTCAACTCTCTACAATGAATATATCGATCAGCGAAAATTGACTGAACAAAAAAAGCCCATTTGAGTATATAGTTCCTCCCCCCTCAAGAGGGGTCGGAACAATAAAAGGCCGAAGGAGCGTATCTTTCAAATGTTTGAAAACTGAATTTTTAATGAATCAATCGAAATGCTTTGTTTTATTGCAAAAAATATATGATCTGTTGACAAAAGGATATTTTTTGCAGGAAAATGGACCAATTTCTCATGATCAACACTCTTTGAACTAAATTTAGTGACTTTACTGTTCTTCTTTCAGCTGTGCAACGAATTTATCAGTATCCCATTATAAAACCCATTTTATAACTTTTTTCCCTCGATCTCCAAAAAAAATACAACAATTCTTACCTCTTAAGCGGGACAACAAAATTATTGGCTGTTTCAAAGTATCCTTCCAAAGATAGGTCAACACATGAGAGTGACAGTTCACCATTACGTAATGACATCTTAGAAGGCTCTCAGGCAAAACATAGACACATAATTCGTTTTCTGTGAAATTGTATACTTTAGACAAGAACGGGTTCTACCGAGCAAGTGAAAATATTTTACAGGTCGTCATACATGAAGTCATTTCAGTAAAATTTTATAGATATGATATTTAGTTCTGTTTATCTTAACCACTAATTTTAATGAGCGAATTGTTCACTTTTCATCTTACTTTTTTTGTTTATATCCCGCGTTATTGGAGAAAGGTCCGTTCAGCTGAAAAGTGAGTTGAGGTTTTCTTGGTAGAAAGCTTTCACTTGAGTGAGCACTCTATTAAGAGTGTTTAGTCAAACATGGACTCATTAGTTTTTGGCATTCTTGTTTCCATTCAAAAAATTTTCGTGCGCTCCGAGTCACAATGTCCAGACTTTCGTGCGTTCAAAATTGCTTATGTCCAGACTATCGTGCGTTCAAAATTGCATATGTCCAGACTATCGTGCGTTCAAAATTGCATATGTCCAGACTATCGTGCGTTCAAAATTGCATATGTCCAGACTATCGTGCGTTCATTTTCTTTTCCAGACCGTGTAATTTTGAACGCACGACGCCACCTTGTGCGTTCATTTCGGTCTGGACATATCGACTTTCGGTCTGGGACCTCAACCTGGGTGATTCTGTAACATTGACTTAGCTCATAATCCGTTTTTCGTGATCGAACTCATTTGCTAAATTGAAACATCGTTTGGCTTCTTGATTTTCCTCAAGAAAACAGCAGAGTAGCAAGTCATGACTTAAACGCAAACACTGCCGCCCCAAGTCTGCTAGTAATAATTTAGAAGTGATCATGCTCCGTGAAAACACCATAATTGTTCTCACGCACGACATGGCGCAGTCAGCAAACGAAAAAAGAAACAACTATTTGAATAGTGGCCTTAAGGGAAAAGCCGTCACCAGATCCTATACTTCAAATGGAGAAATGGAGAACTCAGTTCAAAATTGCTATTCTATCAAAAGAAAATATAAACCTTGACGCGTTGCCGGCTCCGATACTCAAAAATGTGCAGCTGCCACTTGAACAATACCTTGTATAAACAATGCCAAGATCATCTGCACAATCAAGACGTAATATTAATGCGAGAAATAAATAGCAAAAATGAACTGGCAAGACAAGTGTCAACGCATAATTGAGGTGAGAATACTGATTGGAGAGATAACTTGAGCATTTGCGGACCAAGAGGCAGTTTTCTTTTTCTACGCGATTATTGCGACAGAGGGGAGACAATCTTCAACTGCAAAAATTCATTCAAATTAGTTTATAACCTAAATACTCTAAATACTTAATTACTGAATTTTAGCATACTCTAAATAACTAAATACTGAATTTTGCCATCCTGTAGAGGAGGACTTTATCCAACTAAGAAAATTTAGATTTGACAGCTGCGTGATCCCTAAACTACTAACTTTAATCATATAAAGGGTAAGACGGTTCAACATTTCTACGGAATACTCAGAGAGCTAACCAAAAACTTTGATATTAAAAGCAAAGTCGGAAATCTCATCACAGACGTATTCCTAACAAACTTGATCGATCCGGTCATTCAAAAGAACTTTCTGAGGAAACCATGGAACCCCAGAAAAATTATAAGGGTCAATAGTACAGAAGTACAGAGTTGAGAATGAGAGCCTAAGTACAGAATAGAGAATGAGAAACTAACATCAAATTTAAGCACCCAAAAACACTTTGG
>NC_134479.1:57822755-57832755 GCF_964194025.1 Convolutriloba macropyga
AAACAACAAAATCCTCAACAATCAAACAAAACAAACGATCAATGCTGGCGATGCGGAGGCAACTTCACTGCAGGACACATGAATCAATGTACCGCCAAACAAGCCATCTGCAATATATGCAAGAAAACAGGACATTTTGCCAAGATGTGCAGATCGAAAATCCCTCCCCTACCAGCACAAAGACACAACCAAAGAAGTCCAGCACAACGTCCCCAGGGACAGAACAGTCAACTTAAAGTCAGACAAATTCAAGAACAACTCATCGAAGAAGACGAAGAAGAAGAACAAGAAGTAGTATCCGTCGACCCGGAATCAGCCCTTTACATAAAAGAACTCTCAGAAGACTGGGCAGATATTAACCACATAGCACCCGAGTCATTCTCAAAAGTACAAAACGTAAAACTCAACACGACAATGCCAAATGAAATCTGGGTAGAAACAACAACAAAGAACCTAAAGATACAGTGGCTAGCGGATACAGGCTCCCCAAGGAGTTTCGTCACATTGGATCAAGCAAATAAAATCATGGAGCACATTCCCGAGGTGAAACTTCAACAGTACACCAGCCAAACCAAATACAAGTGTTTCAACAATAACAACATTAAAATTGAAGGAGAATTAATCATCAACCTTCAATCAGGTTCCTGGACGGCCCAAAAATGTCAAATCCTGGTGGTTGGCCACAAAACACACAACCTGATGGGCAGAGACGTCCTACAAAAACTCGGGATATCACTACAACAGAAACCCAAGAATTCCCCAGGTAACAAAATTAATTCAATATCCGAAATTGAAACAGAGAAAAACATAATCAAATGGATCTTTAATAAATACCCTCATCTCTGTACGAGATTAGGAAAATCAAAAAATCACATTGCTAAATCAATATTCAAACAAAACCATGCTCCGATACAACAAAAAGGACGTCGTGTACCACTACATTTACTAGAAAAAGTCGAACGCGAACTAGACAAACTAATACAAGACAAACAAATAACAAAACTTGAAAAATGCCCCAATACCGGAAAAACCTAAGCCAAGTATTCGGCGAAGAATTCGTAGCCGAGGCAACCCAAAAAGATCGCCGAATGGCCCCTATTATAAAATTAATTCGCGATAAGGATTGGGAAACCCTAAAAAAGGTCAGCCCTTATTTCTATTCCTTGAAGAGAGACCTGGCCATAACACCTTCGGGTTGCGTACTCTACGACAATAGACTAATGATTCCGACTTCGCTGAAACAACTTGTTATTAATTCCCTGCACCAAACCCACCCGGGCCAGGCAGGAATGTTACACCTAGCCGATTTAGTCTGGTTCCCAAGAATCCATCGGGAGCTCACTGCAAAGGCCCAATCATGCGGAGACTGCATAAAGAAAGGTAAAAACCTGAAACCACTCATTCCAAAACAATCCCTAGGGATACTCCCTAAGTTAAGCGAACCAAATGAAGAATTACAATTAGATTTTGCGGGACCAATTCCGTTTAGGGAACACAAACAAAACTATTATATCTTAGTCTCAGTAGATCGACTAACAAGATTCCCCCACGCGGAAGTATTCAAAGACTGTGACACACAAACAGCGTTAAACTACTTAGAAGAATATTGCCGCTTCCACGGCATACCACGTTCTATACGCTGTGATCAAGCACAAGCATTTAAGGCACGGGAATTCGAAATTTTTTGTAAAAACAAAAATATCAAACTAATCCTAGCTCCCGCGGGAGATCATAGAGCAACAGGAATGGTAGAAAGATTAATTCAAACAATAAAACGAAGAATTGCCGTAATGGAACATGATCCATTATGGTCATCTGCCGACCTAGCAGCAATAGTAGCCAAAATAATAGAATCAATAAAACTCATTCCCAACGCAACAACCAAAATAAAACCTTTTGTAGCTCACTTCGGTAGACCTCCAAACACCGCACTGTCAAATTTGATTACAAAACCTTCAGGCAAAAACCTATCATACAAACAAATAAACAAATATGCTTCAGATCAAGCGACACTGCGACATCCAGCACTCCCCAGGGAGATCTTGTGGGACTGGGACCACGATAGCGAGTCAGAATTGGACATCCAATATAAGACGCAACCGCAACCAACTACCGCAGCAAGTGACACGGATGATTCAGAGAACGCGCCGCTGCTTAGCCACAAGCGCGTTCCTGGTAAGATCATACCTGACAGGCTAGAAATTACGTTTGTTGATAAAACTTCTACCATAACCTACAATAAGAAAAACATTGCACGAAAAACACTAGCACGCAAAGTACCGGAACCCCGGGGAACACTAAAACCACAATGGAATATACTCCCAGATGGGAAAATAACAAAATATTCTCCCCACACAATTACATTAGACACCGATAACAGAAAAAATACCGTCATAAGAAAGAATGACTTAGCCATCGTTACTGAAACCAAACCCCGCGAACCCGAACCTGAACCAAAACCTCGGCTAATACATATGGTTGCATGCAAAACCGTTGGGGAGTATAAACGTAACCAAGAAAAAATAAGAAAATTCTGTTTAGAAGAAAAAGCAGCCATTGACAAACAACAAGAAGCCCAAGCAAGAAGTAGTCGTCCAACTCCACTACAACCAACCCCAATACTACACAATCAGCCAGGACCAAGCAAGAGCATAATTAACACCCAACCCCTGGGACACTCCGAACTAATAGCAATGGCGAAGAAAAACCAACAAGCGCAAAAACGAAAACGCACTACAAAACGAACCCTAAACAAACAAGAGAAACCAGCACGCTCACAACAACGAACGGACAAGTCCCCAGGGAACACCAAGAGACCCCAATGGCTCAAAAACGCCAAAGCACGTCTCACGAAACAACCCAATTCAAGCACATTCGATCAGAAGTCAAAAGCCGCCGCTCTTCAACAAACAAAACTGCAAGCTGAACGTAAACTCCTATACTCCAGCTCGTCGGACAGCAAGAGCTTTACGTCCATCAATAAAGCAAAGCTAAAATTTACCCCAACTGTAAAAATTCACAGCATTGAAACAGAATCCCCGGGGACAACACCATTCGAGATAGTCACTTCATCAGACCCCAACGACTTCATGATCGACAACAACGAACCAACCCAAGATACTTCAGGCTCAGCTTCACCTCTGGTAACCAAACGTATCCAGGGAATTATGAAATCCACCCCACGTTTGGACAAAATTGTGAATAACATCTGGAGCCAACCATCTCATGAACGAATCACAATTGACAACAGCTCTGCGGATGATTTCCCCATCCAACCACCTATTCGGAAGATCGAAGTAGTCTACTTGGACACAACCACATCGGAAAACACCACCAATGCCGACGTCCCCGTGGCAAACCCGGCCGAGGAAACCACGGCACAACACTCAGATATACCAGTTGTTGAACTGTCGGAAGACACGCCACTGATCGAGAACAACGAGCTCCCCAGGGACGAGCTAATCGAGAATAACGAGCCCCCCAGGAACGTAACACCCAAGAACCCGGAACAACAACCCCCAACCCACGAGGAGGAACACAATACCCCAACAACATCCCCGGGGAGGAGCTCGATTTCCAGCATCCACATGAGTGACTTCTTCAACCAGGATGAATTTTAAGTTTCTTAAAATTCTTATCGGCGGGGGTGTGTGGTGCGGGTGGCACCATTCCCCAGGGACGGAGCATAGTGAATCATAGTCATCCCTATAAACTCATCACAAACTCACATTTATTTCTGTTCGTTACATCACTGCTAACTTAACCACTTGACTCTTCAAAACACACTTTACGTGAACTTATTTAACAAGTACTGACAGGTACTGTCTGACTGACTCACTTCTGTAAAACTGTACTTTGGAAATCAGTGAACTTATTCTGTATGTTATGTTATTGAACCACAACCGAATCCCTCGGTGAAAAGATAGAATTAACGACTTGTCTCCACACGTTTTGATTAAGCCTCAACAATAATAATAATAATAATAATAATAATAATAATAATAATAATAATAATAATAATAATAATTATAATAATAATAATAATAATAATAATAATAATAATAATAATAATAATAATAATAATAATAATAATAATAATAATAATAATAACAATTGTGGTGCGGGTGGCACCTTCCCTAGGGATTACCTGCAAATGAATCTGATTACCTAGTACAATCACTATAAAACTCTCATACAACTTTATTCTAGTTCACTTTGTTTCATAAACTGTTCATCTGTATTACGTAACCATTTGTTAGCTATTGTTACTTGAACTACTTTAACTGGTACCAACAGGTACCGTCTGACTGTCTTCTGTAAATCTTGTCATTGTGTTAACTGAACTTATTCTGACATAGTTTGATATTGAAATAGAACCGAATCCCTCGGTGAAGAAAAGAAGAAATTAACGACTTGAGACCTGCGTTTTTAATCAGTCATAACATGGCGCAGCCATCAATGAAGTCACCGATTGGTGTACCCCTCTTTTGGGAAAGCGGGGCAAACCCGTCAAACGAATGGCCAACGTGGTTTTCCACGTTTAAAATGGCCGTAATGGCCAAGGAAAAAATGCATGTGGATTTACTTCTACGAATCAAACCAACAGAAAACGATTTATTTTATCCAATAATGCCGACCCTAGAAGAAAGAGTCGAAAACGCAAGCGAGGAAGAAAATCGAAAGAGAGAAATAAGAAACGAACGTCGCAAGGTAGACTGGGAAAACGAGTGTAAGCAAATACGGAGCAGAGGGCCAATGATAGACAGCTACACGTGGGACGAAGCCGATCTGAAGGTGAAAAGCCTAACATACCTATCCCTGGGGACCGAAGCCACAAGAATATTTCATCAGCGAAACCCCCACACTGTCATCGACCGCTGCTCCACAAACGAACTCGTATACGAGTTAGGTATAACCTTTACTCGACCCAGAAACCTAACCTTTGATAGGTTCCAGCTCATAACAGTTCAACAGAATCCAAACGAAACACTGGAAACTTTTTGGAGCAGATTACGCGAGCTGGGTTCAAAGGCAGCCCTGGGGAACGTAGAGGAAGAGCTAATAAAGGATTTCTTCATCGCCAAGATGAACAATACGACAATCCAAATGGAACTCCTCTCCGAAGTGCGCACCGCTGCACAAGTACTTAATTTTGCTCTATCAAGAGAAAGAGGGCAAGAGAATCAAAAAGAAATTCTCAGATCATCAGCCCCCAACTGGACCAACCAAGTAAACGCAATTTCAAACAAAAACACACGTCCCATCCAACGTTCCCAACAACAAAGCCCCCAACAACAAAACAAACCAAACGAGCAATGTTGGAGATGCGGGGGTATATTTACAGCAGGGCACATGAACCAGTGCACAGCCAAACAAGCTACCTGCAACATATGCAAGAAAACGGGACATTTCGCCAAGATGTGCAGGTCTAAGGTACCCCCACTCCCAACCAGAAAACCCAACCAAAGATTTCAACAACAACGTCCCCAGGGACAAAACAATCAACTCAGAGTAAGACAGATACAGGAACAGTTAATCGATGAGGAAGAACCCGAACAGGAAGAGACAGAGTCCGTTGACCCGGAGTCCGCACTATACATTAAAGAATTGTCAGAGGACTGGGCGGACATTAACCACATCGCACCAGACTCATTCTCGGAAGTAAATAACATTCACCTCCAAGCGAACTCGACAAAAGAAGTCTGGGTGCAAACAACTACAAACAATCTAAAAGTACAATGGTTGGCGGATACAGGATCCCCAAGGAGTTTCATCACGGCGGAACAAGCAACCGAAATCATGAAATATAACCCTGGAGTAAAATTACAACAATATTCCAGCCCAACAAAATATAAATGTTTCAACAACAACAATATAAAGATCGATGGAGAAATCAACATCACCCTGCAATCCGGCTCCTGGACAGCTAAGAACTGCAGAATCTTAGTAGTAGGACATAAGACTAACAACTTAATGGGCAGGGACGTTCTTCAGAAACTGGGAATTGCACTCCAACAAAAACCCAACAAATCCCCAGGTAACCAAATTAATTCAATCTCTACTATCCAAACAGAGAAAAATATAATCAAATGGATATACAAAAAATACCCACATTTATGTACCAGATTAGGAAAATCAAAAAACCACATAGCAAAATCGATTTTCAAACAAAACCACAACCCCATACAACAGAAAGGACGACGAGTTCCCCTTCATCTACTCGAAAAAGTAGAACGCGAATTAGACAAACTAATACAAGACAAACAAATCACTAAACTGGAAAAATGTCCCGACGACCTGTTTGTTAGCCCAGTAGTAATAACAGTAAAAAAGGATAAATCAGTCAAAATAGCACTTGATTCGAAAAAACTAAACAAAGCAATACACAAAAACAAATACCAAATGCAAAGCATTGACCATCTAGTAGACGCTGTAGCACTATATATCACACAAAGAAAGAAATCCCCAGGGACTTTCTGGTTCTCAAAAATAGATCTCAAATACGCATACAGCCAAATACCATTAGACAATTCCATAGCCAAACACTGTAACTTCAGCATCCTCGGGGGACAAGCAACTGGCACATATAGATTTCTAAACGGCTTCTATGGCCTAACCGATATGCCAGCAGCATTCCAAAAAACAATAGATAAAACACTAGATGGAATAAACTCCAAATTTGCATTCCTTGATGACATACTAGTAATCACCAAGGGATCCATCCGAGAACACGAACTTGAATTAGACAAAATCTTAAACCGGCTGAACAACGAAGGACTAGCCATTAATTTACAAAAATGCGAATTTGCCAAAAATGTCATAGAATGGCTAGGCTTCACAATAACTCCAAGTGGAATAACACCACTAATTACAAAAACAGAGGCAATCACAAAACTCGACAACCCTAAGACACTAAAACAACTACGGTCATTCCTAGGGAGCGTCCATCACCTCACAAAATTTATACCAAACCTCGCCAAACTCTCAGAACCACTACGCCCACTATTAAAGAAAAATCCCGACGCCAAAAACAATAAACTAGATTGGAACGATGAACACAGTACTGCATTTAATAACATAAAAGCAAAAATACATCAAATAATCGAAAATAAACACTTCGATACCACCAAACAAACACGAGTCAAATGCGACGCAAGCGCAAAAGGACTAGGGGCATGCATCGAACAAAAACACGAAAACGAATGGCATACCATTGCATTCGCCAGCCGATTTTTAAACAAACACGAATCTCGATACAGTACAAACGAACTAGAATTACTAGCGGTAGTATGGTCTCTCGAACATTTTAAACACTATCTATTCGGAACCGAATTTACGTTACAAACAGACCATAGAGCACTGTTAACAGCCCTCAATGAAAAATGCGGAAATAAAACGTACCAAAGTAGATTAACACGTTGGGTGGATAGACTACTCCCCTTCAATTTTAATCTTGAACATATCCCGGGGAAAAATATGGGGTTTGCCGACTATTTGAGCAGACATCCAAAAAATAATCCACCTCCCCCATCATCAGACGACACACAGTATATAGTGAACTTAATAAATGACTTTAAATTCATCCTCACACAAAATTCGATGAATTACAATTCGGCCAATTGCACAGACAAATACCAGACAAGACAAGCAACTACGACTAATAGTAAGCACGCGCGTGAATACAATAACGCTTTTTGCCTTAATCGTTTCAACTATCAGCAGCTTATTTCGCCTCTTCCAAATTCAAACAATTCTAATACTTTAAATACTTTCAATTCAACTCAAAAATTCCATTCAAACTTAGCCAAAAATCCCCAGGGATTAACCCACAAAATACATTCCATCTATTTGTTACATCCAAAAAATTCATTAAAACTTCCCCAGGGATACCAGACCATCAACGTTACTACTAGAAACAAACCCCAAGTAAATACATTTGATCAAACAATCATCAAACGAAAACGAGCGCCAAACAAGACCAAAATGAACTCTAACAAAGTTACTATCGCCACTCAAACTGATAACGAGAACAACAAGGGACTTGGACGATCAGTCATTATACCCGATCCCCAAAACCCAATCTACCCCCTATCTAATTGTACGGATATGCCCCAATACAGAAAAAACCTCAACCAAGTATTTGGGGAAGAATTTGTTGCGGAGGCAACGGCAAAAGACCGCCAATTGGCCCCGGTAATAAAACTCATTAAGGATAAGGACTGGGACACTCTCAAGAGGGTGAGCCCATACTTCTACTCCCTAAAGAGAGATTTATCAATTACACCTTCCGGTTGTGTCTTATATGACAACAGACTCATGATTCCGACATTACTTAAACAACTTGTGATAAACTCTCTCCACCAGACTCACCCGGGCCAAGCTGGGATGCTCCGACTTGCAGACTTAGTATGGTTCCCTCGGATCCATAGTGAAGTAACGGCAAAAGCCCAGTCATGTGGAGACTGCATTAAGAAAGGTAAAAATCTCAAACCTTTAACCCCAAAAAATTCCCTAGGGATACTACCTAAACTAAGTGAGCCAAACGAAGAAGTACAATTAGATTTTGCGGGACCAATTCCATTTAGAGAACATAAACAAAACTACTATATACTAGTTTCAGTAGATCGATTAACAAGATACCCCCACGCAGAGGTATTTAAAGATTGTGACACACAAACAGCACTAAATTACTTAGAAGAATATTGTCGATTCCACGGCATACCACGCTCCATCAGATGCGACCAAGCCCAAGCATTTAAAGCAAGAGAATTTGAAATTTTCTGCAAAAACAAAAACATCAAACTAATACTAGCCCCCGCGGGAGATCACTGGGCCACGGGAATGGTAGAAAGATTAATTCAAACACTAAAAAGGCGCATCGCCGTAATGGAACATGACCCTCTATGGTCATCAGCCGACTTAGCAACAATAGTAGCTAAAATCATAGAATCGATAAGACTAATTCCGAACGCAACAACAAAAATAAAACCTTTTGTAGCCCGCTTCGGCAGACCTCCAAATACAGAACTTTCTAACATAACTACAAAACCCTCAAGCAAAAATCTGTCATATAAACAAATAAATAAATATGCTTCAGATCAAGCAACGCTACAACACCCAGCGCTCCCCAGGGAAATAATGTGGGACTGGGACCATGATAGCGAGCCCGAACTTGACATTCAGTACAAGGCGCAATCCCAACCAATCCCGGCCAACAGCGACACAGATGACTCAGAGAACGCGCCGCTGCTTAGCCACAAGCGCGTTCCTGGTAAGATCATACCTGACAGATTAGAAAATACCTTCGGCGATAAAACCTCCACCGTAATCTACAATAGAAAAAACATAGCAAGAAAAACTCTAGCACGAAAAGTACCGGAGCCCCGGGGAACGTTAAAACCCCAATGGAATATCATCCCGGACGGTACCATAACTAACTACTCTCCCCACACAATAACGTTAGATACTGATAATCGAAAAAATACTGTAATAAGAAGAAACGACCTAGCCATAGTAACCGAAACAAAACCCCGCGAACCCGAACCTGAGCCTAAACCTAGACTAATACATATGGTAGCATGTAAAACAGTTGGCGAATATAAACGCAACCAAGAAAAAATAAGAAAGTTCTGTTTACATGAAAAAGCAGCCCTCGCCAAACAACAAGAGGCCATCGCGAAACAACAGCGAAAAGCCCCACTCCAACAAACTTCGACACCACAGAACCAACCGGGCCCCAGCCGCAGCGCAATAGACACCCAACCAATGGGACACGCAGACATAGTTGCCATGGCCAAGAGAAATCAAGAGGCCCACAAACGCCAGCGAGCCACAAAGAAAGCCACGTCGAAGCCACCCCAGAAACAGCAACGCCAACAAGCACCAAGAAGCAAATCCCCCTGGAATCCCCAAAGGCCACAATGGCTAAAAAATGCAAAAGCCAGATTGACGAAACCATCACTTGCATCCACATTCGAACTAAAATCGAAAGTCGCCGCCC
>NC_134479.1:57840255-57845255 GCF_964194025.1 Convolutriloba macropyga
CAGTAGTTTGGCTTCTTCTTAATAGAACGTTCTATTTGTTTCTTTGTTTCTTTTATATTCACCCACCGTTTTGCACGCTATCATATGTATTAACCTTGATTTTTGTGTGTCTGTTGTTGTTTCTGTGATTGGTTTTTGTTCGGTTACTATTGCTAGGTCGTTTTTTCTTATTACTGTGTTTTTCTAAGTAATGTGTCTATTGTTATGTTATGTGGTGAGTATCCCGTAATGGTGCCCTCTGTTAAGATGTTCCATTGTGGTGCTAGTGTGTGTCGTTGTTCTGTTGCTCTCCGTGCTAGTGACTTTTGTGCTACATTTTTGCTTGTTTTTATGAATTTTGTTGTTTTGTCTCCTGTGAAATGTATTTCTGATGGATATATCTTACGAGGTGAATCTTGGGGGCCGATGCTAGTAGAATGTTTTCGGAATCGTCGCTGTTGATAGGCTCTGGCTGTTCTGGGCCACCAATTGGTTCATGTGTGCTAATTGGTTGAGATGGGGGTCGCCCCCGTTATTCTCGTCTCTGTACCTAATTTCAAGGTCATTTTCGGATTCGCCGTCCCGTTTCCAAATCTCTTCCCTGGTGAGTGCATTTTGTTTGAGCAGCTTCTTGTCTAAACTGTATTTAGTTAAGTTTTTGCATGTGAGGTTGTTGTGTGGTGCGTTTGTTGTGATGTTCGATATTTTGGTGTTTGATTTTCTGCCAAATTGTGCTTCCATTGGTGTTATTTTAGATTTAGTATTTGGGATTAATCTGATGTTTTCTATGATGTTTGCTAGGCGGTTTGCTAGGGTTTTGTTCGACCAGTTCGGATCAATATCCAGAACTGCTAATCTTCTTTTAATTGATTGTGTAAGTCCTTCGACCATACCGGTGCCTCCTTGGTTCCCAGCTGGTGCTAGTATTAGTCTTTTTTTGTTTTTAGAGAATATATTGAATTCTTTTGCTTTGAATGCTTGTGCCTGATCACACCTAATGGAGCGGGGTATTCCGTGTAATTTGCAGTAGCTTTCAAGGTATTCTATTGCTGTGTTTGTATCGCAACTTTTATTGGTTTCGGCGTGTGCGAATCTCGATAATCTATCGACTGTCACTAATATGTATTGGTTTTGTGAGCTATTCTTATAAGAGATTGGCCGGCAAAATCCGGTTGGATTTCCTCGTTTGGTTGGACTACTAAAGGTAGTATGCCGAGGTTATTTTTTGGTATCAGAGGTTTTTAAATTTTTACCTTTCTCTACGCAGTGTTTACAACTCTTAGCCTGAGCAACGATCTCTCTATGGATGTGTAGGTACCACACTATTTTCGCTAGGGCGAGCATTCCCGCTTGGCCTGGGTTTTGATATAAATTATTTGTAACACCATAGGTCGTAATTTCGTAGGGATAACTAAGCAATTGTCGTTTAATAAGTAAGACTTGCTTAACTGATAAATCTCGGTAAATTTTATGGAATACGGGATTAATTATTTTTAATTTTATCCAATCACGTTTTTTGACTAGATCTATTATTTGACCGAGGTCCTTTTTTGAGTTTTCTGCAATAAACTCTTCATTGAATACCTCATTAAATTTTTGCGGTATTCACGCGCTGGGGTATGATCAACGGCCGTGAACAGTTCGGCGTGTTTGTCCTCTTTGAGGGCATTTAAACCTTTTCCTTTACTGGAGTCAGGGTCTGCTTGTGCGCTTATATTGCGCACTGTTTTATTGGGGGAAGTTTGGTCCATAGGGATATTCTTTTTATTGGGTGCTGTCTGTGTTTTTTAATTTTCACATCGAATTTGTTTTTATTTGGGTTTGAACATGCTGTAATTGCTGTAAGCTGAGATTGACTCTCTGTTGGGAAAGTTGATAACCAACCGAACGACCTGTTGGTGAGTTTAATATGGCAAAAAGCGCTATCATTACTGTGTATGTTTTGTTTTGTGTGTGGCGTCATTTCGTTCTTTTTGAGCGTTGGTTTTGATTGGTTGAAGTTACCAGTTGGTTTAAATGTTCCAAGTAGAGCCTTATTTTGTTTCAAAATGACGTGCTTTTATCTCTTGTATCAAGGTTACGACAGACTTTTCATCGTCTTCTTTCACTGGGGCCGGTGAGCCGGATGGGTGTCTACTGAGATAATCAGCAAATCCCATGTTTTATTTCGCGTATATGTTCTATTGTAAAATTGAATGGTAGTAAACTGTCCACTCATTTGGACAATCTATTTTGGTATGTTTTGTTACCTGTATTGTTTTTAGTGCTGATAGAAGTCCTTGGTGATCTGTTTGTAACAGAAGTTTGTTACCGTATAAGTAGTATTTAATGTGTTCTAGTGCCCACACCACGGCCAGTAATTTTAGTTCGTTAGTACTGTATCTCTTTTCTACTGTATCTGTTCAAGAAGCGACCTGCGTAAGCGACGTGCTTCCAAAGGGAGTCATGTTATTGTTCTTGGCATGCGCCTAGTCCTTTCTTATTTGCGTCGCTTTTTATTCTTGTTTCTGTAGTTATATCGAAATGTTTGTTTTCCGTGATGTTTGTTATTTAGTTCGTTTTATTCTTTCGAATGCGGTTGTATGTTCTTATTTCCGATCCAGTTTTTTTGTGATTTTGTGTTGTTTTTAGATAATCAAAGTTCAAGTGGTTCTGATAGTTCAGCTAATCTTGGTGTAACTTTTAGTAGGTGGTGAAAGCATCCCATAAATGATCTGAGTTGTTTTAGCGTTTTAGGTGATTCCAGTTTGTTTATTGAGTCGCATTTCTTTTTGGTAGGTGTTATACCAGTTGGTGTTATTTGGAAACCCAGCCAAACTATTTCTCTCTTAGTGAATTCGCATTTCTGTAGTTTTATTGATAGGTTTTCTTTGTTCAGTAGGTAGAGTTTTTTATCTAGTTTTCTTTTCGTGTTCGGCTATGGTATCTTTTGTGAATAACAATATCTCATCCAGAAATGCGAAGTTGTAGTGACAAATAGTTAATGTTACGTCAATGGTTTTATGAAATGTTGCTGGCATGTCTTTTAGTTCATAAAAACCACATAGGAATCTATAGATTGCAGTTGCTTTTCCTCCTAATATGTTTAAGTGGCAGTGTTTTTGTAATTGTGGTTTTAAAGGTATCTGACTGTAGGCAAATTTTACGTCGATTTTTGAAAAATAAAATGTCCCTCCCTTGTTTGTTGCTGCTTTCGGAGATATGGTTCGCTACCGCGTTTATGAGGTGATCTATGCTTTGCAATCGGTATTTGTTTTTGTGTATGGCATCGTTGAGTTTTTTGAGTTTAACGCTATTTTAACGTTTGTTTTTTTGACCGTTATTATCACTGGAGTTATTCATCTGAACACTTTTCTGGTCTAGTTATTTGCTTATCTTCTATTTATTTTTCTAACTTTTTTTGTACTCGCTCCAAAAAATGTAGTGGTACTCTTCTACCTTTGTGATTTGTTGGAGTAGAATTTTCTTTGAATGTTGATTTAGCCATATGGTTTTTTGATCAGCCTAGGCTGGTTCAGAGGTGTGGATAGTTTTTAAATATCTATTTTGTTATGTTTTGCTCAATTGATATGTCTGATATTAGACTAATTGTCTGACCAGTTGGTTTGGATGCTATTAGGTGGATTCCGAGTCGGTGTAGGATGTCTCTGCCCATTACATTTGTGGGAGATTGTTCAGTAGTAATATGTTGCAGTTTTTGACCATCCATGCTCCCGACTTGAGGTTTATGTGTAGTACACCTCTTATTTGAATGTCTTGTTTGTTGAGCATTTGTACTTTGTGTTCTAGGTGCAAGTTGATATTTTTGTCAACGAATGTTTGAACACAATGTCATTTGCTGTGGATTCCTGCATAAATGATCTTGGCGAACCGTGTCTGCTAGCCAATCTGTTTCAGTGTTGCCATAATTCGTTTTGACCCAGACTTCTCCTCCTGTTTCTTTGTTTAATGATCTGTCGTTTATTTCTTTAAACACTGTTGGTCTTATTGTGTTGACCGATGACGAATCTTCCATCAGTTTTTTTATGAATAATGCTGCTTCAGCGTCAACCGTTTCCTCTTCTGGTTCTTCCTTTTCATTTTGTTGTTGTACTTTCATGTCATAATCGTCTTGTTTATGGAGTATTTTGTTGTTGTGAAATGTTTCTGATTTTTGTCTGAATGATGGGTTTCTCCCTTCGGGCATTGGTGCTTTGCACAACGATCTTTTTGCAATTCTTGCAAGTGATTTTTGAGCTTTACACATGTTGAGGTGATTTCTTATGAATGATTGACCGCATTTGTAGCAAGGAGCGATTTCTCCTGTTGGCGGTGTTGGTAGGATGGGTTGTTGTAATGTGCGTTGTGGTGCAGGTGGTCTTTGTCTCTTTCTGATATAGGATACTTGTGACCAACTGGTGTTATTTGTGTGTGCTTTTAGTATTTCTTGTTGGTTCGCTTTGCCTCTCTCCCTGTTTATTGCAAGGATCAAAACTTGTGGTGGTGTGCGTACTTCCGATAGCAGATCCATTTGGGTTGGTGTGTTCGTCGTGTTGGAGATAAATAGATCCTTTGCCAAGTCTTCTTCCAACTCTTTGAATTTGAATAGTGCACACGCTTCTCGTATTCCGCTGTAAAATGTTTCTAAGGTTTCATGTGGTTGATGCATGGATTTGAAGAAATTGAATCTGTCGAATGTGCTGTTTTGTGGGTTGGCTGATGTGATGTTGAGTTCATGAACTAATTCGTATGTGGTGCATTCTTCTATTTGTGTGTGTGAGTTTTTCTGGTGGTAAGTTCCTCTTGCTTCTGCTCGGAGTGATAAATATATGAGGCTTTTTAACTTCGTGCATGCCTCGTCCCACGGTATTCGGTCCACGAGTGCGCCTCATCTTTCGATCACCTTGCATTTGGTTTCGAAATCTAGTCTCCTTCTTTCATTTCTTTGTTCATTGTTCCTTGCTTCGTGTTCCGTTTCTCCTTCAAATTCTTCCTCATATTTTGGAAGTGTAGGATAGAATAGATCTGTGGGTTGTGGTTTT
>NC_134479.1:57850255-57856328 GCF_964194025.1 Convolutriloba macropyga
CGAGGGCTGCTTTTTCTTGTAAACAGAACTTTCTTATTTTTTCTTGGTTGCGTTTATATTCGCCAACTGTTTTACATGCTACCATATGTATTAGTCTAGGTTTAGGCTCAGGTTCGGGTTCGCGGGGTTTTGTTTCGGTTACTATGGCTAGGTCGTTTCTTCTTATTACAGTATTTTTTCGATTATCAGTATCTAACGTTATTGTGTGGGGAGAGTAGTTAGTTATGGTACCGTCCGGGATGATATTCCATTGGGGTTTTAACGTTCCCCGGGGCTCCGGTACTTTTCGTGCTAGAGTTTTTCTTGCTATGTTTTTTCTATTGTAGATTACGGTGGAGGTTTTATCGCCGAAGGTATTTTCTAATCTGTCAGGTATGATCTTACCAGGAACGCGCTTGTGGCTAAGCAGCGGCGCGTTCTCTGAGTCATCTGTGTCGCTGTTGGCCGGGATTGGTTGGGATTGCGCCTTGTACTGAATGTCAAGTTCGGGCTCGCTATCATGGTCCCAGTCCCACATTATTTCCCTGGGGAGCGCTGGGTGTTGTAGCGTTGCTTGATCTGAAGCATATTTATTTATTTGTTTATATGACAGATTTTTGCTTGAGGGTTTTGTAATTACGTTAGAAAGTTCTGTATTTGTAGGTCTGCCGAAGTGGGCTACAAAAGGTTTTATTTTTGTTGTTGCGTTCGGAATTAGTCTTATCGATTCTATGATTTTAGCTACTATTGTTGCTAAGTCGGCTGATGACCATAGAGGGTCATGTTCCATTACGGCGATGCGCCTTTTTAGTGTTTGAATTAATCTTTCTACCATTCCCGTGGCCCTGTGATCTCCCGCGGGGGCTAGTATTAGTTTGATGTTTTTGTTTTTGCAGAAAATTTCAAATTCTCTTGCTTTAAATGCTTGGGCTTGGTCGCATCTGATGGAGCGTGGTATTCCGTGGAATCGACAATATTCTTCTAAGTAATTTAGTGCTGTTTGTGTGTCACAATCTTTAAATACCTCTGCGTGGGGGTATCTTGTTAATCGATCTACTGAAACTAGTATATAGTAGTTTTGTTTATGTTCTCTAAATGGAATTGGTCCCGCAAAATCTAATTGTACTTCTTCGTTTGGCTCACTTAGTTTAGGTAGTATCCCTTGGGAATTTTTTGGGGTTAAAGGTTTGAGATTTTTACCTTTCTTAATGCAGTCTCCACATGACTGGGCTTTTGCCGTTACTTCCCTATGGATCCGAGGGAACCATACTAAGTCTGCAAGTCGGAGCATCCCAGCTTGGCCCAGGTGAGTCTGGTGGAGAGAGTTTATCACAAGTTGTTTAAGTAATGTCGGAATCATGAGTCTGTTGTCATATAAGACACAACCGGAAGGTGTAATTGATAAATCTCTCTTTAGGGAGTAGAAGTATGGGCTCACCCTCTTGAGAGTGTCCCAGTCCTTATCCTTAATGAGTTTTATTACCGGGGCCAATTGGCGGTCTTTTGCCGTTGCCTCCGCAACAAATTCTTCCCCAAATACTTGGTTGATGTTTTTCCTGTATTGGGGCATATCCGTACAATTAGATAGGGGGTAGATTGGGTTTTGGGGATCGGGTATAATGACTGATCGTCCAAGTCCCTTGTTGTTCTCGTTATCAGTTTGAGTGGCGATAGTAACTTTGTTAGAGTTCATTTTGGTCTTGTTTGGCGCTCGTTTTCGTTTGATGATTGTTTGATCAAATGTATTTACTTGGGGTTTGTTTCTAGTAGTAACGTTGATGGTCTGGTATCCCTGGGGAAGTTTTAATGAATTTTTTGGATGTAACAAATAGATGGAATGTATTTTGTGGGTTAATCCCTGGGGATTTTTGGCTAAGTTTGAATGGAATTTTTGAGTTGAATTGAAAGTATTTAAAGTATTAGAATTGTTTGAATTTGGAAGAGGCGAAATAAGCTGCTGATAGTTGAAACGATTAAGGCAAAAAGCGTTATTGTATTCACGCGCGTGCTTACTATTAGTCGTAGTTGCTTGTCTTGTCTGGTATTTGTCTGTGCAATTGGCCGAATTGTAATTCATCGAATTTTGTGTGAGGATGAATTTAAAGTCATTTATTAAGTTCACTATATACTGTGTGTCGTCTGATGATGGGGGAGGTGGATTATTTTTTGGATGTCTGCTCAAATAGTCGGCAAACCCCATATTTTTCCCCGGGATATGTTCAAGATTAAAATTGAAGGGGAGTAGTCTATCCACCCAACGTGTTAATCTACTTTGGTACGTTTTATTTCCGCATTTTTCATTGAGGGCTGTTAACAGTGCTCTATGGTCTGTTTGTAACGTAAATTCGGTTCCGAATAGATAGTGTTTAAAATGTTCGAGAGACCATACTACCGCTAGTAATTCTAGTTCGTTTGTACTGTATCGAGATTCGTGTTTGTTTAAAAATCGGCTGGCGAATGCAATGGTATGCCATTCGTTTTCGTGTTTTTGTTCGATGCATGCCCCTAGTCCTTTTGCGCTTGCGTCGCATTTGACTCGTGTTTGTTTGGTGGTATCGAAGTGTTTATTTTCGATTATTTGATATATTTTTGCTTTTATGTTATTAAATGCAGTACTGTGTTCATCGTTCCAATCTAGTTTATTGTTTTTGGCGTCGGGATTTTTCTTTAATAGTGGGCGTAGTGGTTCTGAGAGTTTGGCGAGGTTTGGTATAAATTTTGTGAGGTGATGGACGCTCCCTAGGAATGACCGTAGTTGTTTTAGTGTCTTAGGGTTGTCGAGTTTTGTGATTGCCTCTGTTTTTGTAATTAGTGGTGTTATTCCACTTGGAGTTATTGTGAAGCCTAGCCATTCTATGACATTTTTGGCAAATTCGCATTTTTGTAAATTAATGGCTAGTCCTTCGTTGTTCAGCCGGTTTAAGATTTTGTCTAATTCAAGTTCGTGTTCTCGGATGGATCCCTTGGTGATTACTAGTATGTCATCAAGGAATGCAAATTTGGAGTTTATTCCATCTAGTGTTTTATCTATTGTTTTTTGGAATGTTGCTGGCATATCGGTTAGGCCATAGAAGCCGTTTAGAAATCTATATGTGCCAGTTGCTTGTCCCCCGAGGATGCTGAAGTTACAGTGTTTGGCTATGGAATTGTCTAATGGTATTTGGCTGTTTGTAGTTGTTTGCACCCAGACTTCTTTTGTCGAGTTCGCTTGGAGGTGAATGTTATTTACTTCCGAGAATGAGTCTGGTGCGATGTGGTTAATGTCCGCCCAGTCCTCTGACAATTCTTTAATGTATAGTGCGGACTCCGGGTCAACGGACTCTGTCTCTTCCTGTTCGGGTTCTTCCTCATCGATTAACTGTTCCTGTATCTGTCTTACTCTGAGTTGATTGTTTTGTCCCTGGGGACGTTGTTGTTGAAATCTTTGGTTGGGTTTTCTGGTTGGGAGTGGGGGTACCTTAGACCTGCACATCTTGGCGAAATGTCCCGTTTTCTTGCATATGTTGCAGGTAGCTTGTTTGGCTGTGCACTGGTTCATGTGCCCTGCTGTAAATATACCCCCGCATCTCCAACATTGCTCGTTTGGTTTGTTTTGTTGTTGGGGGCTTTGTTGTTGGGAACGTTGGATGGGACGTGTGTTTTTGTTTGAAATTGCGTTTATTTGGTTGGTCCAGTTGGGGGCTGATGATCTGAGAATTTCTTTTTGATTCTCTTGCCCTCTTTCTCTTGATAGAGCAAAATTAAGTACTTGTGCAGTGGTGCGCACTTCGGAGAGGAGTTCCATTTGGATTGTCGTATTGTTCATCTTGGCGATGAAGAAATCCTTTATTAGGTCTTCCTCTACGTTCCCCAGGGCTGCCTTTGAACCCAGCTCGCGTAATCTGCTCCAAAAAGTTTCCAGTGTTTCGTTTGGATTCTGTTGAACTGTTATGAGCTGGAACCTAACAAAGGTTAGGTTTCTGGGTCGAGTAAAGGTTATACCTAACTCGTATACGAGTTCGTTTGTGGAGCAGCGGCCGATGACAGTGTGGGGGTTTCGCTGATGAAATATTCTTGTGGCTTCGGTCCCCAGGGATAGGTATGTTAGGCTTTTCACCTTCAGATCGGCTTCGTCCCACGTGTATCTGTCTATCATTGGCCCTCTGCTCCGTATTTGCTTACACTCGTTTTCCCAGTCTACCTTGCGACGTTCGTTTCTTATTTCTCTCTTTCGATTTTCTTCCTCGCTTGCGTTTTCGACTCTTTCTTCTAGGGTCGGCATTATTGGATAAAATAAATCGTTTGCTGTGGGTTTGATTCGTAGAATTAAATCCACATGCATATTTTCCTTGGCCATTACGGCCATTTTAAACGTGGAAAACCACGTTGGCCATTCGTTTGACGGGTTTGCCCCGCTTTCCCAAAAGAGGGGTACACCAATCGGTGACTTCATTGATGGCTGCGCCATGTTATGACTAATTCAAAACGCAGGTCTCAAGTCATTAATTTCTTCTTTTCTTCACCGAGGGATTCGGTTCTATTTCAATATCAAACTATGTCAGAATAAGTTCAGTTAACACAATGAAAAGATTTACAGAAGACAGTCAGACGGTACCTGTTGGTACCAGTTAAAGTAGTTCAATTAACAATAGCTAACAAATGGTTACGTAATACAGATGAACAGTTTATGAAACAAAGTGAACTAGAATAAAGTTGTATGAGAGTTTTATAGTGATTGTACTAGGTAATCAGAATCATTTGCAGGTAATCCCTAGGGAAGGTGCCACCCGCACCACAATAATAGTAATAATAATAATAATAATAATAATAATAATAATAATAATAATAATAATAATAATAATAATAATAATAATAATAATAATAATAATAATAATAATAATAATAATAATAATAATAATAATAATAATAATAATAATAATAATAATAATAATAATAATAATAATAATAATAATAATAATAATAATAATAATAAATAATAATAATAATAATAATAATAATAATAATAATAATAATAATAATAATAATAATAATAATAATAATAATAATAATAATAATAATAATAATAATAATAATAATAATAATAATAATAATAATAATAATAATAATAATAATAATAATAATAATAATAATAATAATAAAAATAATAATAATAATAATAATAATAATAATAATAATAATAATAATAATAATAATAATAATAATAATAATAATAATAGTAATAATAGTAATAATAATAATAATAATAATAATAATAATAATAATAATAATAATAATAATAATAATAATAATAATAATAATAATAATAATAATAGTAATAATAATAATAATAATAATAATAATAATAATAATAATAATAATAATAATAGTAATAATAATAATAAAAATAATAATAATAATAATAATAATAATAATAATAATAATAATAATAATACTAATAATAATAATAATAATAATAATAATAATAATAATAATAATAATAATAATAATAATAATAATAATAATAATAATAATAATAATAATAATAATAATAATAATAATAATAATAATAATAATAATAATAATAATAATAATAATAATAATAATAATAATAATAATAATAATAATAATAATAATAATAATAATAATAATAATAATAATAATAATAATAATAATAATAATAATAATAATAATAATAATAATAATAATAATAATAATAATAATAATAATAATAATAATAATAATAATAATAATAATAATAATAATAATAATAATAATAATAATAATAATAATAATAATAATAATAATAATACTGTTGACAAGGATGATATTATTTGTAACAAAAAGAGTAAGAATATTTATAAAAGCAATTTTTAAACTGCAAATCAACAACAAAAACAGTTGAACCAGTTTTTTTTCTAAGCAAACGAAATGAAACCCAGATTGATGTGCCATACGGATGTGACCTCTGATCAGACCATCCCAGACCAAAAGTATCCTCTGATCAGACTAAAGTGCGCTCAAAACTGTCTCTGATCAGACCTTTCCAGACGGAAAGGACCCCTGATCAGACCAAAATCAGACCATTGTGCAGACAATTGTGCGACCCTGGCCCACA
>NC_134479.1:57866528-57907528 GCF_964194025.1 Convolutriloba macropyga
ATACAATGATCGAAATTAGGAGGCATCCTTTGTATTTTACTTTTCGCCAAAAAAGGATTCCAACAATTTTGCGAAAAAAAAGAACATTCGGAACGAAAAGTAGGTTCCAAGTCTTGCACATTTCCGCTCAATTTAGGTATCTATTATTCGCGCGCATTTTGAGCATGCAAAAACCACTTTAATAAAGATTTAATTGACGCTTTCAAAGCTTTAAAGTGTAAATACATGCAATCACAAAAACAAATTTTTTTCCGAAAAATCCCTCTCACATCGAAGGCTTTGTATATCAATGTGGGACTGGCCGATTTTAATAATTAGTAATAAAAAGTACTAATAAGTAATAAGTAGTAATAAAGTACTATAAGTAGTAATAAAGTAGTAATAGAGTACTATTAATAGTAATAAGTTAGGCATAATTAAATAAGTAGTAATTAAGTTAGGCTTAATTGCAGATTATATGCGAAATCGAGCTAGATTGCGTGCAAAAAATCGATACATAAATGGAGCAGATGCAAGCCGTGCGAAAAATAGGTTATAAAGTTTGTACTTGAATTTCGCGGCTGGGATTAGGACACTTCTGCGAACACGGGCTGCTGATTTCCCTTCAATTTTGCCACTTTCTGCTAAAGTAGCTATTTTCTGCAATATGTTCCATTTTCAATGTACTAACATAGTAAAAACAAACACGAGATACACGCATCGGGCATGTCTGCCCGTGACGATTTGGGTATACCTCTGCGTCGTAATGTTTAGCACTCAAACAGTATAAAATTCAATGAAACTAGTTCAAATTGTTAGAAACACAAAAAACACAGACAGATTCGAAGAAAAAGGCTAAACCATCCAAAATATCCACCAAAAGCTATAGAAAACCAGAAAAAAGCTTCTTAAAAGGGCGTTCAACAGTGCAAAATTTTAAAATATTTAGCTCAAAATTCCGTTTTCAGGCTGAATACTTGGTTCCAATTGTTGATAAAACTTCCAAAAGCTGAGTTTTTAGTTACTATAACAGTAAACAAAACCTTGACCGAAAAAATTTATAGCAAACACTACTGAAAAATACATCATGTCAACAGAATACTTAGTCGCTCATCAAAAAAATTCACATTCGATCTCTCCCAGAGAGTTGTTTGAACAAAAACCTCTTTTTTTCTATGGTTTCCTTTATTTTGAGTGCAGAAAAACAGCAGTTATTTAGAGATTTTCAGTTAGATGTTGTCGTGTTGCAGATCGAATCAAGGCATTGGGAGCACAAATTTTTAGTTAGCTAAAAAAATTAGACAAGAATTAGTTTAATCAAAACATGGAAAATTGGTTTATATTGTTATTTAAAAATTGCCAAAACGCTTGAAAAACTGTTCAAATGTTTTTTTTTGTTGTATGCATTAATCTTTTAGGCTGGGAAGGAAAGACAGACGAAAACGTGACCAGTTGATAGACGACCAGTTGAAGCAAAACTTTTTAGGGTGGTTTTTTAGGCTGTTACCAATTAAAACAGTTCAAAAAGATACTTGGATAAAATTCTTGAATATATAAAGTATAAAAGTGCCCCCCCCCCCAGCAATTGTACTTTTTAAAAAATGAGTTTGCAAAGAACCTGACGAAATTAAAATATATTAAAAAAAATGCATCAGTTCTAAAGAACAGGGAAATATTATTTTGGCAATTTTACAGTGGAAATGGAAAATTTTTAATGTTTTATATTAAATAGACTTCAGCTATGTGGATTGGTGGGAAATCTTTAAAATAAAAATGTCAGAATTTGAGGATGAACCTAATCTGAGACGCTGCAAATGCTCAACTTATTAATAAATAATAATAATTAATAACATTTATAATAATTAATAATAATTATTAAGAACATTTTAACAGCTTTGATCCTGTAAAACCAATTAGCCCCTTTAATACTTGAATGTGACAGGTTGATTTTGCAGTGGCTATAAACTTTCTGCTACTGAATGCAATATTTTCTTCTGCCTGTTATCATCCGACACTTTCAGACAAGATAAGACTATTTTTTAAAAAAAAGTAACTTAAAAAACAGCATCTGAACAATCAAACCTGCCACCTTAGTACACATTTCTCCACGCCTACAATTCTCGCATAAATAAAATCAACCCAATTTTTTCCGCTCTTCGAAAATTTTCTCGAAAGCGATTTTTTGAGCTATATGCACACCCTCAATTTCCGGTTCACTAATTCTCCATCGATTTGTTAAAAAAATCAACGCTCTGATGCAACCCATGTTGAGATGCCAGGCGGAATCAAGTATGTCCAGACCTAAGATGAACGCACGAAAAAGGTTTCCTGTGTCCAAAATTACAAGGGAAATGAACGGACGAAATATGGCGTAGGCACTCAAGTCTGGCAAATTCCTTAAATACTGAACATGAAAGCATGAAAGTCTGACCAAGAGGGCACAAAAATCTGGTGAACTCACGAACGCCTGCATATGAAAGCACAAAAACTTGTTGAGTGCAGGAAAATCTGGACATAAGCCCTTTTGTCGTGGGATGGACTGGACATAGACCCCTTCCGTCTTGGACGGTCTGGACATACCGGATTCTGTCTGGAACCCCAGCATGGGAATTTATTTTTTCTGGAAGTTCTGGAGTTCTGGAAAAATCACGATGGGGCCAATAACAGCTTCTAGCTATCACTTTTATCGCTTTAAGTCAATTGTAGATGTCTTTGAAAAAAAATACACTGAATTTGCAAAACCACATTAGATACTCGTAATATGCAAAAGGAATGTAAAGTAATGTTAGTCATTAAATTCGTTGCATTTTTTTGAAAATTTTATACCCCTGCACTAAAAATCTGACCATGTATTGATTTTCTTGGATCTCAAAATTTCATTCAGAAAAATTTTGTAGAAATTTCTTAATTCTTTTAATGATTTGAAGGAGCTAAGGTTCCCTGGAATTTTGTTCAGTAGAATAAAATTTGAAGAATAACGTTTTCTGGCCAACTTCTGATGTGCTTTTTTCATGGCGTATATTTTACCTGAGAGCTTATGACTATAGAATTTAGCTAGTGATAGTCTATTTACTCTTTGTTTTGATTTAATAGAACCTCATTTATTTTATGAACAGCTCTGTAGTTCAGCATAATTGTTATTTGTAGGATTGAATATCTCATTTTGATTGAAATCTTCAGTTGAAAACGAATGGTAAGTTGGCGTTGCCATAAGTAAAAAAAAATGAATATGAATTAGTTGTTGATATGTTTCTCACGTGAATTGAATTTCCTCGTTGTAAAAGTATTCGGGAGCTTCGATTCGAGTCAATCCATTGTTCTGGAGACGGATTCGAACGTAACTTCCGATTCCACTTTCCACCTGGTACTCAAACTTAATTCTTCCACCTTCAATCCTATTATTTGTTGTCATCTTATCAACAGGCAGAGGTTCTATGAGAACTGTGGGGCTGCTTTGTAGTCCGTAGAAGCTGGTTGTTCTGATTGTGACGTAATACTCTTCACCGGCTGTGAGAGGCTGAGTTGTCTCGTTTCCAAGAGTGATGTGACCAAATCCACCCTCGTTGTATCTCACACAAGGACACTGGGTTCCAGAGGGGGACACCAGAATATCCATGAACTGAAATTTTTACTTGTATTGAAACATGCGATGCCCGCGTTGAGACCCGGGTCGAGAAAAAAATGCAAAAATATGTAAGATAAGCGGTGAAAAGTTAGTTTTTTCACCGCAAATTTCGTACATAATTTTGCGGTGAAATGCGGTGAATGCGGTGAAATTTTGTAAGCTCACCGCTAGACTAAGCGGTGATCTTACAAAAATTCACCACAATTCACCGCTAAAATATGTAATTTCACCGACCTCACAAGGGTCCGAACCTCTCACCTCCTGCATATCATCAACTTCTTCTTCCACTGCGCCATCTCTCACTAAATTCTATTATTTTTTGTATGAATATAAATCGAATTCACTCTACATTCTGCAAAACATGCGCGGTGAATTTTTGCAAGATTTGCAATTTTTAGCGGTGAAATTACATATTTTAGCGGTGAAATGTGGTGAATTTTTGTAAGTTCACCGCTTACTCTAGTGGTGAAATTACATAAATCCACCGCTTAGAAAAAGTGTCAAAAAGATGTAAGATTTAGGGGTAGTATTAGTGGGAAGGCAAATCTAACAATTCCTCCCACACTCACCATTAATTTCACCGCATTCTTTGCTGATCTCAAACATCTTTAACAATTTTTTCTAGGCGGTGTATATATGTAAGTTCACCACTAAGTTGAGCGGTGAATTTATGTAATTTCACCGCATTCACCGCTTATCTTACATAATTTGGACACTTTTTTTCGAAGCAGTGAATTTATGTAATTTCACCGCTAAATTCAGCGGTTAAATTATGTAATTTCAGCGCTACCAGCCGATAAAGTTTTTTTTCACCGCATTCACCGCCTGATTCATGTAATTTCACCGCATTCACCGCTTATCTTACAAAAATTTCCGCATTAACCGCTTATCTTACATAATTGTGCGTTGAATGGCGGTGACACCTCGACCCGGGGAGGTATGAAAACGAGATGAAATAAAAATAAAAGTCGAGGTGTAGCTAGGATGATTTTTGATAGGTCAGGTCAGTCCACCACCTTTTTCTCATAGCCGCAGTCGGCCGACCCAGATCTTATCATCATTCCTAATATCGGTCCGCCACGATCATTTGATAAGTCTTATCAAGGCTATCGGACCATTCACGCAAAAATGGGCTCCAATCAGACAGACCAAAATGAGTCGGGCACCGAAGGGCCCAGACTCACAGTGTGCGCTCAGTAGCGTTACCCCTAGTCCAGACCTGGAACTTATGCAAATACCTAATCATTCCAGGCGGGGGAGGGGGAGGGGTAAATATTGCATTAAATTACACGTCCAAGGCTCCTAGTTAAAGTCGAGGGAAAACTTTTTACAAATCCAGCCAGATTCATTTCATGAGTCGATTGAATATACTTTCAAAGGCATTTTGGGTCGAGCAGGGTCTTTTAATGGGTCCAGCAAGAGACTTTCCAAACGTCTGGTTCTTAGCAACTTCGGAATCTCTATTTTTTTCTCCTTCTGTACACAGAGAAACAGCACTTGTGCAAGACTACACAGCATTGCACCAGAGCAGTCCAACTTTTAAAAAACAGTTGGAAAAGTGCAAAAAGAATTGAGAATTTTAGGAATTCTTAAGATTAAGCAGTCATCGCAGCTAGACTATATTGCCAACCAAGTTTATTGATTGAAACTAGGTAGTTTGATTGTAGACTTCTCCTTATTGTCCATGACGAATGTGTGGCGCTACTGAACTATTTCTCTTCCAAATTAAGAAAATATCAATTTTTCAATCAAAAAATGATGCAGATTTTCGAAGGATTGTTGATTCTTCTAAATGCTGACCGAGGAGAATGTGTGCTGACTGCGTTATACGAAATAATTTGCACTATAGTTGCAAGTATTTTGCTTATTGTTGCGCTAAAGTGCAGGAAACGCTCGCTTTATCGTGCTGCCGAACTCCAATTTTATTCTACAGCCAAATTCCAAACTTTCTACAGTCAAAATTTTTTTTATCTAGCGAAAGTAGAGGACAGCTGTTCTTGTTCAAGTCCAGGTAAAATGAAGTACATCACGCAAAGTCCAGAATAAAGTTTTTTTTTCATAATAAAATTTGTCAAGGACACTCTCTTCTTGACTTATTTCAGTCGCGGAAAGTCTTTTAACAATTCTAGGTTTAGACTAGGGACAGGCTCATTTGAGTCGCGGGAGTCACCCACACTGGGTGGTTTGAACAAGAAATATCAATATAGTGTATTATTTTCAAAGTTTAGCTCTGTTTATATATTATGATGCCAAAAAGCTATGTAGACGTAAAGAACTTTGAAAAAATTATCGCAAAAACTAATTTTTTAAAAGTTCAAATCAACATTTAAATTTCAAATATGATCTCTAGTAACTCATTGCGCTTTAGCCTTTTTAAAAATTCTGTAGACAGTTTACAAATTTTCACACTATTTCGTAACGAGATTTGAGTCAAATTTCTGTCACCATTTTTGTCCAGTTTTTTTCAAAGAACTGTATGTTTTCGCAATTGCTGCTTGAACATTGCGCATAAATTTTCATTTGCATTCAGAATGGTACTTTATCGTGACATTCAAGTACCTCCCACCCTTTTTCGTTTAGTAAACTGCTGACAATCTTCAATTAATGCACACGATCTTTATCTTGTTGAAAAGTTACACTTCTTAGTAGTTTTCTTGAAAATTCCTAAAAAACTGGAAAGAGTAGAATTTTGAAAACCTATAAAACAGTTGGCACCCATATTTGTTTTATGTACACCCAAAACATAATTGATGGACTGCCCAAACTTCAAATTCTTGTGTCTTTCGTCAATAATTGTTGTTTTAATTCTTTGGAGAGCTCAAACAATTCCTTCGCTTAAACTCCAGGAGCTTGTTACTTCTTTGCTAAATATTTTGTGCATGCTGTGCATTAGGCCTTGTTTTTAAGATGACTTGCATTTGCTTTGTGTGCATAAAAATCCGAAAACTCGAATCGCAACCATGAAATAGTAACCAAGCAAAAAATCTTCACCGTCTGTCATTGGAGATTGAGAAATTGAGATCAATATATCCTCTATAAGTTCCAAATTGTCACTCTTTCTTTCAAGTTTTTGCGGAAATCAAATGATTTGAGCTAAAATATTGATTGAATTGTACAACATGTGTTTTACGTAGCTTTTTGGTGCCATAGACTTCCGAGTTTATCAGTGAAATTTTATTTTCCGGCGAGGTCATTCCAGCTAATCAGCTGAAACAAAGCAGTGCTTATCATAAATCAGTCAACTCATTATCTGTTAAATTTTTTATAGGTTGGCTCTGTTCATCGGCTGGACTTTTTGGTTCTGGTTAGACATTACAGATTCTCGAAAGGGGTCTGATCAGACCATACAAACACTGAAACTCAACTCTGTTCAGAAAAACAATGTCATAGCAGGATATCAATGAGACACTAGATTGTGTTACAATATCAGTCTATCTATGTCCTATTTCTGCCCCCCCCCGCGCAGTCCGCCGAGACTCTTGATTTGCCTTGATTCCCCCTCCCCGTGCCCGATCAGAATTGATATAATCAGATTTTTCGTTGGTTGGGCACATCAGCCGGCTTGAAAACATTTTGTGGGGAAACAAAACATGAAAAAATGGAAAACTTGAAAAACAATTTATGACTGACAAGGCATCCAACAGGCTTGAGAAACCCACTTATGTGATGCTCTGAAGCAGTTTTGAATTCGATAGAACCTATTAGTAGTGATGTGTCTTTCTGGGCAAACTACGGGGGGGGGGGGGACATAAGTGTCTTCCCGTGAACACTACGGGGGGACACAAGTGTCTTCCTGGGCAAACTCCAGGGTGGGACACTTTGAAATTCTTTCTCCTTATTTCCCCTGCCATGCATGAAACTAATCTTAGGAAACCATTTTCCCTCCACTTGCGTGACTGGTTTGCCGCTTTGGGCTTGAAGCCATTTTAACTACCACCGCTTTTGCTTTGAAAGTTAATTCGTCATATGTCTGCGCCAGGGTACTTTAATCTTGTTTTGGTCTGGGCAAACTACGGGGGGGGGACATAAGTGTCTTCCCGTGAACACTACAGTGGGGACACAAGTGTCTTCCCGGTCAAACTACAGGGGGGACACTTAGTTTTTTTCTTTGTTTTTCTCTGAGTCTTATGGAGGGGAGGGGGGACACTTGCATTTTAAAAAAAAATCAGTTTAAGGAAAACAACCAGGAAGAACTTTAAAAACCTTGGGGGAAAAGGCGCTGTCATGTAGACACAAGCATAAAAAGCAATTATCATACCCTGCAAAAGTCACCTAATTTTCATTTGTCTATAATGCTTGCTCAAAAACAGCATGACAACAACAATCGCGACGGTAGATTTAAAAACCATTCATGAAATCTATAATTTAATAAAAAACAGACTATCCAGAGCATAATGAAAGATTTCTTTACTTTTTGGCAACCTGCTTGCACTTGGACCCTGATGTTAACTTCGAAATTGCACTAAAACTGAGGCCTTATGGTGGGATCATTGGAATAGATAACTCTTCAGTGGATACTTATTTGAAATCATTTAAAGTGCTTCGCTTACATGCAATTGTTCATGATGCCTCTGGATTTATTGCAGAGTATAGCCAAAAGGGTCCAGGATACTCTTACGTTTTGCCTTGTCCAATCACAAACGCTTACGTTGGTCACATGACAGGTTTATTCTTCTGCATGTCCGTGAAAACTTTTAAACGTAACTTATTCAGTTTGCTGGAATGTTGAGTCCGGAGATTGTTGTTATAGATTTTGAAGGTTTTCGACACAAAAAGAGTGGATTCATTATAAAAGAATTATCTATTTGTCCAAACAACTACTCAGACACGGTTCTTTTTCTTCCTCCAATTTCCTTCAACTCGCTGTCCTCGAGTGAGAGGAAATCGCATCAGTGGGTATCGAAGCATTTGCATGGTATTTCGTGGGACAGCGGCAGCTACCCTTACTGGTTTCTATCACAAATATTTATAGCAATCAACATCCGTTTTCCTGCTGCTAAATTCTACGCAAAGGGGAAGGAGAAGATGAAGACACTGCAAAAACTCCTTCAAAAAGACGTCACAAATTTAGAAACCTTGCTATGTCCAAAAATTGAAGAAATCTTCACTCCAGTAGAGCACTTGACTTGTTCACTTCATTCATCTATACTACCATTCAAACAAAAGAAAAAGCATTGCGCAAAGAGAAAGGCTCAGGTGTACTTTTATTGGATAACAATACCAACTAATGAGTCGTCGTGTGGAGAAAGCAACTCCTTCAGTTCTTCAAGTGAATTTATCTCCAAATTTGACAGTATGCAGTTGCATTGCGAGTGATAGCCAGTTGACAGTGACTTCTCGGAAAGAAGAAAGAATTGATTCTCGTGGACAAACTATACTGAGGAAGCAGCAAATACTTTGTAATACTGCTGAAATTGAAACACTAAAGAAATATCTTTCATTGCTGGAGTACTTTCAAATGTATCATGTCTTTACAAGAGAAAATGAAAAAACTGAAACTAACCCCTTTTTCCTACGCCCAAGTATCCAGTGCCAGTACCAGTACCCCTTGACGATGAGAGTCTCACCGATGAAATCAAAGAGGTAGTCAGAGAAGGAAAGGCGGAGTCAATTGTCTACTATGGCAATGACTACGGATTCCGTGCGAACTATGACTTTATTACATACGAATTTTTTATGGTTGACGAACTAACTAAATAATAAACTAACAGAATTTTTGAATTAAATTCATTTTTGAAAATCCTTTGCTTTCAAAATGAGTCAATCAGGAGATCAATTAGATTGCGCCGACAGTGGAGGAGCAGGTATCACTGATTTGGTTTTTGATGATCAAAACCAAGAGAGACGGTCTTGGAAGTTTTGCAATTCTAGATTACCGCATTCTGAGGTATTTATTTACACAAGTTTCGATATTAGTTTTTCTTATTGTAGTTTCACTGACCAAATTAGTTTTCTTCCACCTCGATTGTGAAGAATCAACATTTTGGTTTTCATTGCTATCGTGCAGAGTTGGATACGTAGTTCCAAATCCTTAGTTATGAATAAAATAATCTCAACGAGTGACCTTCATGGCAGTCTGTGGTCCTTCAGGTTGTGGAAAGACCAAAATTTTTTTTCAAATGCTTCTTAAGAATACGTTTTTCCCTAATTTCAAGTCAATATACTATTTCTATCAACATGATCAACCAAAATTTCAAACGATGGAGCGTAACTTGAACATTTTTTTAACCAAATTCTCGGGATTTGAATTCATTTCACAGTTGGAAAACTGTTTGCTCGTCTTTGGTGATTCTGGCGAGGAAATTTTCAATGACAAAGAGTTTTGAAAACTTGCAACAGCTGGACGCCACAAAAAAATCAGTGTTATCTATGTTAAGCATAATTAGTTTCAACAGAGTAAATGGTCTCGAACAATTGATCTCAACACAACACACATCATTTTGTTCAAATCTCCCAGAGATATACAGCAGATAAGTTATATTGGAAAACAACTCAATGACACAAACTTTTTAAAAGACAGCTATGATCTTGCAACAAAACAACCGTTCGGACACTTATTGATTGATTTAGACCCAAAAACAACCGACTCACTACGTTATTGTTCAAATATTGTACCACCGGGGCCAACAATTTTCTATCTGCCATCTTCCAAAGCTGTAATTACCCACCTCACAAATGAGAGAGAGAGAAAGAGATATGTATGCTGAGGCGAATGCTCGAAATGCCGGAAAGCATGCTAAAAAACTTCATCAAAAAATCATCAAATAAATTTATAAAATTTCTCTGTGAATGCTTTCTCAATAATATAAATGGAAACGTGCCCACAGATAAAAGCGTACTTGAAAACTACGAAACATGATTCCGACATTTTCTTTCCAAAGAGACAAGTTTGAGGAAAAAGCGTCAGCTATTGGTAAAAAATTTACATCTACTTCGCAGCATAAGTCTTTCTTGTTACCTTTACTTGAAGAAGTAATAATGCATGCGGAAGCGTTTGTCTTGATACCGAAAAGAATGTTTGTGTCAAAACAACCGACTAGGACAGAAATTTTGGATAATCCCATTTATAAACAGAAAGCTGCTCAATTGTCACTCCTCAAACGAAACAACCCAACCGATTTTGAAAGCAAAGAGGCGACTGAACAGGAAACTAATAAAACTAATATCGTGAACAAGCGCAAAAGAAGAAGAACAAGTAGTGTTGATTTTAAAAATGAATTGGATGATGGAAGTGAAAGTGTACAGTCTTTCTTTAGTGATGATGGCGAAATTGAGCCCTCATTGAAAAAAAGACAATCAGACTTTGACTCTATAATGTCAGAAGTAGAATTAATGGAAGAAAACAAAATCCAAAGAGCGGAAATCATCTGAAACAAGATATTAAGTTCAGAAACAGTTTCCATTTAGGACCCGAGTGGTTTCCTTCATATTGAGGAAAAACTTATGAGAGTTAAAGTGTCAACTTTTGTACAATTTGCAACAGCCGACAAAGAAAATTGACGTAGCTGTGTATACAAATATTTTGCACGAACTCAAGATACCCCCGCACTTAGTATCCAACACTCATGCTAAAAAATTTCTCAAAGAAGTTTGCAGCGATGAGGAGAAAGAAGAGGAAACCGAACAAATTCAAGGAGAATCAGAAAAACAACAAAGAAGCGAACAGAGCAGTTGAAGTCAACGAAAAGCCTCCGGATCAAAAACTGCAGAACCAAAAAATCAAACAAACAAAAAGACAGAGCAGGAGACGAAAGGAAAAAAATGGTCTAACTATTAAAGATGTGAATAGACTCTACTGGATAGACTCTATTCTAAAGGTCCAGCATCATTCGGAATTTCAAAGCGATTAAAAGATTTCAGCAAACTGCCAATGACAAAAGTCAAAATGTATTTGGAAACAAAACCATCCTTCACAAAATATCGTGCACAGCGGTTGAATGTTCCGCGATTAAAAGTAATCGTCAACGATCTGAATGAAATCTGGTCTTCAGATTTAGCTCATGTTGATAAACTTGCAAAATACAATCGTGATGTTAAATATTTGCTCGTAGCAGTTGACTGCCTCTCGAGGTATTTACGTGTTGAACCGTTGAAAACAAAAAATGCAACAGAAACCGCAAAGGCCTTCCGAAACATGATCAAACACAAGCAACCACAAAAAGTTTGGATGGATGATGGTACTGAGTTTTTGGGAGCTTTCAAAACACTCTGCAACAAACGAGGAATTCATTTGTATAGTACTTTCAGCGAAAAGAAGTCTGCGTTTGCAGAAAGAAACATCAGGTCACTTAAAAAAAATATTTACCGATATTTGGAGGAAAAATGGACGTATTCTTATTTTATTAATTTGGATCAATTCCTAAAAACTATCAACTCCCGTGTTAATCGTGTCACCAAACTTGCTCCTAACAAGATTTCCAAAAAAGATGTACCAAGACTTGTATCATTAACTGTGGAGACACGTCGCAGTCAAAAACCAAAACTTTACGTGGGTGATTTGTTCGAATTGTTAAAAAGGAAAAAAACCTTCCGAAAAGGATACAAGCAATCTTTCACTGACGAAGTTTTTGAAATTGCCGGTATTCCGACGCTTAGTCCACCTACATATTCTCTTATTGATTCTAATAAAGAAATTATCCAGGGCAAGTTTTACCAGCCAGAATTACAACTAGTACGAGAATCTCCAAATCAAAATGAGTAGTAACCGTTTTGAGGATGAGTTCACAGTACACGTTATATCATCTGCTTCGATGGACATTTTCCAGGAAAACACTTTAGAAAAATTTACAAATTTTTTTAATGATGAAATTAATCTCACAGGAGACTGGAGAGTGGCTCTGAGTGAAATCATTTTTCCAACAAAAATTGAACACATAGTTAATGGAGATTTGGTTGCGTTCAGTCTCAGGGGATACGAGGAATCACAAAACCGCGCAACTGGATCCAACGTCATTTCACGACCCTACAATGCAGAAAAATTAGCGTTTATGGTTGGCACTTATGATACAGTTGCTCAACTTTTAGCAACTATCAAGAGAACAGTCGGACTGCCTAACTTCTCTTTCCGAGAAATCAAAAGCAGTGGGAAATACGAAATCATTTTTGGTAAATACGAGGGAATTACCTTTCCAAGTGAAGAAATACCCAGTTTTATTGGCTTTAAAGGTATTCCAGATGGTTACAGAATTCATATTGGATACAAAATGATTCCCACAACAGCGAACCGATTAATGAACAATGATGATACGAAAGCCTATTATGGTGATTTTCCAGCAGACCTTTGCGCTGGAAAGCATTTAATTTTTATTTACACAAACATTATTGAGTATCAGTATGTGGGTGATGCGAAAGCACCATTGTTAAGAGTCATTGATTCAAAACAGCATTTGAAAAACGGTAGCGTTTGTGAGTTGGAGCCCACTCACCGGATAGTTTTCACAAATTTAGACTACAAAAAACTACTTTCGAACACCATTCAATCAATATCAATTGAGCTACGAACTGAAAGGGGACAGTTAGTTCCCTTTTCGGGGACTGGTAAAGTTATTTTAACACTACAATTTAAAAAATTTGGTGATTAAATGGATTCCTACTACGCAAACCAAGCATCATCATTGCCTCAGTTTTCCGGTCACTATAGACAAAGAGGTAGTGGTTTTGGAGCATTAGCTAGCGGTATTGGACGTGTTGCACTGCCACTTGCTCGGAAGTTTGTTCTGCCAGCAGCTAAACGCATCGGAAAAGAACTGTTGCTACAAAGCGTCCCTGAGTTCATGGATGTTATCGGTAAAAATAAATCACCAAAGCAAGCTCTAAAGATCACCATATCAAACACAGTGAAAAAACAAACAGGTGGATCTTTAGCCCTCCGAATGCGACGAACGAGAAGAATGAGAAGGAAATCAAAATGCTTACGCGCTGGACCAAGGAAAACAACCAAACGCAAAACCACCATGTCACGAAAAAGAGTACCCAAAAGAAGTCGGTCGGACTTCTTCGCCAAAGTAAAAAGATGATCGTTAATATGTTACCAGCCGAAGCAACGCATAGTTCGTTGGATTTATTCGAGAAACCAGCTCTCCTTGTTACATTTGATGGAAGGTTTTGTCAGAAATTGGGACTGGTTTACAGCCCTAATGGACCAATGCTAGAGTTTGAAATTGCAGGAGACCGCAACAATTTCATTGATCTCCAAAAAATTTTTCTTGAAATCAAGTGCAAGATTGTACAGTCTTCTGATGCTGATTTGAAATATGACAACACTGCTGCTGCAGATGTGACTAAAACAGACTAGCCATGCTTTTGCAACAATGTCCTACATTCATTTTTTTCTGATTGTACAGTATCTGCTAACGGTTTGAAAATTTCAAGTGCCAAGTGTAACTATGCCCAAAAAAGTTTCATCGAAACCGAGTTTTCTCACAATAAAGATGCCAAAAGCACGTGGTTGGCATGCCAAGGCTATTTTTTTGAAGCAAACCCCGGGGGAATTGCAGCATCCGAAATCACCAGACGAAAAACTTTAGTCAGAGCTTCTGCTGAGTGTACATTTTACGGAAAGGTGGCGGTTGACTTCTTTACCTGTGATCGACATCTTCTCAGTGGTGTAATCCTCCGAATCTCTTTTCGGCGATCAATTGACGATTTTTCTTTAATTTCAGATGACGCTGCAAAATTCTACAATATAAAAATAACAGAAACTATTTTATATGTACGGAAAATGACGCTGAACGATGATGTTGTGTCAGCAATTGAAAAGACCCTGCTGTCCAGTCCATCATCCTATCCTTACCTAGAAACAATTACTAAAACTTTTCTGGCTTCTGCCGGTTTGCAGAGCTGGAAGCAAGAAGATGTTTTTGGCAGAGAACCCATTAGAAGACTCGCCATTTGCTTAAACACGAACGAAGCTTTCCTCGGAAGCAAGCTGCTTAACCCATTTCACTATAGAAAATTCAATTTGGAACAAATTTGCATTTACCGTAATGGTCTTCCCGTTGCTGATAGTCCTATTTCAACTGATGATTCAAAACGTGTTTACTTTAACACTATGTCAGATCTAGCCTATATCGACAACGGACATGGAATCAGTCTAGAAGACTACCCAAATCATTTTATTATGTTTTTCGATCTGACGAGCACTCAGCAAGCGTCTCACGATTTTATTCACCCTGAAATTACAAATTGTTCTGTACCAATTGAACTAAAGTTTTCTGCTGCCTTAGCTCATAATGTAGAAATATTCATTATTGGGGAAAAAGCAAGTACCATTTATTTTGATTCGGTGCGTAAAGTTTCAAAGATTCATATTTTAACAAACTAATGGACGAAGACAACTTGAACTCTCTAATTCAGAGATGTTCGGAACTCAAATACAAATTTCATGGAGTTTATGCGGCTCATAATTTTCCAACCAACTTAACCGACAACAGCCTCATTATAGTCAATATTTCAACCTCTGCATCAATTGGAACCCATTGGATTCTTCTCTGCCAAAAAGATCAAAAAATTATTTTTGCAGATCCCTTAGGCCAAACTCTATAGTCATACAAACACTTGCAGAGCAGAATAGTCTCAAACTTTGATGTTAATACCGTATATGAATTACTGAGAAACCAACCTATACAGAAACTAAACTCAATTTTGTGTGGCTTATTTTGTATTTATATTGCTCAAATTATTTTCAGTGGACAAAAACTTGTAAAAATGAGTGATATTGATTTGCTTCGTTTTGCGCTTCATATGATGTTCTAACATTACTAACCTATATTGAAAATCAATTTTTTTTCAAAATTTAATTTTTTCTTCATAAAGGAAACGAACACACAGAACATCAGAATCAATTTCCAATTTTCCATCTCCACTAATAAAAATATCCATTACTTGACAAAAAGCACCAACATGCGGTCCAGAGAGAATCGATTGAAATCTTTTCAGAGTTTCAGTTGTTAGTTGATCAGTTTGAATTGGTTGATTTTTTTGCTTCGATGCATTTAATTCCAAACTTTTGTGTCCAGCAAAGTTTCGTTATAAGCAGTCAGGTTGTTGAAATTTGTTTGTGACGTTTTTCGTAAAAATTGGCAAACGCTTTTGAATGGAAGCAGTAATGTCTGCTTTTGAGAATCCGTTGAAATTGCTTTTGTTGTACTCCACTGCCAGCAAGAGTTTTTGAAAAACATCTCGCTTTGCCTCCAGTGTATCCGAAGACGAGAACAGATACTTGAAAGTTGTAAAAAGACACGGAACTGAACACGGTTTTGTTTGTTTGAGAAAGTCTGCTGAAAATGCATGAAAAAGGCAAAGTTCTTGAGAGAAGAAAAATTAGGTTTTTCTTCCGATATGAAATATTTGAAGTTTTTCTGAAACTGCTTGAAGAAACCCGGAGAACGCTCATTCATCGCTTCCCCCATTTTCTAATATATTATAATTAGTCGTGCTCGTCGTCTTTTTTAGTTTTACGTCTTTTCGCTGCTGGAGCTTTGTTAGTTTGATCGTTTTCAGTAGCTGTACCAGCAGCAGCAGACCGTATTTTTGCTGACCGTTTTGACAAAAGCTCAAACTCATCTAAAGTTAGAGTAATTCGTTGTTGAAGTTCATATTCCTTGTCAACTTTTTTAAATAGCTTGAGAAATAGATAGGCACCCGTATTTTCATAAGATTTCACTGTTGCGCGTATCAATCTTTCCTCTGTTCTAGAGATTTCAAAATACACGTCTCCAAACTCTGCGTTCTTATCAGCAGTAAATGGCATTTTCAAGAATTGTGTACCTAAACTGTGTCAAACTACCTGTTTTGAAATTATTTTTATTTACAAGTACCTTTAACACACAAAACACAAACAACACTTTAAATGCTTACTACTGATAAGAGCGCTCTTGGTTAACATGTAAGCTTCTGATTTGAATTTGAATGTAAGTCTAGGTTATAAAACTTGGCAATTTTGTCAAAATGTAAGACAAAACTCGTGACCATCACTTAAACTATTTTATTGCGTTGGTAATAAAGTTTATATTTGGATAATATTACTCAACGTAGAGCAGTAACTAGTACAATTTAATGGAAAACAAATGTGACCTCTGGGTGTGTCCATAGATAAGAAAGAACTCACAATTACACAGCAAGCGTTTGATAGGAGGCTTTAGGCCTTTGATATAACACAGTCTATACTAAACAAAACTGGTTGTAAACTTCTTGCTATTGCATACATTATAAACGTTAGTATACATATCAACATAATAAAAATGAATACAATTGTGTTTAAGTCTGTGTAGATAAGACTTTCTTATACATTTTGCAACTAGTTACAAAATCATAAAACTATAACACAGACAAGTTCATGTTGCAACATTCACAATTGCAGTTACAACCCTTGACCTGGGTGTGTTAAGTATTCAACAAATTTCACACACAAGTGTTGCTAATGTTGGTATTTGCCGGATTTTATTTATTCGTTTTAAATTCAAGACTATTGTTGTTCAGTTCTGCTCCATTTTCAAGAGAACAAACTGTAAAAGTGCTTTACAAATAATGCCTTACCACATTCTTTGCGAGTCTGAAGATTCTAGGGAGCGCAGTATTGTGGATCACACTCAATACGAAAACTAGATCGTTTTTATACAGCAGAAGAAAAATAGCGAAAAAGGCTGTTGGAGATCAATTGAACATTGCATCGTACCAAAAATGTTTGTGAATTTTGTTGCAACACTACCCGATAAATACGTATCTACAGAAGACAATGGCACGAAAACTGTGCTAACAGCTGGAGGATACAGTGTTCCTCGGAAAATGCCCCTACTTTTCCCCTATGACATTGACACACTTTCTCCAGACACAAAGCGACCTTTGTACCGATACGATTGTGACTGTGTGCCTATTTTTGAGAATCAACTCGGCCAATTCCAGGCAATTGAAGAACTGGCTCAACTTTTGGGAATTCAACTTTCGCCAACTTCACCAGCTACTTCACCAATTGGATCACCGGCAACAAACGACCCAAGCCCCATTGTTACGCCGGAAACAACAAAACGAAAAACAGTCATCGCTTCAATCATGGACAAAATGTCTTGGAATATGGGGTCAACCGAGCAGTTCGAACCGAATTTCGATAGTTCTCTTCTTTCAGAGACAACTTTTGTGACACCAACCCAGAGCGCAGAGAATGCTACAGTATCCTTCGAAACGTACAGAACCTCAACCCACACAACACCCTTGAATTCAGAGACTCCCAAAGTATGCAATGCTCCACAGAAAAAACGTGCTAATCCAACACCGCTTATGGATTTATTTGAGGACTAAACTAAACTTTTTGAAACTGTCACCATTTCTATGAATCTGTAAATAAATAAAGTGTGTGCTTTAATAATATTTTTTGGGTGTGATTGTGTAAAAAAAATATTAAGTTGCAATTGTAATTTTAATTGAAAACCATAATATCTCTTTTGTTGAGAGAATAAAACGGGCAAGACAAGGCAGAACCAAAAAAGTATTCCGTCAAATTGTTAGCTAGTAAACGTTGAAAGAAATTAATCTCACATATTATAACATAAAAACACAGCAAGCAAAGCTCTGTTTAAAACACATATTGAAGAATGAAAGGTTTTGAAACGGTAAAAAGTCGATTTTTATATATAGGAATTCTGTAAAAGTGCAAAAATCTCACTACTTAACTAGTTACCAAAAACTTTTATTTTACTAACCATACAGTAAAAAAAGGTTTTTAAGTGGTAAAAAGTCAATTTTCGTATATAGGAATTCTGTAAAAGTGGAAAATTTTCACTACTTAAGTAGTTTCAAAAAATTTTTATCTTACTAACCATAGGGTAAAAAAAGGTTTTTAAATGGTAAAAAGTCAATTTTCAGATGTAGGAACTCAGTAAAAGTGGAAAAATCTCACTAATTAAGCAGTTATAAAGAACTTTTATTTTATTCACCATATAGTAAAAAAAGGTTTTTAAATGGTAAAAAGTCAATTTTCATATGTAGGAATTCTGTAAAACTGCAACATTCTCACTACTTAAATAGTTAAAAAAACTTTTATTTTATTCACCATAGTGTAAAAAAAGGTTTTTAAATGGTAAAAAGTCAATTTTCATATGTAGGATTTCAGTAAAAAGGCAAAAATCTCACTACTTAGGTAGTTATAAAGAACTTTTATTTTTTTGACCAAATAGTGAAAAAAGGTTTTTAAATGGTAAAAAGTCAATTTTCATATGTAGGAATTCCGTAAAAGTGCAAAATTCTCACTAGTTAAGTAGTTACAGAAAACTTCTATTTTACTAACCATAGGGTAAAGAAAAAGGTTTTTAAATGGTAAAAAGTCATTTTTCATATGTAGGAATTCTGTAAAAGTGCAAAAATCTCACTACTTAAGTAGTTACAAAAAACTTCTATTTTACTAACCATAGGGTAAAGAAAAAGGTTTTTAAATGGTAAAAAGTCAATTTTCATATGTAGGAAATCTGTAAAAGTGCAAAAATCTAACTACATAAGTTGTTACAAAAATTTTATATTTTATTAACCATAAGGTAAAAAAAGGTTTTTAAATGGTAAAAAGTCAATTTTCATATGTAGGAATTCTGTAAAAGTGCAAAATTCTCACTACAAAAATAGTTACAAAAAACTTTTATTTTAAACACCATAGGGTAAAAAAAGGTTTTTAAATGGTAAAAAGTCAATTTTCATATGTAGGAATTCTGTTAAAGTGCAAAAATCTCAATACTTAAGTAGTTACAAAAAACTTTTATTTTGTTCATCATATAGTAGAAAAAGGTTTTTAAGCACTAAAGAAGTTCATTTTCTGTAAATAGAATGCATTTAGTTATTCCACAACCACATTTATGGTTTTCACCAAATGACATTTGTTAAATGTGTTATCAGTACTAGTGGTAAATATCAAATCCTTAATTTCAATTGCTTTCGACCTATCTTTGTCTTATATATAGCTACAATTTACTTTTGCAAATTGATAAGATAGAGTGTCTTTCATGGAATTACTTTATGTTCACATGAAACACGCTGATAATAGCAGTCTAGAACAATTTTAGTCAATAGTTTAAGAATACTGCCTAGTATTCCAGAAACCTAAAAGTGAAAACTGATACTAAGGTTGAAATTAGAACGGAACTTCAATACAACCCTCGAAGAGTAGAGAAAGTCTAAAACAACTTTCGTAGAAGAGTATTTTGAACACTTGAACTGTTTCCCGACAGAAAAGAGTATATTGTAAGTATACTGCGTTAGCTATGTTTCAGTTGTGGTAGATAACAGATATAACTAAAACTACACAATAAACTTTTACCTTGCATGGAAATAATGGAAATGAGTAGTTCTGAAACATGAACACACCGCTTATTGGTCAAACGTTAACATGGGTTAAAGTTGATCTACACTCCTACCAAGATTTGGGTTCCAAACCAGGCAAATTGTGTCAAAGTGCAAGCACACCCTTATAGGGAATTTTTTCTCGTGTTGAACACAACTTTCAACCAACTAACACTCCCTCTAATTGTACCAGTTAACTGTTGTTACAATTTGACTTCATTTGCTCAGTCGTTTTCTCAGTAAAGCAGTCAGTTGAATTTTCGAAAGAAATATATTGAAAAACTCAAAAATGACCCAACCGTGTGAAATGTGCGCAAAGGAACTGGCTGACAAAAGAAGCCTTCGAAGACACAAACAGCGAGTTCATGGAGTTCAACCGGAATTCCCTGCCTTGGAGTTTAGCACTTGTGGTTTTGAGAGTCACAACATTCTGATAATGAATCAACACACCCGACGGGAGCACGGTGGAGAAGTCCAAAATCAGTGTGCCTACTGCACTCCGGTTTTCAACAACCAGAGTAACTTTCATCAACATCTGAAGAATGCTCACGGGTTGCCTGTTTGGAACAGAGGCCAAAGCAATAATCAAGCAGTTCCAGTACAGTCGTCAATTCGAGGTGCTCTGGAGATCTACGAGATTGAAGGTAATGATCACATGGACGTTTTGTCTTTCATGAACTCATCGAGGTATCACATCAATGAACTTATACGTCAAAAGACCCTCGAAGGTCCTCAGAAAGTTCAACTTTCTCTAAGCATTACACTCACTAAGGGGATTAATGAAGAAGAAAAACACGTAACAATTTACGCTAACGCTGAAATGCAAATTGTGTACACTGATGGTCTCTCCGAAGAGCAGTTCTTTGAGTCCGTGCAGCATATTGTCAACGTGGTTTCAATGTATGCCACAAGTGGAAGTGGTTGGATTATTGAAAAGGTAGAAAAACTCGAAATTCGATTTGCAAAATTCAACCCTATTCGGGGATCAACCTATATAGCACTCCCAACTGAGCTTAGCGCTCTAAAATGCCTGCTCAATATCCGAAACTTTAACGATCCAAACTGTTTCTTGTATTGTTTCACGGCTGCCTACCATTTGCAGGGGAAAAGTTGCCCCCTCACGCAACCTGGGGATCGGTACAGCAAAAAAAACAAACCCCGCAACATACGCTCGCTCAAACCCTTTAACTCATCAAGCAGTAGGAGATTTTCCGATGCCGATGCCAATTGACAAAATAAGCGCGTTTGAAAGATGTAATGAAGTAAAAGTGAACGTTTTTCGATACGAAAAGAAAAGTTTGTATCCTTTCCGAATTTCAAAGCACAACTCTGATTTTGTCGCTGATCTCCTACTGATAACTGATGGTGAACGTTATCACTACGTGCTGATAACGGACCTCGTAAACTTAGTTCGAAAAGTGCAAGGGCGACAGATTGATGCACCCGCAAAAATCTGTCGCAACTGTTTTCATGTTTGCTCGAACAACGAAACGCTTCAAAAACACGAAAAACTTTGCTATCAATTCGAAACTTGTCAAGTTCTGCTACCTCAGCCGGACAGCAACAGTCTCGCTTTCAAAAAATTTCAAGCAAAAACAGCTCTTCCACTGGTTGTCTATTTTGACCTAGAGTGAATCATTGTTCCGGTATCATTAGTTGAACAAAACCCACAGACTTCAGGGACTCGTGTGTTGGACAAACACATTCCGAGCGGTTACTGTTATGTAGCCGTTTCACATGGAAGTCCAAATTTGGAGTTCTTCCATCTGTACAGAGGTGAAGATTGCATGGAAGTCTTTGTGAAGCAAATGGAGACACTGGTAAAAGATATCTACGAGAAAAAGCAAAAACACAGGTACTTCACAGGAGCAGTTGGACAAGCAAAAGAGCTTGCGACTCACTGTTGGATATGCGAAACTAGTTTTTCTGCGGACAACGAAAAAGTCTTGGATCACTGCCATTTCTTAAATCAGTTTCTTGGCTGGGCTCACTCGAAGTGTAACCTACAGCGCAGAACACAGAGCTTCGTCCCCATAATCGCACACAACTTGTCAGGATATGACTTCCATCATGTTGTAAAGAGTCTTCATCACTTCAACCCTAACAATAAATTTTCAATTATATCTCAAACTGATGAGAATTATATCAGTTTTAGCATTAAAGTTTTGATCAAAGATATTGTGAACAAAAATCAAAACGTCATACCCATATACGAAGAAATTCGCTTTATCGATTCTCTTCGCTTCATGCAGTCGACTGTAGATAAACTAGTTCAGTCTTTGCCTGAAGACAGTTTCGATATACTTGATAACCATTTTGAATACTGTGACCAAAATGATGTGAAACTACTGTACGGTAAAGGATTCTACCCCTACTCCTACATGGACACCTTCAGAAAATTCAAGCTAAAAAATTGCCGCCTAAGAAGTGCTGGGTCGACAAACTCAAATCAGGAAAAGTGACAAAAACCGAAGCTGACTACGAAAAAGCAAAGCTGATCTTCGAAAAATTTGATTGTAGAAACATGGGTGGATATCACGATCTGTACTTGACAGTCGACACCCTACAGCTCGCCTGCTGGTTTGAGCGGCTACGAGCAGTCTATCTGGACTCGTACAGCTTGGACTGTGCTCAATATCTATCAGCACCACACTTAGCGGGCGATGCCTTTCTGAAGATATGTCAACCCGACCTGGAACTTCTAACAGATCGCAACCATCTTGATATAGCAGAAGAATTGTTGCGAGGGGGTATGTCCTCGGTATACACAAACAGACTGTTCACGCCAAACAACAAATATCTAGAACGTTTTGATGACACGCAAAAATCAACATATGGTCTCTCCATAGATGCTAATAACCTCTATGGTGGCATCATGAAGGATTTCTGCTTGCCACTCAATTCCTTCCAGACGGACACAGATGTGACGATTGAACCAATTTTGCAAACTCCAGACGACGCTGAATTTGGATATATCGTCTGCGTCGACTTGGACTACCCCGACTCAATTCACGATGCTCACCATGATTTTCCAATGGCACCCACCCGAGAACCTGTAGACAGCATGTGGTTGAGTAGTTACCAGTTGGACCTTTTGGAAGAATATCATCTCCCAAAAGTTTCAAAGTGCAACAAACTGCTTCAAACCCTCTATGATAAGAAGGATTATACACTACACTATGTAACGTTGAAGATTTATGAACGAAACGTCCTTAAAGTTTCAAAACTGCACAAGGTGCTCAAGTTCAGACAATCAAAGTGGATGGCAAAGTGTATCGAACTGAACACAAGATTGCGAAAAGCAGCAACCAGCAAAATTGCTGAAAACTTCTTCAAACTCATGAACAACTCTGCTTTTGGAAAGTGTTGTGAAAGCATGCGAAATCGAGTTAACGCTTTCCTGGTCCGAGATGAACGAGCTCTCCTCAACCACACAGATAAGTTTAACATGAAATCCTTTAAAATTTTTGATGAAAACATGGCAGTCGTGACTACAAGAAAAACGAAAATAAACTGGGTGCAACCTACAAAAGTGGTGCTTCAATTCTGGATCTTTCAAAAGCATTCATTTTTCGATTTCACTACGAGAATATGAAACAGTGGTTCAAGTGTGAACTTTTATACTCTGATACGGACTCACTTACCTATGCTGTTGATTGTGATGACTTGTATGATGAGCTAGCACGAGCAGAAGTCAACACAGAGTTCGATTTCTCCAACTATCCTTCTGATAACGCATTGTACAACACAGAAAATCATATGGTAACTCTCAAATTTAAAGACGAACTGGCGGGGGTGGTAATGGAAGAGTTCTGTGGCTTGAAACCCAAAATGTTTTCAATACAAACGAAGGGTATGTGTAACATTATATTTTATTAAAACAAATTCCAGTTTTGAAACTAACCAAATTCATGGAAGCGTCTTTTTAATATAACAGGAACATTGAAACCTAGATTAGGAAAGCACATAGATTAAAAAAGAAAATCGATTGATTGTAATGTTCTTCCAGACTGTCAGAAGAAAAGTGCAAAGGGAATAACACATGAGGGACAAAAGCAACTAAAGCACGAGGTCTTCAAGAGAGTATTGAACAGCGGGGAAATTGTCCGCGTCAAAAATGTGACCATCAAATCAGAAAACATGAGTTGATGACACTGGATCAAAACAGAGTTGCGCTTTCGGCCTACTGTGACAAGCGGTTTTACCTTGACCCAATAAACTCCCTACCATTTGGACATAAAAATATTAGAGAATTTGCATTTCACAATGTTATATTAAATGATTGGGATTGGGAGTCAGAAAACGAAAGCGACTTGGATTCAATTTCACAACCAGCCCCGGAAAATGTGATATCTGAAAACAATATTTTTTCTCCCCCGATCCAGGATTCAATCAGCCCGATTATTCAGAAAGTGAGCTTGATCAAGATATTGTTGACTGGAATGAACCCTACGCAATTTCCCCGCCAGCCATTGACAATTCTTTTCTAGAATTGGAAGCAGTTGAAAGCAAAGCAAGCAATAATAGTGATATGTCTGATTTATCTTCAAGTAATAGTCTTATAATAGAACCAACACCAAAACGCAGACGTCTAGTATTATACAATTCAAGCAGTGAAGATAACTGATAAATTACATTTAGTTGTAGTTGAAGTGCATGGATAAATTATTAAAAGCATTCATATAAACTAAATACAAATTAATGTAAAAATTGAAACTTTATTATAAAAAGAAGACAAATAAAAGGTTTCTCTAACGCCGTTTTATCGGGATTCCACGACGACTAAGAATAATTTCCATGGGGGAATGACTTAACATGGTTAGTCAAACCATTTTGCTGGGTAAAAACTTTGTAACAAATTTTACACCTTAAAACAGGGTTTTGGATATTTAGAGGGGACGCAATAACTGCTGAATTTTCACACTGGTGGTATCGTGTGTCAATTAAACGCCAAATTTTCTGATTGCAGTTTTCACATTGATATCTAAAATTGTTGGGGTGTATTTCTTCAAAATGAGTAAAAAGATCTTTAGAATTTAAAAATTTGGAGCGACACAGAAAGCAGTCCAACAAGCAACGTTTTCGCCTTGGTGGCATTTGGAATTCGTATTCTGGTATTGGGTGTGTAGGTTCTGTATAACTGTGGGTAAAATGTTGAAATGGGCCCAGACCAAAACAAGATTAAAGTACCCTGGCGCAGACATATGACGAATTAACTTTCAAAGCAAAAGCGGTGGTAGTTAAAATGGCTTCAAGCCCAAAGCGGCAAACCAGTCACGCAAGTGGAGGGAAAATGGTTTCCTGAGATTAGTTTCATGCATGGCAGGGGAAATATGGAGAAAGAATTTCAAAGTGTCCCACCCTGTAGTTTGCCCAGGAAGACACTTGTGCCCCCCCCCCCCCCGTAGTGTTCACGGGAAGACAATTATGTCCCCCCCCCGTAGTTTGCCCAGAAAGACACATCACTACTCCTATTCTATTGCTTCCATGAAATTATAATTATAATTTGAATTTTCTATTATAATTAGTATAATTCTTCGCAAAGTAAGAATTGCTCTGAAATGTTGGCAAACTATCTTAATACACTAGAGAAAACAGAAACTGCAATCATAATTTACTTAATTTAAAAAAAAACAGAAACTAAGGCTTCAAAAAGGCTAACATCTCAATCCTTGATATCGGTGCGTGCAATTGAACAGTGAAAAAATCACTTCAGTAATTCAGTAATACGCAGTTCTATTTATTGCAACCAATCTTCTTAATTCATTTTTCACAACCTTAAATCCATTTTTCGCAACTTTATTAAAAAATTAAACCTTTATAAAATCACTGATTTGAAATTCGCTACCGGGTTTTCACTAATATGAGTGTTCTAAATGTGTCTTGTGAATCATATGAAGAGGTTAGGAAATGGCTTAAATACGAGATTTTACTTATCAGTTGGTAGCTGAGACGTCGGCATTCGTATAGAATTTAACTAAAACAACGTTTCCTGAATATTTGATCTCTCGATTTTTTTGTTATATATAACCTTACGCTTAGAATAATTACACCTTGAGATTAATTTTACTCTTCAAATCAGATCCCTCGACGCATTTCTATGAAATCGCATTTTATTAAACATACGAAAAAGTATTAAATAAAAATTTGGTCAATTGTAGAAGAGAAGAAATATTCCAAATGATGAAAAACATCCAAAGCCATATAATTTTAATTGGCTGACTCTGTTTAATAACTGTTTAATAGCACGTTACAACTGTTTAATAACAGTTTAGTTTGAAAAAAAAACGCTCAATCAATCACCAATGAGGGAACAATCTAATTTTAATCTGAAAAAGTTCGACAGAATTAGGTTCGAATTTTTTTCAAATTTATTAGTCGATCAAGGTAGCCCACAAATTATAGAGATCATATAACTCCAAACATTTTTGGATCTTTTCATTTATGCAATTAAAATAAAAGTATTAGAGTCAATTCTACAATGGGATATCTTTTGTGGCTAGTACTTGCAAAAACATTTACAATGGCAGCACGTTACAATGTATAAAGTAAAAGTTATGTTGATAGAAAACTTTTTTTTATTGACTTACCAGTCTTTTGTTTGAGACTGTTGACTGTCTGGTTTGTTTTTGAAGACGTTTTTAGTCTGCGTTAAATTAGAATAGAATAGAATAGTTAATTCAATTAGAGATTATTTGACAACATTTCAAACAATCATATCCAATTACAATTCAAGTAGAACACAAAAAGAGCATAATGCTCTTCAAGTCCGTGCCTATATGTGCAACAAAAGTAAAAACCCAAAATAAATTCATATTTTAAGGGTCATTTTGAGTGACTATTGGTTACCAATGAAACATGATAATGTTTGTGAAACCCTCCCGATTTTTTTTATTTCAAGTTCTTGTCAGGTTTTATCGAACCAACGTCCACTTTGAAATTTTGCAACTGCAGAGAAAAAACAATTGAAGCACAACCAGATGAAAAAATTTGAGGACAAAAAATTAGAATTGGTTGTTTTTTTTAACACTTTCATGTCTTTTTTTGAAGTGAATGCTTTTTCATGTTCGCTATGAAAATGTCTCGTATCATCTCCGATACAACTCTCGGATGACAGTCGAATGCGAGTTACAAGAAACTGATTTATCGGCTTAGCTTGCTGTTGCTATCTGTTTAAGCTTTTTGTCTTCCGAATGGAAACGAAAAACGTCTCAACTTTACGTTTTCAATTGCAGCACCGTGTTTGTGGGATGATCAGATATTTCTTGTTTAGAATAGAGGTGTCCTAGGTTGAAGTGTAAACGCTAAAATTGATTTTAAAAGACGTAATAATTGCTGTGAATGCCGTGAATAGTTGTAAGAATTGCGCTTTTTAAGCGCTGTATGTGGTGAGAGCGATCAATACAAAAAAATTCACCGCTAAGAGCCTTACAATTCACTGTTGAAAATCATTGTATTTTCATGGTGAATTTTGGCAAGATTTTTTGGTTTTCTGCAGTGAAATTTTTATTTTCGCTGCTCCGGAATGAGTGAACCATTGACCCGTAAATCTTCTGTCGCTGTTTCATTTTTCACCAAGCTAGCTTTTTTATTCCATTCTACACAGCTTTTCCCGGCCGGACAGAGGTTTCTCGGAGAATATGTAAAAATTGCAGTGAATAGGAGTAAAAAAATTTTCAGCGCACAGAGCCAGCATTTTTAGCGATGAAATTGCTAGAGATTGTTGTCAAAATTTAAATTTACAATGCTAATTCAATTATTTTTTTGCAAACAGAACACACTAATTGCAAAATTATACCATACCAAAAAAGTTGCAAAAATGAAGAATGCACTTCGCCGGACGATTTTTTAGTGAGAACCAGGAGTAATTCTCACCTTCAAAGAAAATGATTTTATTTAAAAACCCTAATTTGCTCAAATTGGAGAAGTACTTATATTATGCATACAAACAGCTTAATTATAGACTATTGTAAACCTTTTAACCTGACTACACAGAAATAATTCTTTGCCACAGTTTCAAGGAAAGAGGTTCAAAAATTAGTTAATATTGTCAAAAAACCGTTTCATTTTTACTCAAAATAACGTTAGTGGTATAGAAGGTAGTATAGCTTCAAATATTTAATTTTTATTATACTCACTGCGAAATCACCAACTGTTATATAGTCAAATGCGAGCTCGTGATACGACGCCACAACATTTGAGATCACAACATCGGAAGGGTACAAATGGACTTCGAATGTTTTCACTCTCGTTCTGAAGTTGACACCTTCACTTTTCAAGGTCAAGGTCATAGTATAGCTCTCGGAAGGCTCCAGGCTGGGTATTATTAGTCTATTCATCAGCCTAAAATACAATATTTTTGCAGAAAGATCAGAGCTGGCTGGTTCCGCAGACTGTTCCAAAACACTAACGGGCAAGTTCTCAAATGCCAGATCAAACAAACGCCAGTTTTTAGAGTGGGAGGTTCTCATCGAGAGATAAAAACTTACAAAGTGCGTTTTTTAAGCGAGTACTTAACCCTACTAAAGTTATTTCAAAAGTCTGACTTGAACGTCACACCAACCATCTCTTGCTCAGATGCATTCATGGATGCATTGAGTAATTAGGTGTTGTTTTTTTCTCAGTAAACAAAAACACTGAGAGCCTTTCTCTTTAAAAAATTTACAAGAACCATGATTGAACAAAAAAATTAAAAAAAAAACAGTGAGTTCAACCTTTGTTCACTCATCGGTCTCAGCCGCGCAGCTTGAATAAACAAAAAAAAACATCATTAAACTGCAGTTTAATGATGTTTATTTTTGTTTATTCAAGCTGCGCGGCTGAGACCGACGCGTGAACAAAGGTTGAACTCACTGTTTTTTTTTTAAATTTTTTTGTTCAATCATAGTTCTTGTAATTTTCTTTTAAAGAGAAAGGCTCTCAGTGTTTTTTGTTTACTGAGAAAAAACAACACCTAAATACTCAATGCATCCATGAATTGCAAACTTTGATTAAAAAGATGTTGAAACTTTTCTTTTATCTGTAACCAACTTGCGTAGCACCTATATAAAAAATTGAAGTAATTTTTCCAACGCTTGACAGGGAAAAAACAACGCAACGCTAGCTATTGAACAGAAAGCTGCTACAGTCAGTTAGTTCTCTCGTTTTTTCAATGAAGCATAGAGCAAAGTGACTCAAAAATTTAGAGTATAGATTGAATTGCAATTTAGACGAAAAGAACAATAAATGATTATAAACAAGCAAAATTGATTTGGCTAATTAACAATCATGTAAAAAAAAACTTTTAAGAAGGGCGACAATTGAAAAAGGAAATTTTATTTTTGAAAATAAGTGAGCTGTATTTTTTTCAGCCAGAATGGAGATCTCTGATTACGCGAAAGCATAAGTGACACATCAATAGTTTTCATAATTTTACAGAATCAATTCTCCTGTCGTGAAAACGTCAAATTATTTAGGAGGAAGGGAATGACGAAAAGTTTGAAAAGAATGGTCTAATTTGGTCTGTGTCAATTTTCGAAAACTTCATCAAATCTTATGACGGCTCATTGCTGAATTTAGTTCTCAAAAATTTTAAAAAATCTTGAGTAAATTGATCAAATAAGATGATAGCGTCTTTTGAAGCTCACAGAAATACAAAAAAATCAACTAATGTTTCGGACTTAAAAATGGAGTCATTTTCTTTTCAGAGACAGATCTTGTTCAGTCAAAATTGTTTGAGGAATCAGAACAATTGGGGTCTTAGTTCCTTTCACGAAGACTTTTTGTATATGGAGCACAATAATACATGCATACATCACATCAGCTGAAACATGCAATGGTAAAATTATATACCTTTTAAGCACTATTTAGTTGTTTTTGTGAGACTTTTTTTGTGAGATTTGCGTAAGTTTTGACAGAACTTTTTTCCTGTTTTCTGTTCGATGCTTGATTGAGGTATAAAAAATTCCTTAAAAAATTATTTTTTATTTTCCTTTGTGATTTACGTTTCCTGTATGCTGCAAGAACAAAATACGCAAACTTTAAACTACATTGTTTGAAAACCTGATTGTTGGAGTGATGTGAATTCTTTTCCAAAAACATTGTTCCCTGATATTCCTAACCAGAGAACTTTCAATCAATTGACTGGAACTTTATCGACAGTCAATATTGATGATGGGCGATAAAGCCAAATTTACTGTCTGGACAAAACTTTAAGTTGCTTTTCCACACCTCCCATTGAAGAATATTTTTCTCCGAAAAAAATTGAGTGTTGTGAGAACAATATGCAAACATGCTTTCATTCTTTGCGTCAACAGCAGAACTTATCAAAAAGAAAGCTTTTTAAAAAAATTAACATAATTTTTTTTGAACCTTTTTTTAGTAGAACAAAAGGATCTGATCTTTTTTGTAGGACATAGAGAAAATTGATTTGGAACAATCAAATCGATCATTGTTGTCCATACTTGTTTCAATTTTTGCTCGACAAATAAAAAAAAACAACGCTCACAGATCCGAGCTAGCTATTGAAACGAAAATTGAAACAAACAATTAGTTTTCTCGATATTCAATGAAGCATAGAGAAAAAGGACAGAAAAATTAGGAGTAAATTGGAAAAAAAAACGAAATTCTCATTAAGGAAGAAATGGAACTGCTTATTTGAATTCAATTAAACTGCTGAACTGTGATTTTTGTTTTTTTAAGAGTTCTGTGAAACTATATTGAATATCAATTGAAACGCTATAGTTTGATATAACTCTTACAAAAAAATCACAGCTCACCAGCACTGAAAGCTTCCACAGAACTTGTTATCTAAAAACACAAAAGTCCAAATACAAATAATCAGTTAGTTAAATAAAATTTTCCACATAAATTTACAGCTATTTATAACAATCTAGAGTTATATAATACAATCAAGCTAAACTTGCTCTCATCAAAGATCCTAACAAAAAAATCCACTTTTAACTTTCAATATTTCAATCAAAGACGGTTTTTGTAATCTTTGCGTAAGTTTTGACCGAAACTTTTTCATGTGTTCTGTTAGATGACTGACTGAGATATTAGAAGTTCTTAAAAGCCCAGGTTGAGGTCCAGACCCAAAATTGCTTCTGATCAGACTTTCCAGAACAAAATTATCTCTGATCAGACTTTCCAGACTCAAAGTATTCTGATCAGACTTTCCAGACCGAAGGAGTTATGATCAGACCATCTCCAGACCATGATCAGACCGTAGTGCGCTCGAAATTCGGAAAAGACCCTGTAATTTTGGTCTGGGAACACACGGGTGTGCGCTCGACTGGGTCTGATCAGAAGTCAATTTGGGTCTGGACCTCAACCTGGGAGTTTGAAACATAGATTGGTGGTCCATAAAACATACTTGTATGGAAAAATGGTATAGTTCGTGTGACCCGAGTATCGTCCAATGTAGTTTACCACAATCTCAGATCCAACTCCAGCGTTAATAAGGAACTGAAGGGTTACCTAAAACAAGAAATTGTTGACGTTAACCATCATTTATAAAAAAAATAAGGAATAAAATATATATATTTGAAAAATGCACTGATAAAGGGAATAGGATAATGTTAGTTTTGAGTAACATGCTGATAAGGATTTTCGGATCTATTCTGTTTGCCCCCCCCAGCTTAGTCAGCATAATGACACACAGGCGCACATGCTATTTTATCACATAGTAACGTGCTATATAACAACATATAATTTGTAATTCAGAGTCATAAAAAACAATTGGGGGGGGGGGGGGACAGAATAGACCCGGATTTTCCATTAATCCTTTCTTGATAAAAGTAGAAGTTTGTACAGTCAGAAAATCAAAGCAGCTACAGTAGCTCAATTTAATTGTAAAAAAGCTCAAAAGATAGTAGACAAAACGAAGTACTGATCTGAGTGAGTTGCAATCATACATTTTGATTAACTTGATACAAGGATGAATGTGATTACTAGAATTAAAAAAGATTTTTGCATGATTTCCGATAGTTATAACGAAATCATACAGAAAACTACTAAGCGAAAAATATGCTCTTTTTGTATTAATAATTGCTGAAAGATGAACAACATTGTGAACGTTTTTCCTACAATCAAACAAGTTGATATATTATTTTTATTATTACGTTAACAAAACAAAAAAGTGAATCATCTTCCTTTTTCAGTGGTTCTCAAAATGCCAGGGACAGACTAACGGACGTTTTTAAAACATTTGAGGACACGCAAAAGTTTTCTTGAAGAATTTTGATACTCTTCCTCTGATCACACGAAGCCATGTATGATGCGTATGCTTCTCCAATAACAAAAATTAAATCCAAATAATTTTACAAGAAGGTTAAAAAAACACTGACCGCTGTTTCCAAGACCAATGACATTAACTGGGTTTTCACAAAGGAATATTTTTTGTTTCAGGAATTGTATTGATTAATTAACAATAATTAAAATTTTAATTTGAATATGACACATTTCTTAGAATATTCCTGCCAAACTCATGAAGAGCTAAGCAACATGTTCTATTTGTCGTTTCAACTCGCAACAAGCTATCTGCAAAAAAGTAATGTGTATATGGCTGCCTCCGTGCCCTGGAGCCACTTCGACAGCCATATACACATTACTCTATTTCCATTTATATTTCACTCTATATTCCCATTCTTATACAATTAAAAACTATCATTTCCTATCTCACTTAGTGCAATCCACTAGTACAGAGTTAAGCTGGTAATTATCCATTATCAGACGGATAGTTCGGGTTCAATCCCCACCGACTCCGGTGGACATATCCCAGATACTAGTGTAACTAGAGAGACCGTGTAAAAAGCACGTAAACCAACTTGCGAAAAAACTTGAACACAAAAGAAATTTTGAATAAAAATTGAAAAAATATTAAAAAATAAAAAATTTTCATATGTTCTGCCATCAATATTTAATCAATCTAAAACTAGAACTTTCTGTCTCACTTGGCGTAGCGGTTAAATCATTGAGTGTAGTTAAGTTGCTTTAGCAAACGGAAGGTTTGGGGTTCCTTCCTCACTGACTCCAGTGAACGTCCCCCGATTTGATGAATTACTATAAAAATAAGTGAGATAAAAAAACCAAATTCACAGTTCTTAAAAATGATGATCCCTGCTGTGAGAGTGTATATGGGACAAACTGTGATGGGTATATAGTCAAAAACACAGAGATCGGTGGAAACACAGTGATTAGTGTTTTTTTTCACTAAAATATAAATTCACCATTACTATCTCTAATGCCCTTATCATCAAATGGATCTATAGCTAACTTATACTTTTCCTTATTTTCTAAATGATGCCTTTTACTATCAATAGTTTAATTAGTTACATATTTTGTTATACATTCATATATAGCATTAGTATAACCTTCCAAATTAATTTGGTTTCTAATAGTAGCTTTAGTTATTCCTTTGAACTTCTTTTCTTCTTCTCCTTTAACTGAGGTGTAACAATATGCTTTAGCTTTAAGGAAACAAGCTTTTATAATAGTATCATTAGGTATTTCATCTTTCATCTTACCTAACTCATTATTATGTAATATACCCCTTATCTTAATCATTTCCTTTTCTACAGTACTACCCAATGGAAATTTTATGTTTATAAATATACTATCAGTATCTGTATTTTTTAACTACCAATTAACTCTTTCTCAAAGTAATCATTTATAGCTTTATACATAAATAGTTTAGCTTTCTCCAATATAGCAAATCCAATATAATTAAACTTATCTAACTTAACATTACTTCTTGTTTTATGTACTGCCATTAGGTCATCATCAAACTCTAGGGCATATTTAAAACTAACATTTTTTTACTTATTTAATATATCTATCTACATCATTAACTGACTCTACATCTTGTCTATTATAAACATTTTCTATTGATTTTCCACAGAAGGAATTATTCTTTTATTTAAAGCATACATCTCCAAACTTATCTCCCTTTGCTTTTGTTTCCTTTCTAATCTGAACATTAAACTCAATAAAAGCTTTAACCTCTCACTTTTACTGTACTCTAACTTTTGCTTAATTGTAACATTTTCTAATCTTAAACCATTACTCAAATACCAATCTAACATCTCTCCATCTATTACATAATTTACCTTATCTGTTAACTTTAACATCAACTTCTCATTAGGTTTATGTATTTTCTTTTTATTTTCTTTTTGATAATCTGTAAACTGATCTACATTAGCTTTTGTCTTTTCTGGAAAGAATGGATACTTTTTTGTTTTCTGTTTCAACCCATCATTATACTTTACATCAACCGTATAGATATATCCTTTAGTAGAGCTAGATCTAGTATAAACTACATCATCACATACTTTTATTTGTCCAATAGGTAAAGCTTGCAACATAACAGAAGCATACAATGAATTGAAGTCTAAATACTTTAAATAATTCTCTTTCACAGTATACTCAGTATCTATCTGTTTATTCATTAATTTTACCTGACAATCACCTAACACGAAAGATAATCCTCCTCTAATACCTTGCTGTATTGTATCATAAATATAAACTGTGTTTTCTTTATAATATTTAGGTTCAACATTGGTATATTTCAATCCACACAACCATGTCAATCCAGGAGTGGAATATGTATAACAAGGATCTATCTCTTAATTTTCTAAACACATATCTCTAAACTTCAATCTTTCAATCAAAGACGGTTTTTGTAATCTTTGCGTAAGTTTTGACCGAAACTTTTTCATGTGTTCTGTTAGATGACTGACTGAGATATTAGAAGTTCTTAAAAATTTGAAACATAGCTTGGAGGTCCATAAGACATACTTGTATGGAAAAATGGTATAGTTCATGTGACCCGAGTATCGTCCAATGTAGTTTACAACAATCTCAGATCAACTCCAGCGTTAATAAGGAACTGAAGGGTTACCTAAAACAAGAAATTGTTGACGTTAATCATCATTTATAAAAAAAATAAGGAATAAAATATATATTTTTGAAAAATGCACTGATAAAGGGAATAGGATAATGTTAGTTTAGAGTAACATGCTGATAAGGATTTTCAGATCTATTTTCTTTTGCCCCCCCCCCCAGCTTAGTCAGCATAATGACACACAGGCGCACGTGCTTTTTTATCACATAGTAACGTGCTATATAACAACATATAATTTGTAATTGAGAGTCATAAAAAACAATTGGGGGGGACAGAATAGACCCGGATTTCCCATTAATCCTTTCTTGATAAAAGTAGAAGTCTCTACAGTCAGAAAATCAAAGCAGCTACCGTAACTCAATCTAATTTAAGTATAAAAAAGATGGCAGACAAAACGAAGAACCAATCTGATTTGCAATCATACATTTTGCTGAACTTGATCCCAGGATAGATGTGACTACTAGAATTAAAAAAGATATATTTAGTTTGCATGATTTCCGATAGTTATAACGAAATCATACAGAAAACTACTAAGCGAAAAATATGCTCTTTTTGTATTAATAATTGCTGAAAGATGAACAACATTGTGACCGTTTTTCCTACAATCAAACAATGTGATATATTATTTTTATTATTACGTTAACAAAACAAAAAAGTGAATCATCTTCTTTTTTCAGTGGTTCTCAAAATGCCAGAGACAGACTAACGGACGTTTTTAAAACATTTGAGGACACGCAAAAGTTTTTGTGAAGAATTTTGATACTCTTCCTGTGATCACACGAAGCCATGTATGATGCGTATGCTTCTCCAATAACAAAAATTAAATCCAAATGGTTTTACAAGAAGCTTAAAAAACACTGACCGCTGTTTCCAAGACCAATGACATTAACTGGGTTTTCACAAAGGAATATTTTTTGTTTCAGGAATTGTATTGATTAATTAACAATAATTAAAATTTTAATTTGAATATGACACATTTCTTAGAATATTCCTGCCAAACTCATGAAGAGCTAAGCAACATGTTCTATTTGTCGTTTCAACTCGCAACAAGCTAGCTGCAAAAAAGTAATGTGTATATGGCTGCCTCCGTGCCCTGGAGCCACTTCGACAGCCATATACACATTACTCTATTTCCATTTATATTTCACTCTATATTCCCATTCTTATACAATTAAAAACTATCATTTCCTATCTCACTTAGTGCAATCCACTAGTACAGAGTTAAGCTGGTAATTATCCATTATCAGACGGATAGTTCGGATTCAATCCCCACTGACTCCGGTGGACGTATCCCAGATACTAGTGTAACTAGAGAGACCGTGTAAAAAGCACGTAAACCAACTTGCGAAAAAACTTGAACACAAAAGAAAACTTGAATAAAAATTGAAAAAATATTAAAAAATAAAAAAATTTTCATATGTTCTGCCATCAATATTTAATCAATCTAAAACTAAAATTTTCTGTCTCACTTGGCGTAGCGGTTAAATCATCAAGTGTAGTTAAGTTGCTTTAGCAAACGGAAGGTTTGGGGTTCCTTCCTCACTGACTCCAGTGAACGTCCCCCGATTTGATGAATTACTATAAAACTAAGTGAGATAAAAAAAACCAAATTCACAGTTCTTAAAAATGATGATCCCTGCTGTGAGACTGTATATGGGACAAACTGTGATGGGTATATAGTCAAAAACACAGAGATCGGTGGAAACACAGTGATTAGTGTTTTTTTTCACTAAAATATAAATTCACCATTACTATCTCTAATGCCCTTATCATCAAATGGATCTATAGCTAACTTATACTTTTCCTTATTTTCTAAATGATGCCTTTTACTATCAATAGTTTAATTAGTTACATATTTTGTTATACATTCATATATAGCATTAGTATAACCTTCCAAATTAATTTGGTTTCTAATAGTAGCTTTAGTTATTCCTTTGAACTTCTTTTCTTCTTCTCCTTTAACTGAGGTGTAACAATATGCTTTAGCTTTAAGGAAACAAGCTTTTATAATAGTATCATTAGGTATTTCATCTTTCATCTTACCTAACTCATTATTATGTAATATACCCCTTATCTTAATCATTTCCTTTTCTATAGTACTACCCAATGGAATTTTTATGTTTATAAATATACTATCAGTATCTGTATTTTTTTAACTAGCAATTAACTCTTTCTCAAAGTAATCATATATAGCTTTATACATAAATAGTTTAGCTTTCTCCAATATAGCAAATCCAATATAATTAAACTTATCTAACTTAACATTACTTCTTGTTTTATGTACTGCCATTAGGTCATCATCAAACTCTAGGGCATATTTAAAACTAACATTTTTTTTACTTATTTAATATATCTATCTACATCATTAACTGACTCTACATCTTGTCTATTATAAACATTTTCTATTGATTTTCCATAGAAGGCATTATTCTTTTATTTAAAGCATACATCTCCAAACTTATCTCCCTTTGCTTTTGTTTCCTTTCTTTTCTGAATATTAAACTCAATAAAAGCTTTAACCTCTCACTTTTACTGTACTCTAACTTTTGCTTAATTGTAACATTTTCTAATCCTAAACCATTACTCAAATACCAATCTAACATCTCTCCATCTATTACATAATTTACCTTATCTGTTAACTTTAACATCAACTTCTCATTAGGTTTATGTATTTTCTTTTTATTTTCTTTTTGATAATCTGTAAACTGATCTACATTAGCTTTTGTCTTTTCTGGAAAGAATGGATACTTTTTTGTTTTCTGTTTCAACCCATCATTATACTTTACATCAACCGTATAGATATATCCTTTAGTAGAGCTAGATCTAGTATAAACTACATCATCACATACTTTTATTTGTCCAATAGGTAAAGCTTGCAACATAACAGAAGCATACAATGAATTGAAGTCTAAATACTTTAAATATTTCTCTTTCACAGTATACTCAGGATCTATCTGTTTATTCATTCATTTTACCTGACAATCACCTAACACGAAAGATAATCCTCCTCTAATACCTTGCTGTATTGTATCATAAATATAAACTGTATTTTCTTTATAATATTTAGGTTCAACATTGGTATATTTCAATCCACACAACCATGTCAATCCAGGAGTGGAATATGTATAACAAGGATCTATCTCTTAATTTTCTAAACACATATCTCTAAACTTCAATCTTTCAATCAAAGACGGTTTTTGTAATCTTTGCGTAAGTTTTGACCGAAACTTTTTCATGTGTTCTGTTAGATGACTGACTGAGATATTAGAAGTTCTTAAAAATTTGAAACATAGCTTGGAGGTCCATAAGACATACTTGTATGGAAAAATGGTATAGTTCATGTGACCCGAGTATCGTCCAATGTAGTTTACAACAATCTCAGATCCAACTTCAGCGTTAATAAGGAACTGAAGGGTTACCTAAAACAAGAAATTGTTGACGTTAATCATCATTTATAAAAAAAAATAAGGAATAAAATATATATATTTGAAAAATGCACTGATAAAGGGAATAGGATAATGTTAGTTTTGAGTAACATGCTGATAAGGATTTTCGGATCTATTCTCTTTTGCCCCCCCCCCCCCAGCTTAGTCAGCATAATGACACACAGGCGCACGTGCTATTTTATCACATAGTAACGTGCTATATAACAACATATAATTTGTAATTGAGAATCATAAAAAACAATTGGGGGGGGGGGACAGAATAGACCCGGATTTTCCATTAATCCTTTCTTGATAAAAGTAGAAGTCTCTACAGTCAGAAAATCAAAGCAGCTACCGTAACTCAATTTAATTTAAGTATAAAAAAGATGGCAGACAAAACGAAGAACTGGTCTGGTTTGCAATACTACATTTTGCTTAATTTGATACAACGATAAGTGTGATTACTAGAAGAAAAAAGATATATTTATTTTGCATGATTTCCGATAGTCGTAATGAAATGATACAGAAAACTACCAATCGAAGAATATGCTCTTTTCTATTAATAATTGCTGAAAGATAAACAAAATTGTGACCGTTTTTCCTACAATCAAACAAGTTGATATATTATTTTTATTATTACGTTAACAAAACAAAAAAGTGAATCATATTCTTTTTTCAGTGGTTCTCAAAATGCCAGGGACAGACTAATACGGACGTTTTTAAAACATTTGAGGACACGCAAAAGTTTTTGTGAAGAATTTTGATACTCTTCCTGTGATCACACGAAGCCATGTATGATGCGTATGCTTCTCCAATAACAAAAATTAAATCCAAATGGTTTTACAAGAAGCTTAAAAAACACTGACCGCTGTTTCCAAGACCAATGACATTAACTGGGTTTTCACAAAGGAATATTTTTTGTTTCAGGAATTGTATTGATTAATTAACAATAATTAAAACTTTAGTTTGAATATGACACATTTCTTAGAATATTCCTGCCAAACTTATGAAGAGCTAAGCAACATGTTGTATTTGTCATTTCAATTCGCAACAAGCTTGCCGCAAAAAGGTTCTCGATAATTAAAAAAAATTAAGTCTTAAGGTCTTTCTAATTTGAACTCGTTCTAGCGCTGAATTATTTTCTCTCCCCTCAAAATAATAATTCTGGAAAATTATTGAGAAATTTTGTCGCATTTAGAACAATTTCTAATCATTCCTATTATTTACTAAATTTATCATCTTTCTGTAGTTTTGATATTAGATGATAACTGTTGCTGTCCAAACTTTAAATCTACCCGATACATTTTTGTTTACTTTTTTTCTGCATGATCATATATAGATTATAGTTTTCCTTCAAGAACCAGTTATGATATGCAAAGTTTGTGCTGGGAAATTTGTTCTCATTCAAATCACCTAAAAAACTATCTCTACCCTAGTGATGAGCGGATTCAAATCTTGCAAGAATCTTGCAAGATGATTCAAAACTTGCAAGATTCTTGCAAGAATCTTGCAAGATATCAATCAAGGCCAAAAAATAAATCTGGGTACAAGTGTTTTAGGAAACATCTTTGAAGCAAGTTTTTGTTTACTGAACAAGTTACGAAGCCTAATTCAATGAAAAAAAAAATAGCCAGGATTCAAAATCTTGCAAGAATCTTGCAAGAATCTTGCAAGATTTTGAATTCCGGAAAAATTATTTATGTGTTTTTGGTAGCTAAATCTAACTGAAAACCAAATATCATGACTTATATCAGAATTCTTGATCAGCAAAACTGAAAATAAATGACTTTTTTCGTCAACGCCTTTTGAATGTGAAATCTTGCAAGAATCTTGCAAGATTCTTGCAAGATTTTGAATTCACATACAACTTTCCGACAAATAAATAGAAATTACTCGAGGCAATCAAATCCGTCTTTTTAAAGTTCAATTTATCTAATAAAAACAGAAATATTTCAATATTTCTCTTATCTTTCATTAAAACAAATTATTTTTAGAGAAACAAACAGTTGGGACTTTTTCTTACTGATCCTGTCCGTAATTTAGCATGTTCTTGTTGTAGTAAAAAAATTCCAATTAATTTGAAGTCTAATTATCTTCCTAAGGAGATTTAAATTAACCCATGATGCCTTCAGTTGATAGCTGTTAGTGTTAATGTCCTTGAAGTGTTTTCATTAAGAAAAATCGATGTGTTTTTGAAAATTCATCTTTTGTTCTTCTTTCATTCGATTTATTGTTCAATCTTGATGTCAGAAAATCAACCTTGGCTTTCTGGTAAATCAAACATTAACTTCGTTTTTGATCTTATGCTAGGTAATGCTTCTTTTTGGGACAAAGAGAAAGCAACATTCGGAGTTTTTTATTTCTGATATTTTGCAATGTACCGCAACAAACTAATTGTAAAAATGATATATTAGTTCGTTCAACCAATCTTAAAGTCATCTCATAGAAAGAAAAAAACTGTTTCAAAAAATGGCATTTGAGTTCTGTGGTGCTTTTAATAATTCTTGTTCCAAATCTTTTTTTGTCAAATCACACAAAAGACACCAGCCTCAAGGGCGAGGTGGGAATTTTCTCCCAGTTCACAGTAGTGGTCTTGGGTGTTCATAACTACTAAGTGGACTTGAATTACGTTGACTAAGTGGACTTGTCCACGTTGCACCGTTTTTAGCCGTTCTGCTCAATTGTTTGAGAAGTTGGTGTCTCCCATTAGCCCAAAATTCGCGGGTACGCTTCATGTGTTTGACAATTTCTCCAAAACTACTGTACCAAA
>NC_134479.1:57907728-57987078 GCF_964194025.1 Convolutriloba macropyga
ATACTAATATTGAGGTTTGAGTCGTTATGCAGTGATAGCTCTGTTTAAAAACTCGCAGCAAAAATGAATCTTGTCTAAGAAATGTCTTACATGGACAGAACATGCCAAAAATGATTTATCCAACACAATTTTCACACCCATGTTACAAGTTATCTGGATCTCAGAAACGTTCCTATAAAATTCTTGGTAATAAAACCAGACAAAAATTGACTTCAATGATTTCTGAGTTGACAAACGAAGAGGATGTTACACATATCGTGGACAATATTTACCCCGTGTTGAGGATAACGACAAAAAAACAATCTTTTTGAAACAAATCGTCGTTTTCATCTTCTTGTCGTCGTTTTCATCTTCTTGACGTCGTTTTCGTCGTTTTGTCGTCGTTTTCTTCGTTCTGATTAGATTCTGTCGTTTAAGTCGCAGGTATCATACAGTTTTTTTTAAAAAAAAAAAACAAAAAATGTGTAATGTTCTTTCTAAGAAGTTGTTTACTTTTTGTAAATCAGGAAAAGTTATATACGGAGTTTAGGCATGACTTCAAAACTTAAAATTGAGAAGGCACATAAGCTAACTGCGAGCTGATTTCACACATCACGATCAAGCTATGGGGGTAATTTACGCTATTAATATATGCTGATTTACTACGTACAATTGCCATTTATAATCAAACAATAGTATATTGAAATTCCAAAGTGCTGCGTATTACTACGTGCTCCTCTAAACTCGTCAATAGGTTATGGGCCCAGAAAACTGAAACGTGAAACACAAGACAGAAGCATATGGGGTGGCCTGTTTGAAAGTGTAACAAAGAAATATAAAGAAAGAGAGCCGTGGTCGAAAGAGTGTGTGTTCTTCAGAGAAAAAGACGCACAGAGCGAGAGAGAGAGAGAGAGAGAGAGAGAGAGAGAGAGAGAGAGACGTGGTAGACAAAGAAAGATAGAAATATAAAGAAAGAAGACAGTGAGAGAGAGGGAGTTAAAACCTTTGAATTTTTTGGTTTAATAAATTATTTTTATGCTTAATATCTATAAAGCTGAAGATTCCAGCGTCAAAGCTTGATGACGGGTTTGTGCAAAACACTAGTGATTTAACAAAAAAAAACGGTCGATTGAAACAAAAACAAAAGTGCCGATTAAAAGAGTCCGGTTATCAAAAAAGTTAAATCGATCTGTAGAACATTATAATTCTTTGAAGACTTTGGTCAGAGTCCGTGCAGGGCATATAACATTGTGTACAAAATTTAAAACATATGCAAACTTACAAAAGAATTGAAGATAGTAAAAGAATAGTAAAACATGATGTATAGAAATCTTGCTTGAATAATATTGCAAACGTTGGCCCATGCGTAAGAGAAAAGTTTAAATAAGTGTTTGAGAAATTATATGGAGGATCGGTCCTCATCGTGCTTAGTCGCAGTGGGGGAATCAGTGACTATATTGTTCCTTGTCTAATCCAATTTTGTCACAGATACTACATTCTCAAACCCAATGAGCTCTTTTATACTAAGTAGACATGATTTTTCATTTAGCTTCTTTTCAACAGCACTGCTTTCTAAAAAAAGTCAATTCGTTTAACGAGGTTTTTTTCGGGGCTCTGCTTTATTATCAATAAGTTTCAAATAAATGTGGAAAAGTTTTGTAATTACAGACTGTCTGGTGGACAATAGTTTTACGTTTGAAAAATCTTTATATTTTTTTTGTTTCCAAAGTCTAATATACTTCTTGTATTTAAAGTTAAGATGTTTTGTGTTAAAGAAAAAATTTCATTTTACAAAATTAGCTCATATTTGATGAAAACTTGAAATAGTAAAAACCTGTTTGGTGTTCTTCAATTGGTTGGTCTAAGTTGTGTGTTTAAAAGAGTTCGCAATTTGATTTTGAACTTTAATTTTCACTTTGTTCAAACTTTTAGTTTTCAGTTCAATTTTTTGTTAAAATCTAATACGAGCTCACCACTCTATACATGGATGACAAAAAGGATGATAAATTTTTCTTTAGCGGTAAAGAAGAGGACTTTGCCTGTTTTTCTGAACAGTTTGAGGCACAAACGTATGTTTTGAAGTTGAATAAAATTCTTGACGGCACTGTAGGATATAATGAGTTCATACCTACGCTGATGGGACGACTCTCACAGGAGCAAATTAAACCGGCCGACCAGAAAACATAACAGTTTTTTTAGGAAAAACAGATGGTCATTTGGTAAGAACTTGTTCGTGACAAGAAATCAGTTATTTTTGCGACCGTATAGGGGAGAAGCATCTGAAGCTTGGAGCGTTTTATGTATGAAGTTTAAAAGTTTTGAGATAACGCGTTAACAAAACTGATAAATGATTTAACAAATTTGGATAAATACAGAAACGAAAATATAGTCGACTGTGTTACTAGAGCCGAAGACAGGCAGTTAAACCTTTCGAAAGTGATTAGTCAATAAGTGAAAGATCGTTTGTCGCGATATTTTTGAAGGGTTTTCATCGTGAATTAGGAAGTTTTTTACTCTTGTAAAATATGATCAAGATAAATATTTGAATGAAATTTAAAATTATTTATTTAACTTTGAAAATGAGATACGCAACAAAAGGAACACAGAAAAATCAGAATCCGTTTTCTTTGCCAATGATCAACGTTGTTTTAATTGTCGCAAAAGGGTTGACATTGCAAAATTTTGTCGTGCACAACGACATGAAAACAAAAAACATGATTTAAGTGCAAAAAATTGAACTTATTGCCCAAAAATTGTTTCACTAACAAGAAATTTTTGTCTACGTTGTGTGTTCAAAAGAGTGTGCAATTTGATTTTGAACTTTCATTTTCACTCTGTTCAAACTTTTAGTTTTCAGTTCAATTTTTTGTTGACATCTAATACGAAATCACCACTCTAAACATGGATGACAAAACCAAAGATAAATCTTTCTTTAGCGGTATAGAAGAGGACTTTGCCTGTTTTTCTGAACAGTTTGAGGCACAAACGTATGTTTTGAAGTTAAATAAATTTCTTGACGGCAGTGTAGGATATAATGAGTTCATACCTACGCTGAAGGGACAACCCTCACAGGAGCAAATTAACCCGGCCGACCAGAAAACATCAGAATTTCTTTGAGGAAAAACAGATGGTCATTTGGTATGAACTTGTTCGTGACAAGAAATCAGTTTTTTTGCGACCGTATATGGGAAAAGCATCTGAAGCTTGGAAAGTGTTATGTATGAAGTTTAAGAGTTTTGAGATAACGCGTTCACAAAAACTGATATCTGATATAACAAATTTAGATAAATACAGAAACGAAAATACAGTCGACTGTGTTACTAGAACCGAAGACAGGCAGTTAAACCTTTCAAAAATGATTAGTCAATAAGTATAAGATTGTTTGTCGCAATATTTTTGAAGGGATTTCATCGTGAATTAGGAAGTTTTTTACTCTTGTAAAATATGATCAAGTTAAATACTTGAATGAAATTGAAAAATATTTATTTAACTTTGAAATTGAGATACGCAACGAAAGGAACACAGAAAAATCAGAATCCGTTTTCTTTGCCAATGATCAACGTTTTAATGGTCGCAAAAGGGTTGACATTGCGAAATTTTGTCGTGCACAACGACATGAAAACAAAAAACATGTTTTAAGTGCAAAAATTGGACATATTTTGCCCGAAAATTGTCTCACTTACAAGAAATTTGAATCCGATGCAATAAAAAAAACAAAAAAATTTTTCGAAGGAAAGTCAAAAATTAGTTTTGGATGAACAAAAAGAGGAAAGTTTCAGCTTTTTCTCGAGTGAGATCTTTGTCGATCATCAAGATTTTTTTATTGACTCTGGCGCAACAAACTACAGGATTAAAGATAAAACACTTTTAGTAACGTGGATGAAAATTTATCTGGCATAAATCACAATGCCAACCAAACGCACTCTTCAATTTCAGGAAAAGTGGATGTTGAAAAATTTGCAAAAAATAGCAATGAAGAACTGAAAAAGAGTATGTTTTAAATGATGCTTTAATCGTACCTGATAACTCAAAAAACTGAATTTCTTTTTAAAAACTCAGAGAAGTGGGTTTGATGTTTCTTCCGGTGAAAAACTTAAACTGGTTTTTCAAAAAATCTCGTTTCCTTTCCAAGTTGAAAATTGATTGTTTCTCTTTTGAAAAACTGAGGAAAAATTTCCCTGTTCAAATGAAAGTTGCTTTAATATTTACATTTTTTAAATCTGGCATCCAATGATGCAACATAATATCTTTCTTGATTTGAAACGCTTGCCAGAATTTGTTGAGGGAAAGAAAAAAATGACTCAAAAATTGAGTGTTGTGAATTTTATTAGTTGAATAAATAAAAAAAACAGCTTCTTCCTAAGGATTGCATTAAAAGAGCTATCAAAATTCTGGACGTTGTGCATACAGATGTCTTAAAGAAAAATTTCTCCCGAAGCTGTTGATGGCCATTGTTATGCCACTGGACATGTAAATGGTTCCAATCGTTTCTCAAACGTTTACTTTACGAAAAAAACGGAAGACGAGGTCATGGACAAGTTTTAACAGTTTTGTGTTGATGTTAGAAGAACAGGCATTTTAGTTTCTGATGGATGGGGAGAATACATTTTAAATGAGTTTAAGCGCTATTGTAGGAACCAAAGAATTCGTTTTGAAAACTTTGTTCAATATACAACACATGAAAAAATTGAAAGAAAACGGTGAATCCCTGTTGCTATGGCTCGCTTTTTTGGATAGCACATGCTTGGACAAAGAATATCGGACATATGCTTCGACCGTGACTTTTCACGTCAAAAACATGCTTTTGCTTTCAGCTATTGAGAAAACTCATATTTGAAATGATGTGCAAAAAAATCTAATTTATCTTTTGTTAAAATTTTGTTTGTGTGCCGTTTAAGCAAATTGAAAAATCAGCTCGCGAAAATTTAGATCAAGCCTCGAAAAAAGAAACATTTCATGCGAATTCTGATACTAGTAAGTGCTGTTTGATTGGGTTTGAAGAACAAAAAGGTGAATTCAAAACTCAAAAGCGGCAAAACGTAAAGTTTATTGACAATGAATATATCTTCAAACATACGAAAACACAAAAATTGGAAGAAGAAACTGATAAAGAATCAAAAAAAGTTTCTTCTTTGAGTCAACTTCCTATTGATCGTTTGCTTCCAAAAAAAGTTGATGGGTCTTTGCAAAATCCAGATTGGTTCACAGCAATGAAAAAAGTGTACGACTCTTTAGTTGAGAAAAATATTTGCTCCTTAGTAAAAAATAATAAAAAAAGTAGTAGGAATTAGATGGCATTTTGCTTTGAAACTTGGTCTTGAAATATTATTTTGAAACATGTCGTTATATAGCTCCTTTTCTTCAAAAGATTTTATCAAAATTTTCGGTAAAGATTTTTTTGAAGCATACTCACCTAGATCTATTCTTTCAACCATTAAAATTTTGATGAGTCTGGCTATTTTTAACGCTTTTTAATTAATAAAAATTGACATAAAAACTGCTTATTTAAATGCTCAAATTGAAAAAGATTTAGTTGTTAAACAAATTGATAGTTTTGAAAATTCGGATGAAAATGAAAAGCTCTTTGGTTGCAGGTTGAAAAGAGTTTTCATGCTTTTAAAGAACCTGGAAGAAACTGATTTTTAACTTTGAAGGTTTTGTTGATTGCACTAACTTTTGTTAACTCATTTCATGACCATTGTTTGTTTATAAAAAAGCAGGACGGAAAAATAATTGTTTCTTTTTGTTTACGGGTAGATGATTTGATAGTTTGCGGCCTTTCTGAAATATTTTGTGATTGGTTACAAGCTGAAGTTTCCGAGAAAGATGAAAATAGTGATTATTCAGATTCGCCAACGTTCTTAGGAATGAAAATTGAATTCCTCGGATATAAAAATTAGCCAAGAGAAATATCTTGAAATGATTTTAGAAACTTTCAAATTGAACAGTTGCAAGCCAATTGACATACCATTAGAGGAAAACTGCAAAATTTCAAAAAACCGACTGTCTTCAGGAGGGAAATGAGGAAGAAATTAGATTGAGTAAAACTAACTTTCGAAGTTTGATAGAGTTGTCTGAACTATTTAATTTTGTCAAGTAGACCCGATATTTGTTTTGCTGCTATTGCTCTAAGTTTGTATACTGAAAATCCCGGAGAAGTTCATTGAAAAGCGGCTAAGAGTGTTCTTAGATATTTAAGAGGAAAAAGGAATCAAACTTTATATTTCCTTATAACTCAGGTTCTGGATTTGTTGACTATTTCTGATGCTGATTTGGCACGAAACATAGATAACAGGAGGAGGACTTCAGGTTTTTGTTTTAAGCTAAGTGAGCTGCCTGGAGCCATAAATTGGGGTTGTAAGGTCAAAAAGACTTTAGCAACATATTTTTGCTGAAGAAAATTTTAACTCTGTTGTTGAAACGAAAAAAGAATCCATCCACCTAAGTTGAATTCTGGAGGACTTAGTATTTTTCTGTAAATTACCTCTGAAAATTTTTGTATTGCCCTTATTAAGTATTCTATGTATCGTGGAAAAACTAGACAGTTTGCTATAAAACTAAAATTTTTGCGAGAACTGGTAGAAAACTAGAAATTTGAACTGTCTTATATCACAACATAAAACATGCCTACAGATATTCTGACCAAATCGCTTGGAATAAGAAAACACTCACAGTTTCGTACAAATCTACTGGGTGAAACCTAGCTCGATGGGGGGGGGTTTCTGTATGAGGTCAAAAATAAAAAGTGAGAAAGCTCATGCGCTAACATCAAGCTGATTTCACACATCGAGATCAAGATTTGGCGGCTAATTTACGCTACTTATAGTTTTGAGCTGCTGCGTATTTCTGCGTGCCCCTCTATTCTCGTCAATACGGAGCATAAAACGCAAACTTTAGCCACAAATTCGATTATAACGTAGTCGGAGGGCATTTAGGTTAAAAATACCGCATAATGCGGTTCACTGTTTGAATCTTTAAAATCGAAGTACGTAAAGACCGTGGTCAACAAATGACCGATGAAAAATTTGCAAATTGACAAACGCTTAAAAATAACTTTTTTAATGCAATTGCAAAATCTATCTTTTTTTTCTGTGTTTAAATGATATTCTTTAAAAACTATGATCAATATCAATTAAGACCAGTCTAATCTAAAACTAAATATGACAAAAATTATATTAACTGTACCATTTTGAGCTTTAGAGGACTTAGAATAACCATTTGACCTTGAGTATAGGGCTTCTCAGCAGCTTCAGCACACAAACATATGAAAGGCTACTAAAACAACCCCTATGCTTAATGTCAATTTTGCAATATTTTATAAAGAAATTTGCAAATTTGTAAAATATTTCAATAAATTTACATATATTTGCAAACACGTTTAAATATTTTTGTCCCTAATGGTTATTAGTTGGCCATCTCAGAGAAATGGTTAGGAAAAGAAAACTCATTGCTGTATTAAGTAGAGCTCGAGCAGAACGAACTGGGCCGATCGTTTGTAATTTTTTGCAAACTTAACAATATTTTGCAAAATTTTGCAAATTTGACTTTGCGAAGAGATAATTTGCAAATTTTTAAAAATTTGTCTTTATCGAGCAAATTATTGCAAATATTTGCAAATTTAGCATTTGTTTTGAACTAGGGACGCTCTTGAGTTTTCTCTGACTAAACAAATAACTAGACCTAGAATGATTTATAAATCGATTTGAAAGCCATTTAGAGAAAAGCAATGAAAAACATTGGAGAGAAAAACAGTAAAAATCAGAGACAAATTTCCACTTGTGAACAAAAAAATCACAATAGAGAAAGCAAATTTTTGTTCAGATAACGTTTTCCACTTCAAAATTTGAGTGAAGGAATTCTCACCCCAAATTTACTTGCTTTTTCTCTCCACATCCGTTGTTTTGGAACTGGACTTCAAAAATCATGAAAATGTGTGAACAGATCATAAAAAAATAACTATAAAATCAAGAAATATGTTCGAAGAAACGGCTAAAAACGGTTATCTTAATGTGTCAAAAGCAATACAAATTATTTGAATTGTAATAGGTGCGCAATTATAGCCATCTGAGAAGATGAGGACGGCAATTAAACATTGATTGAAACAAAATTCGCAATGATGATACGCGTTAAAAGAGGTGGTTCTTACTTTTTCTGCAAAGAAAAATTTTTCCGGACATCCAACAATAAGTAAACAACTTCTTAAATCTGTTTATATACATGTGTTGAAGTATCTTAAATTTCGTGATAAGTTCTTTTATCGAGACTCTTAAAATGTTTTTTTTTGTAAACCAATTTAGCGAAAAATTGTGACGTTCTCAGTCAACGCTAAAAAGGAGTCTTAGTGAACCTATGAAAATAAAAAAAAGCAGTAAGAGAACCATCTTTTCAACAAATTTTGTTAAAAAATTTTCCTTTCATATCCTGAAAACTGACTACATAACCTTGTCTGACGAAGTTATGGACTGAAACGCAACTATTTGACCGGGATCCATTGCCTGTTTCACGATAACTGGCTCACTGTCTTTTCCATTGCTCTCAGTTGAGAGTGAAATGTTGTAACTTTGTCCGGGGGCTAGTCCAGTTAGTTGAACAGAAGTGGTGGAAGGGGCAGGAAACGAGCATCCGGCTGCACAGTTGCCCTCTGCCGGTACTAGAGACACTTTGAGATACTAAAATAGTATGTAAATTAAAATTGCAATTTTATAATTGCAATATTATAATTAGAATTATATAAGCAGTATAATATGCAATAACTGAAATGCAATGTTAGAAAAATAGAATTGCAAAAAAAGTTTCTCATAAGAATTGCAATATAAGTGTCATTTTAAAGTTGCAATACTATTTTAAAATTAGAATCGCACTATAAATTAGAATTGCTTTTTAAGTTTCATATTAGCATTGCAAAGTAAATTTTATATTGGAAATGCAAAATAAGTTTTATATAATTTCATTATATGTTTCATATTAGAATTGCAATATCAGCTTCACATTGGACCTGCAAAAAAATTCATATTGGAATTGCAATAAAAGTTTCATTTTCAAATTGCAATATATATATCATATTAGAATTGAATTATAATTTTCAAATTGGAAAATCAAAACAATTTTTATATTAGAATTGCAACTTAACTGTCATTTTAGAATTGCTATATAATTTTAATATTAGAATTGCACTATAAGTTTTTATTACAATTCCATTAAAAGTTTCACCTTAGAATTGCTATAAAATTACCATATTAGGATTGCAATAGAAGTGTCAAATTAGTATAAAAATACAAGTGCCATTTTAGAACCGCTATATAATTTTAGTATTAGAATTGCACTGTAAGTGTCAAATAAGAAATGCATTATAAGTGTTTTGTTAGAATTGCATTAAAAGTTTCACATTAGAATTGCAATATAAATCTCATATTAGAATTGCATTCTAATTTTCAAATATGAGAGAAAAATAGAAAAAAGGAATCTAATAGTATAAGTTTTAAAAGAGAAAATCAATAGACGCTTCATAATAGAAATGCGAAAATGAATCATATTAGAATAGCAATATATGTCTCTTTTTACAATTGTATCATAATTTTCATATTAGAATTGCAATATAAGTTTCATATAAGAATCAAAAATAAGTTTGATATCAGAAAAAGGATATAAGTCTCAAAATAGATTTGCAATATATGTTTCATGATAGAATTGCAATATAATGTTCTTTTTAGTATTTTAATATAAATTTTATGTTAGAAGAATAGCGATATCAGTTTTATTTTTGAATTGCAATGTAAGTGTCATATTAGAATAACAATATAAGTGTCAATGTAGAATTGATATATAATTCTAATATTAGAATTGCACTATAAGTGTCACATTAGAAATGCATTATAAATTTCTTGTTACAATTGCATAATAAGTTTCGCATTAGAATTGCTATATACTTATCATATTAGAATTGCAATAGAAGTGTCATATTAAAACTGCAATATAATGTTTTTATTACAACTGCAACATAGATTTCATAATAAAATTGCAAGATAAGTCTCATAATAGAATTGCAAAATAAGTTCCCTTTTGGAATTACAATGAAAATTTAATATTGTAATTTCATTATATGCTTCGTAGTAGAATTGCAATATAAGCTTTACAACAAATTGCAATATAAGTTTCATATTAGAATTGCAATACAATATTCATATTAAAATTTCATTCTAAGTTTCAAATACAATAGAATTTTAGAATCTGATAGAATAAATTAAATAATAGAAAAACAAGAGAAGCTTGATATTATAATAGCAAATAAAATCTTATTAGATTTGCAATATAAGTTTCATATTAGAATTTCATTTTAACTTTCAAATATAATAGTGTAAAAGAATAATAGAATCTAGTAGAATTAGTTTTATAATAGCAATACAATAGAAGCTTCATATTAGAATTGCAAAATATCAAATTAGAATTGCAATTTATGTTTCTTGATAGAATTGCAATATAACGTTCATTTTAGTATTGTAATATAATTTTCTTATTAGATTTGCAATATAAGTTTTGTATTAGATTTGCAGTATAAGTTTTTTTATATGTACAAATCAAGTTTTATTTTTGAATTGCAAAATAATATTTACATTAGAATTGTAATTGAAGTTTTATTTTGGATTTGCAATACGCTTGCTTACAATTACCAGTTCCTCCAACTTTTTGATGCAATTTATAAGAGCAGGCCAGTTCCAGGGCTCCAACAAGATGCTCGCACGTACGTTGGAGATGTAATCCTTGTTAGATTAAAATGGTTAAATATTAGCCAGGCAGTAAAACAATTAAACATCCAAAGTTTTGTATTTTATTCAGCTAATATTTTATCTAGTCTTTTAAATGCTTTTAATACAGGTTTGCAATGAGAAACTGTTGTTATCGCCCCGTGATTCTGGAGTTTGTTTTGTGCATTATCTGAAAAGATGATTACGAAGAACTGTAACCGTGTTTTCTATTATGATAGGTTCTCAAGTTTCTGAATTTATTCTTAAAAAATAACGATTTAGAAAACGTTCAGCAACGCGTGAGCTAAAAATTAATAAGCTGCAAAGTATTTTGCTGTTTCCAAAAATAACTTAGTAAACGACAATTTTTTTATTAATTGATAGTGCCAGCTTCGATTTTGAAAAGCCAATCTTGTGTATTTTCTTTGTTATCAACTTTTTCTAGAAGAGTTCAAACAATAGGATTGCATTTTTCTGGTCAATTAACTATATTATAGGTTGTTTTTAGGTTTTAAGAGCTTCTCTACATGGAATTGCTTATCTTTAGTTAGGAATCTTATTGTAAAATATACAGCTGCTGGTGTAGAAAAAAAATCGAAACTATTCATGAGAAAAATCTTTGAAAAGAATGATTAGGCTGAAGTGAAAAATTAATGCAGTTCAATTCAATTATCTGTTCTGTTATCTCTGAAGTTATTGTTTGAAATGTTTGCCATGTACTTGAAACCCCAAAGTATCCCGGTAAACTGGTATAGTTTGGTAAGAAATTAAACAGATGTGCTTTTCGAAGTTTCTCAGAACTTTTAAAAAGTTTATCAAAAATTCTGTCGCTATTATTTTGATCCCTAATAGTTTTTGGTTGACAGGGAAGGAAAGTTATAACATCATCGAAAGAAAACGCACCGATTTTTCAAATTTTCATGAGTACCATATGAACTAATTAAACATTTTGTATCAAAAAAACTGTACTGGATATTCTGCTGTCCAAATAAAAGCAATCCAAATAAATGCAGTCCAAATATAAACTATTCATGATATCTCATCAACAATTAGGAATAAATTGACTCAGCGGCAGTTGTAGCTGAAGCCGGCCTCGAGTCTCAGAGCATTTCAGCGCCGATCCAGCACATTTCAACTGCATAAAATTCAGTTCAGAAACGATGCATTCTACTATTTTTTAGGTTTCTTTTTGTGCAGATTTTCTTCATTATGATTATATTGAGGTCCTAGAATTCGCTAAGACTAAACTTATCCTGTATACTCTGAAGTTTTCTCATACCCCAAAATCAAGTCTGAGCAGAACAATGCCACACATTTGTAGCACATAACTGATAATTATTATAGTCGTATACACACCATTTATACTTTACCTGGCGTGTAGGCAATTACCACAAAGCGCATATAGCTTATCGGCTACGTCTTGTTACACAAATTAGATCTTACAAGTACCCACACGAGAGTTGGGTAAAAAAATCTCACATAAAGCAAACCCTGCTGGTGGGATTTCAGCTCAACATATTATTTTTCCTGCAGTGATATTAACTGTAAAATCAGAACTGTAAATTGGGATATGAACAAAGTACTGGCCGTCCTAAAATCCAGATCGTCTCTAGACTTATTCAGGGCTGATTTCCACTGCCTCTTATCTCCAAGTAATTGAGTAATATGTGATAGGTTAAAAGGAACTTTTACTGTGTGAGATTTGACCATTTTTTTGTAAGTTCATGTAAACGATGCATCTTCCTGCAAGTTCTTATGAGACAGTTTTCTCGGAAAAGGATTAATCGGACATTATACGATTGATTTTTCATTATCACTGGGGCTTCGTTTTTTGAAATTTTTGCCCAATTTTCTGACCCTTTTAGTCATAGTTTTATCTATTTTTTGATGTCTTTTTTAATAATCGTCACGCACTAGCAAACTGTGCGAAGGATTTTTGTAACCAACCTCTTATTTAGGAGTACTATGGTTATTGTTCTTTCTTTCAAAAACTTGTGAGCGAGTTTTACTTTAGATCCAATGAAATAGAATTGTTTCAATTTACTTTCTAATTATTTTTTTTAAATATTGTTTTCAAAACACATAATTAGTTCAAGATAGGTAAGAAATTTAAATTTCTACAATGATTTTTTATGATTTCGCCAGTCTGATCATATCTTCTTGTCTTGAAATCATGTAGCATTTCAAATATGTTGTCGCATTTCAGTAATTTTCTGATCAATTTCTAACACTTTTTAGTTGACTCGGTCTTTCTGAATCAATTTCGATAATTTGGACAAAACTAGTCTAATTTTCAGTTTCATGTCATGTGATTTCAGTCTTTTTGTTTTATGATTTAATTGTTCTACAAGTTTTCACTAATAAATTTTTCTAACTTATACCTTGTGGAAAAACGTTTCCATCGGAGGATATCATTCTTCTTGTTCCGGCCCCCACTTTATTGGGGAGGCAGGAACTGTATACTCAACTGGGTTTTTTTTGTTCCAAAAATTTTAGCCGATCAATATATTGCCGACCGTAGAGAGTTGTGAGTGGCATCATTCAAAAGCAAGTACATCCTAGAATCTGGAATTAAAGAGATTTTTTCGATATTCGTTTTTTACAAGGAGTTATCGAGGTTAGAATTTTGTGAGTATTCGACAGTTTTTATTCACATTTTCAGTAATTTTGGCTATAACCTGGCAAAATTTCGCTAATATAACTTAAAACAATCCAATATTTTTAACGGCAAAGTTTTTTTGTTACTGTTTGAGATTGAAGAGCGCTGCTGAATCGTTTCATTGCATTTTTTTGCCTAAAATTTTTGATAAAATTTTCAAAATTCGAAAACTCTTTTCATCAAAAACGGCACAAAATAAGCATTATTGGTTTACTATCTTAACGTAGTGACCTAATAACTTTGACACAGACTCCTCAATCTCCAAAAGAGCGTTAGTCGAAATTAGGCGCTCTAAGCAAGAATTGAAATTTAGCCGTTTTTGAAGATTTAAGTCGATAATTGGACAAATTGCATCATTTATTTTTTTATTTAAGAGCCTCACTCAACAGTTGGTTTATTTTGCAAACATTTGGATTAATTGGTTGGATTGTTTGGCGCCCAGCAAAATCAGGTATAGGTTTGATCTTATTATGGATTATTACAATCAGAACTTTTTTATGTTTTATTTTGACGCTGCCTTTTTTCAAAATAATTTGCTTTCCATTTTACTGTATTTTATTCACGGCTCCATTGATGACAACTCCCATTTACGTGAAAATGAGGAAGCCGATTGTAGTTATAGTTTGTTTTCGGAGAACATAAAGGTTTTTATGTCTTTGAGGAAGAGTTTTAGCAAACTTTGATTGAAATCTTGGGTTTTGCCTTTGTTTTTAATTTTCTATTTTTTTTGCAGTCTGATTACTAAGTCTAACCATTCAAAGGTCCAAATGGCTTCTTCATGAGGGATTAGTGAAACTGCACCATGCATTCGGTTGTTACCTAACGTTTCTCATGTCTTTGAATGTATTTGTCTTAAAAAAATTTCACCGATTATTAGAACTGGTCCTCTTTTTATATTAATTCAGTCAACTTTTTGCATATTCTCATTAAACACAGGTCAAACGTTTCTTCTTATCGAATAAAAACTAATTTTTTGGCTGATAATTTTAGAAAAACGTTTTCCTAAATTTGGTAATTCGAGTTTTCTTACAAATTTGTGATTTTTGTGCTTGAATGCCCATTTTTGAGTTTGTTTTCGTTTCTTTGGTAAATTGTCAAAATACTTAACAGATGTAAGTTAAAATGAAATTTACTAAACTTTTTATTAACATATTTAATGTTTTCATAACATTTTTTTTTGTGGGCTGCGACACCATTCTCTTGCAGAATTTGGTAGATATTTTTTTTATTTTTGCCCTGTGTTTGTTGATGATTTTTGTTGTCGTGTGCCAATTATTGGTTAATCAAAGTTATCAGTAGCCAAATAAGGATACAAAATTGAGCCTAATGACTGCTATTGGTATATAGCTAAAGGTTTAATTGACTGTCATTTTAATTTCTGAAATAAAGAGCCAAAATATTCTTCAACTTATCCCTTTTTGTCCTGGTTTACGTTTTTCGAAACTGTGTTGTTTGAAATGTTGTATCTTTTTCGTAATTAAGCCTCTCCATTGAGCAGTCTCTTTAAAGTTTTGTTGAATCAAACAGTTTTTTTCTATTGTATAAACTTTTTAACTGATGTCTTCAGGGCTTAGACAATTTGTTTCAGATGAATTTTTATACTTCTCAACTTTTATACTTATATATATACTTCTCAATTTATATGAATTTATATACTTCTCAGTTTTTGCGGTTCATTTTTGCTTTTATTAATTGATAGCCTTTTTGAGAAGAAATTATGATGATCAAAAGAGACGCAAATGAAGATTTTGTTTCAATTATTTTACAAATAATATTTCATTATTTTATAATTTCAATGGCTCCAACACGGTGGTTTCGCAAAGTTGTTCGTGAACTTTTTTTAGTTCCACTTGTATACAATGTTGTTTCATAGTCTTATAGTCTTATAAATTAGATTCACTAATAAGACGCAGAATTAGTTTTCCAAGAAGTTCCAAGATAAACTGTTCACTGTCTGAGTCGAAAGTTTATAATGGCTATGATTTTTGAAAACATTTGTTTTTTTTTAATTTTAGAATCTTTTGTTTGTTATCTTGTAGCTTAGGATCTCTGTAGACAAATCACATCCCTCGTCTATTGAACTACAATTTGCTGTTGAAAGCTGTTTCATTTTCCTCAAATGGTCTTTGTTCTTGATACAACCATTTCTCATAAAATATTCGTGATCTTTACATTTGCGCCCATTTTTGTAGGATTTTGTTTTCATATCACAATGATGAGCGGTCTTTTGGTCATGTATAAAAAACGCAATCGAAAGTTTTATATGTTTCTAATGAACAGCCTAATGATTAATTAACTGAGACATCTTTTTCGTGCAAATTATTTCGTGCAAATTTTTTCTTGCGAATTTTATCGTGCGAATTTGTCCTTTTGCCTATATTTGTTGTTTCCTTTTGTAGTCGTCTAACGTATCCTGGATAAGGAAAGATCTCAATTGCTTTTTATGGAGATTTGAAAGAAGATCTCAATGATTTCATTTGTTGCAAAAAGTTTCTAATTAGATTGAAATTAATTCGTTTCAAGAAAAAAAGTTTTTTTTATTAAACTTTGCCCTTTTGCTCAGTTCTTGTCGACTTGTTACAAGGTCACATTGCGGAAAAGTCCCATATTTTTTATAATAAATTACAAGTAACTTTTCTTAGTATAAATTTTATCTGATGCCATTTTGATTTGGTTATTAATGGTTTTTCAAAGAATGGACAAACGAGTTTTGGTAGTAATTAATATTTGTGATTATTTGATGTTTATCGCCGTCTTTTCTGGTAGTCATATTTGTTAGTCACAAGTCTCATAGGCGCTTTTAGGTAGATTGTTTTTTTCATTTAGTAGTTTGTTGAACGATATGTTGATATGTTATTTTTTATCTCTTCCTCATTTGGTAGGCATTTAAGTGATAAATGTAGATGAGCAGGGTCGGAGCTTTATTTGCGAACCCACATTGCCGAGCCTCCTTGTTAGTCAAATTATCAAAATTATCAAACCTGTTTTGAGTATTGAAAACGCTAGAAGTAAATACAAACCTTTTTTGTAAATTCATTATAATTGCAACTCAAATTTGCGAAATTTTGAAGTAAAAAAAAACCTCCTTTATAATTCTCCTATATCATTGTTTACAAAAAATTAGGAACTCTATTTGAAATAATATTTGTGTTTGAAAAACTTCATCATTGAGAACTTTTTTTCGGGAAAAAAAAAGTTTTGCACCGTTTTCCACGTGAGATCAAACTTTTTTCACGAACCTGCCAAAATTTTTAATTCGGTTGATGTTATTAAACAATCGTTCAGCTGCCCAACCTGCGTTCCTTGTCAAACCTTGATGTACGTCCAATTTACTCACAATTAACAAAACTTTGCCCAGTAATTTGAACAAATTATTTAAGTGTCAAAGTACCTCAACAGTCTCGAAGTATTCGACCTTCAAGGTGATTTCGGTTGAAGTGACAACTCTAGCATTTGTGTCTTCTGTCGGAGGCAGAGGATGAGTTGAGTCTTCGATTGTTATGACGTCACTCGACAAGCCATGACTCACAGAATAGATCTAAACTATTGAACACTTGAAAATTGGCATAGCTTTTCCAATAATTTTGAATACAAGAAACTTCACCGAGAGAAATATGTATGTTTTTTTTGTTGGTTTTTCATCCAGATGATAATTGGGGGGGGGGGGCAGGTTTAGACCTCGACTTATGAAAAGACTTTATAATTCTAGTAGGGGTGTCCAATAAACAAACGGTCCAGCTCCTAAATTAAAGTCGAGGTAAAGATTTTTCATGGGTCCAGATAAGGTATTTTCATAGCAAATTAAGGTCGAGCATAGTCAATGAAGTGGAGTGGGAATAATAGGTCGAGCATTTTATGAAAAGTCGAGACGTAAACCTGAGGAGTTAATGCGAAGTGGAGTGGGAAAAGGAGACGTTTTGATCAAACTTGATTGTGTTTGTAACATCAAGGAATTGTGTGTGCTGACTCAGTATTCGGTGGGACGACAAAAGATCGCTAAAGATTTTTTGAGTTGAATATTGGTCATTATAATTCATCTTATTAAATTTTGGGATAATATGTTAAGTTTTCATAGATTCGCATCAAGTCCAATGGACAAGCGGACTTGAGTGTCAGAGCATTTCAGCGCTGAACCAGCACATTTCAGGAGTAAAAAATTAATTCAATTCCAAAACATTGCATCTCCAGATTATTTTAAGTTTCTTTAGAAGCTCTTTTCCTTCATTATGATTATATTGAGATGATATCATTAGCCCATGCAAAATTTATTGCATATAGTTTGAAAATTACTCATGCACCGAAGCTAAGTCTGAGCAGCATAAAGTTAAGTTTTTATTGCTTAGAACTGATAATTACTGTTAAAGTATACACGCTAGTTGTTTTTAAGGTAGCTTGTAGGTAATTACCACAAAGCCCACTTAGCTGAGTGGCTACGACTTGCTACGCAATTAAAATGGTACAAATTTTCACGCGAAAGATCAAATCGCATATAAAGCAAACATTGTTAGCGGCAGTTAGGATGAACATATAATTTTTCAAGCACTAAATTTTACTCAAGAATCCAGTGTAAGTTGTGACATGAACAGAGTACTGGCAATCCAGAAAACCAGAATATCATTCAACTGATTCAGTGCTGATTTGCTCTGTAACCAACCTCCGGGCAACTAAGACGTGCACATGGCAGAGCTGCAGCAATTTTATGCGAAATTCCGAATAACTCCTACTTCAGCCAATGAGGAGTTATGATATCATTTGCTGTTTGTGATATACAGCCCCCAATAATATTGTTTTTATCTATTTTCTCATCAGGTCTCGAAACGTACATTTGTCATTTGTTGACCGAATGGACCAATTTTTGGACAAATAGGACATAACCTCTTCACATTTGTCTTGGATTTATTTCGCTGTTTTCACTGTCGTTCTATAGCAAATTAGCCTCTAGATTTCTCGATTTTATTGAAATTAATCTAAGATATAATTCAGGGACTAAAATTTGTTAGTTACAAGTACGTTGAAATCAGCAATTTGCTTTTTTCAAACCGCAATTATTAAAATGATGAAATCATGGCACTTTGTTAGCAATTTCCGATAGACAATAGCTCAAAAACACAGATTGTGGACAAATGTGACAGATTTTTTTCAAACTTTCTCAAATTTCAAATAATTTGATCTTGTTTTCATTGCATTCAATGCTCGCTTATAACTTTAATTTTGAAATATGGGCCTTGAAAAAGCCAACACAATCAAAAAAATTTGCTTGTTTTTGTGTACTTTTTGCTGTGTACGGCGAAAAAAAAATTTTTTGAATTATTTCCTGTGCTGAATCGTAAGAGCCAACTGGATCCTATAAAACATAACTGATTCTTGGAAGTCATAATATTAAATTATAAAAAAATAGAACCAAGTTCTGAAACTAACTAGTTTTACGACATTGTTTAGACTGAAATTTCAAAGTGTAATAAATATTATATTAATGTGAAATGTACGGGTCTTTTCCATTATGCCCCTATGCCCCTCCACCGTTTAATAGGCCTGTAACGCATAGCAGCCTCCCGCTTTTATGGTATTTACATCTGAAAGAAGGGTTGTAATGTAGCGAGGGGTTTTAATTCGAAAAACTCCCATTTCTCAACAGTAGTTCAGACAAGTTTTGTGATAGTTGATTGACTCTTTAACTGACCAATTAATAAACCGATATTAACTTTTTTAAAGAGATACTAAAAAAAAAATAAAACTGTTACGCGAGAATTTTGCTCAAATCAGGTCTTCTCACTCTGGACATTACATTGACACAAAAAGTTTAGCTGGAGTATTTATTTGCCCAACATTTTTGAGGACAATTTTTATTTTGTTCAGAAATTCTGAAAAGAAACTGTTTCTAAGAGCAAAGTGTTGCTTAAAATGCAACTCTTAAGTAAACATTGAATTCTTATGAACAATTGTTCACACATTTTTTGTTACGAAATGTGTTGCTATACATAGATGTTTATACAGATTTTATAGGGGTACTGTCGGTGACCAATATTAGCGGGCAACAAAAAATAAAAAATAAAAAAAAATAAAAATAAAAAGTTTTTGACAGTAACAGAAATTATTTTTAACGTTGATTTGCCCTTGTGAAATACTAATATAGCTTTGCTTCTCAGATGTTTGTAGGCTCATAGAAATATTTAACGACAAAAATTGAAGTCTCTTGACATGATTGTTAAAGAGCAAACTTCAAAAGGCATAAAACAATTGTTTTAGACGTTAAACGAGATGCTTGTCCTAGTCTACACCTCACCCTATGAAAAACTCGACCAAATTTAGGTATGAATACACCATACTGGACCCAAAATAGTACTAAAACGAACTTTGCTAGACTTTATTAATAACCCGGACTTTTGCTAGACCTAACTTTTGTCACTCGAGACATTTGCTCGACCCGAAAAGTTACGATGGAACTTTTCTCGACCCGAGTTTTCTCACTCTGGACATCACATTGACCCAGAAAGTTAAGCTGGAGTTTTCCTTGACCGATATGTTTGAGGCGGGAAAATGGGTTGAGTAAAAGTGAAATCCTAAGTCAAGAAAATGTCTATTCATTGGTCGTTTTGACCAAGTAAAATCAATTGTGAAATCTTGGGTCGAGCGAAAGTCTTTTCACGCGTTTGCTAAATTTTTTGACAGTACCAGAACTTATTATTAACGTTGTGTTGCTCTTGTGAAACACTGATATACCATTGCTTCTCAGATGCCTGTGAGCTCATAGAAATATTTAACGACAAAATTTGAAGTCTCCTGACTTGATTGTTAAAGAGAAAACTTTAAAAGGCATAAAACAATTCTTCTAGGCTTTCAACGGGGTGCTTGCCCTAGTCTACACCTCAACGAATAGAAAGCTCGACCAAAGGTAGGTATGAAAACATCATATCATTTTGCCCACTCTGGACATTACATTGACTCAGAAAGTTAAGCTGGAGTTTCCCAAAATTTTTAAGGCAAAAAATATGGGTTGGGTAAAAGTAAAATCATAAGTCAGGAAAAAGTCTCTTCTTTGGTCTTTTTGACCAGGTAAAATCAACTGTCAATTCATGGGTCGAGCTAAGTCTTTTCATTTTATTTTTTTTGCTCACTATTCTTTCTAATGTAGTCAGCATGCATGCTCCTTCATCGTTTGCGATTTTGAAGAACCATCAATCTGTTGAAAACATGCATTTTAAAAAATGATATTTCATAATTTTGAGAAGGAAAACAACTAAATGGCGCCATACTTTCATAATGGCTTACGCTAAGAAAATCATTATAACTAAACTACCTAGTTTCGTTCAATCAAGTAATGTAGTAATATAGTACATCTGCTTTATCTTAAGAATTGCATATTTTCTTAAGACTTTCGGCAGTTTTCGAATTGTTTTAAGTTGGACTCTAGTGGTGCAAGGCTGCATAGCTTTGTTCGGTTGCTGCCTCATTATGTGCAACAGCAAGTAAAAAAATTTTTCAAAGTTTCTGAAAGCAGACTTATGAAATGACTGTTGCTCGATTCATGAAAATACCATGCTCCACCATGATTTTCAAAGAAAAGTTTTTTGTTGGGCCTTAAATAAGAATCTCGACTGTGTAACTTTGGCCAACATTGACCCCCCCCCCACTAGACAATTTGGGTCTTTTCATAAGTCTAGTTCTGGACTAAGTTGATGGTGTAAATATATTCAATTTTAAACGGAAGAACTTGAGCGTTGAAGTTTTTTCATTACTCGAGGTCTAAACCTGAGTTTTTTGAAGGGGATATTGTTTATTTGTTTTCATTCTGTGTTCATTAAGTTTTGGTGAAAAAAGTTATCAAATTTGCTCAACCTGATATGTATACTTGTTTCCAGGAAATAGAACAGTGGTATCATTCAACTTCCATCCATCTGTACCAATAACATGTGTCAATTGTCGGTTATGAGTGACGTCATTGATTATGTATTCATCAATTCTTCTCTCTTGGGCTAATGTGATTTGAAGTGTTGAGGTTGATCCTTCTACCTGTAAGAACACAAAAAATATTAAAAACTGCAGCAAAACCGAGTTTACTGTTTGAAGTCTGCGCCTCTATTAAATTTGACTGATTTTAAAACAGACAGTTTGGCATTCGGATTGAGGTAAATTTAGTGCTTAAATTTATTTTGAGAATTTTCGTATTGAAAGAGGAAATGACATTTTGAACCGATCTTTACGCTCTATATGACTCTGAATTTTGCGAGCAAATTTGCATTCATTTGTAAAAGCCCGGGTTGCTCATCATACATAATTCTTAGTAGCAATACTAGGTCATATATGATTTCTAATAATCATACAAGGTCATATATTATATGTATGAATTCTTAGTAGTCATACAAGGATCGTATATGATTTCCTAAAGTTCAAACAGGGATCATACAAAAAATTCAAAGCTAAAAAAACTGTATATTTTTCATTTTTATTTGAAGTTGAAAAAAAATCATGGAAATCATACAAGGTCATATATGACACATAAAACATTCACTGGTTCCACAAATTACCGTATATTGTAGTCAGAGAACATATTAAATTATTATGTCGCACTTGCATTCCACATTTGATTCTTTGTGTGGGTTAAAAAAATAACTTTTCAATTTAAAAATATTCAGAAAACTAATTTGAGGAGGTCTTTTTTTGATATACTGGAATTTTCTTTCCACCACAGAGGCTGTGTTTCACATCAAACCTAGCAAAAAAAACAACAAGAAGTGTAGTTTCTACATTATAGCATAAAATTTTGCGTTCAGTAACTACGTAAATTTTTAATGGAAATAAATAATTTGTGCTTACAATAGTCACTCCCGAATAGACTAGTGTGAACTCAAAACCCCCCATCCCCCCTGACCAACTTAAGTTCTTTCAAAATTTCCCCAGAACAAACTCCAGCTTGCTCGAAATTACCTCTGATTGGACTCAAATGCGCTCAAAATTGCCTGTGATTAAACTCAATTGCACTCGAAATTACATCTGATCAAAACCAACTGCGCTCAAAATTGCCTCTTATGAGACTCAACTGCACTCGAAGTTCTCTGATCACACCGAAGTGCGCGCAAAATCGCCTCTGATCAGACTTTTGATTTAGTGTGATCGGAGAATGATTTTCAAGAATTGATCCCCCAAACTTCCTTTTCAATATATCATTATATAAATATATATTGGTTAGTCAGTATGGTAATCAACAATGGAGAAGCCCACCTTAAGAGTTTTGCCAATGAACAAAAATCAAAGCATTCATAAAATAATTGGCTTAATGTGCCATTTGTGTTTGTTCCATAATCAATAGACAAACTTTGAAGCTGTTAAAAAAAATGACATGATCTGTAGTTATTCAAATTTACTTGTAAACGCATTTTCTGTCAACTGGAGCCCTTGGTTCTGATCTAACTCAACAAACTGTAGACGAGTATCTGATCAAGTCACTATTTTAATGTTGATTCTAAGCAGTGGCAACGTTGCTTTGTAAAAAAATTAAAAATTGATCTCGAAATGATTACAAATCAGACCCAATGGGGCTCCAATTTTTCATTGATAAGACTAATATGCTCTCAAGTCCGACTCTGATCAGACTTTCCAGACAGAAGTGACGTATGATCAGACACAAATCAGACCACTCTCCAGAGTAATGTGCGATCGAACAGCTGTCCAGACCCTGTAGTTTGAATCCGGAGATTCACTGTTTTGCCATCAGTTGGGTTTGATCCTAGCTCAGTTTGAGTCCGGAGCGCAACCTGGTATATGGCATTCAAATTGGCGACAGGTTAGAGACTTATCATCAAAATTGTAAAGCAAGTAGTAATTAATGAGCTGACAGGGTTTTTGGCCAGAAAAATTTAAATTGCTAATTCGAGCATTATGTGCTAAAAATGTTTTCACACATTTGCATAGTAAGGCCTCTTCAAATCCTCACGTACAAATGGCCTCATTTTACTTATTAGTTTTTGGCCACAAAAATTTAAATTGCTAATTCGAGCATTCTGTGTTAAAAATGTTTTCACAGTTTTGCATAGTAAAGCCTCTTCGAATCAACACATACAAGTAGCCTCAATTTACTTATAAGTTTTTGGCCGCAAAAATTTAAATTGATAATTCGATAATTCTGTTCTAAAATCTTTTCCGAGATTTGCATAGTAAAGCCTCTTCGAATTAACACGTACAAATGGCCTCAATTTATTATAAGTTTTTGGCCGCAAAAATTTAAATTGCTAATTCAATCATTCTGTTCTAAAATCTTTTCCGAGATTTGCATAGTAAAGTCTCTTCGAATTAACACGAAAAAATGGCCTCAATTTACTTTGAAATTGTCGGCCGCAAAAATTTAAATTGCTAATTCGATCATTCTGTGCTTAAATCTTTTCCGAGATTTGCATAGTAAAGCCTCTTCGGTTTAACACGCAAAAATGGCCTCAATTTACTTCTAAATTTTTGGCCGTGAAAATTCAAATTGCTAATTCGATCATTCTGTGCTAAAATCTTTTCCGAGATTTGCATAGTAAAGCCTCTTCGAATTAACACGTACAAATGGCATCAATTTACTTATAAGTTTTTGGCCGCAAAAATTTAAATTGCTAATTCGATCATTCTGTGCTAAACAAGTTTTCACAGTTTTGCATAGTAAAGCCTCTTCGAATCAACACATACAAATGGCCTCAATTTACTTATAAGTTTTTGGCCGCAAAAATTTAAATTGCTAATTCGATCATTCTGTGCTAAAATCTTTTCCGAAATTTGCATAGTAAAGCCTCTTCGAATTAACACGTACAAATGGCCTCAATTTACTTATAAGTTTTTGGCCGCAAAAATTTAAATTGCTAATTCGATCATTCTGTGCTAAACATGTTTTCACAGTTTTGCATAGTAAAGCCTCTTCGAATCAACACATACAAATGGCCTCAATTTACTTATAAGTTTTTGGCCGCAAAAATTTAAATTGCTAATTCGATAATTCTGTTCTAAAATCTTTTCCGAGATTTGCATAGTAAAGCCTCTTCGAATTAACACGTACAAATGGCCTCAATTTACTTATAAGTTTTTGGCCGCAAAAATTTAAATTGCTAATTCAATCATTCTGTTCTAAAATCTTTTCCGAGATTTGCATAGTAAAGTCTCTTCGAATTAACACGTAAAAATGGCCTCAATTTACTTTGAAATTGTCGGCCGCAAAAATTTAAATTGCTAATTCGATCATTCTGTGCTTAAATCTTTTCCGAGATTTGCATAGTAAAGCCTCTTCGGTTTAACACGCAAAAATGGCCTCAATTTACTTCTAAATTTTTGGCCGTAAAAATTCAAATTGCTAATTCGATCATTCTGTGCTAAAATCTTTTCCGAGATTTGCATAGTAAAGCCTCTTCGAATTAACACGTACAAATGGCCTCAATTTACTTATAAGTTTTTGGCCGCAAAAATTTAAATTGCTAATTCGATCATTCTGTGCTAAACATGTTTTCACAGTTTTGCATAGTAAAGCCTCTTCGAATCAACACATACAAATGGCCTCAATTTACTTATAAGTTTTTGGCCGCAAAAATTTAAATTGCTAATTCGATCATTCTGTGCTAAAATCTTTTCCGAGATTTGCATAGTAAAGCCTCTTCGAATTAACACGTACAAATGGCCTCAATTTACTTATAAGTTTTTGGCCGCAAAAATTTAAATTGCTAATTCGATCATTCTGTGCTAAACATGTTTTCACAGTTTTGCATAGTAAAGCCTCTTCGAATCAACACATACAAATGGCCTCAATTTACTTATAAGTTTTTGGCCGCAAAAATTTAAATTGCTAATTCGATCATTCTGTGCTAAAATGTTTTCCGAGATTTGCATAGTAAAGCCTCTTCGAATTAACACGTACAAATGGCCTCAATTTACTTATAAGTTTTTGGCCGCAAAAATTTAAATTGCTAATTAAATCATTCTGTTCTAAAATCTTTTCCGAGATTTGCATAGTAAAGCCTCTTCGAATTAACAAGTAAAAATGGCCTCAATTTACTTTGAAATTTTTGGCCGCAAAAATTTAAATTGCTAATTCGATCATTCTGTGCTAAACATGTTTTCACAGTTTTGCATAGTAAAGCCTCTTCGAATCAACACATACAAATGGCCTCAATTTACTTATAAGTTTTTGGCCGCAAAAATTTAAATTGCTAATTCGATCATTCTGTGCTAAAATGTTTTCCGAGATTTGCATAGTAAAGCCTCTTCGAATTAACACGTACAAATGGCCTCAATTTACTTATAAGTTTTTGGCCGCAAAAATTTAAATTGCTAATTAAATCATTCTGTTCTAAAATCTTTTCCGAGATTTGCATAGTAAAGCCTCTTCGAATTAACAAGTAAAAATGGCCTCAATTTACTTTGAAATTTTTGGCCGCAAAAATTTAAATTGCTAATTCGATCATTCTGTGCTAAAATTTTTTCCGAGATTTGCAGAGTAAAACCTCTTCGAATTAACACGTAAAAATGGCCTCAATTTACTTCTAAGTTTTTGGCCGCGAAAATTTAAATTGCTAATTCGATCATTCTGTGCTAAAATCTTTTCCGAGATTTGCATAGTAAAGCCTCTTCGAATTAACACGTACAAATGGCCTCAATTTACTTATAAGTTTTTGGCCGCAAAAATTTAAATTGCTAATTCGATCATTCTGTGCTAAACATGTTTTCACAGTTTTGCATAGTAAAGCCTCTTCGAATCAACACATACAAATGGCCTCAATTTACTTATAAGTTTTTGGCCGCAAAAATTTAAATTGCTAATTCGGTCATTCTGTTCTAAAATCTTTTCCGAGATTTGCATAGTAAAGCCTTTACGAATTAACACGTACAAATGGCCTCAATTTACTTATAAGTTTTTGGCCGCAAAAATTTAAATTGCTAATTCGATCATTCTGTGCTAGAATCTTTTCCGAGATTTGCATAGTAAAGCCTCTTCGAATTAACACGTACAAATGGCCTGAATTTACTTCTAAGCTTTTGGCCGCAAAAATTTAAATTGCTAATTCGATCATTCTGTGCTAAAATCTTTTCCGAGATTTGCATAGTAAAGCCTCTTCGAATTAACACGTACAAATGGCCTCAATTTACTTATAAGTTTTTGGCCGCAAAAATTTAAATTGCTAATTCGATCATACTGTGCTAAAATTTTTTCCGAGATTTGCATAGTAAAGCCTCTTCGAGTTAACACGTACGAATGGCCTGAATTTACTTATAAGTTTTTGGCCGCAAAAATTTAAATTGCTAATTTGATCATTCTGTGCTAAAATCTTTTCCGAGTTTTGCATAGTAAAGCCTCTTCGAATTAACACAAACAAATGGCCTGAATTTACTTCTAAGTTTTTAGCCGCAAAAATTTAAATTGCTACTTCGATCATTCTGTGCTAAAAATGTTTTCACAGTTTTGCATAGTAAAGCCTCTTCGAATTAACACATACAAATGGCCTCAATTTACTTATAAATTTTCGGCCGCAAAAATTTAAATTGCTAATTCGATCATTCTGTTCTAAAACCTTTTCCGAGATTTGCATAGTAAAGCCTCTTCGAATTAACACGTACAAATGGCCTCAATTTACTTTGAAATTTTTGGCCGCAAAAATTTAAATTGCTAATTCGATCATTCTGTGCTAAAATTTTTTCCGAGATTTGCAGAGTAAAACCTCTTCGAATTAACACGTAAAAATGGCCTCAATTTACTTCTAAGTTTTTGGCCGCAAAAATTTAAATTGCTAATTCGATCATTCTGTGCTAAAATCTTTTCCGAGATTTGCATAGTAAAGCCTCTTCGAATTAACACGTACAAATGGCCTCAATTTACTTATAAGTTTTTGGCCGCAAAAATTTAAATTGCTAATTCGATCATTCTGTGCTAAACATGTTTTCACAGTTTTGCATAGTAAAGCCTCTTCGAATCAACACATACAAATGGCCTCAATTTACTTATAAGTTTTTGGCCGCAAAAATTTAAATTGCTAATTCGGTCATTCTGTTCTAAAATCTTTTCCGAGATTTGCATAGTAAAGCCTCTACGAATTAACACGTACAAATGGCCTCAATTTACTTATAAGTTTTTGGCCGCAAAAATTTAAATTGCTAATTCGATCATTCTGTGCTAAAATCTTTTCCGAGATTTGCATAGTAAAGCCTCTTCGAATTAACACGTACAAATGGCCTGAATTTACTTCTAAGCTTTTGGCCGCAAAAATTTAAATTGCTAATTCGATCATTCTGTGCTAAAATCTTTTCCGAGATTTGCATAGTAAAGCCTCTTCGAATTAACACGTACAAATGGCCTCAATTTACTTATAAGTTTTTGGCCGCAAAAATTTAAATTGCTAATTCGATCATACTGTGCTAAAATCTTTTCCGAGATTTGCATAGTAAAGCCTCTTCGAGTTAACACGTACGAATGGCCTGAATTTACTTATAAGTTTTTGGCCGCAAAAATTTAAATTGCTAATTCGATCATTCTGTGCTAAAATCTTTTCCGAGATTTGCATAGTAAAGCCTCTTCGAATTAACACAAACAAATGGCCTGAATTTACTTCTAAGTTTTTAGCCGCAAAAATTTAAATTGCTACTTCGATCATTCTGTGCTAAAAATGTTTTCACAGTTTTGCATAGTAAAGCCTCTTCGAATTAACACATACAAATGGCCTCAATTTACTTATAAATTTTCGGCCGCAAAAATTTAAATTGCTAATTCGATCATTCTGTTCTAAAACCTTTTCCGAGATTTGCATAGTAAAGCCTCTTCGAATTAACACGTACAAATGGCCTCAATTTATTTATAAGTTTTTGGCCGCAAAAATTTAAATTGCTAATTCGATCATTCTGTGCTAAAATCTTTTCCCAGATTTGCATAGTAAAGCCTCTTCGATTTAACACGTACAAATGGCCTCAATTTACTTATAAGTTTTTGGCCGCAAAAATTTAAATTGCTAATTCGATCATTCTGTGCTAAAATCTTTTCCGAGATTTGCATAGTAAAGCCTCTTCGAATTAACACAAACAAATGGCCTGAATTTACTTCTAAGTTTTTGGCCGCAAAAATTTAAATTGCTAATTCGATCATTCTGTGCTAAAAATGTTTTCACAGTTTTGCATGGTAAAGCCTCTTCGAATCAACACATACAAATGGCCTCAATTTACTTTGAAATTTTTGGCCGCAAAAATTTAAATTGCTAATTCGATCATTCTGTGCTAAAATTTTTTCCGAGATTTGCAGAGAAAAACCTCTTTGAATTAACACGTAAAAATGGCCTCAATTTACTTCTAAGTTTTGGCCGCAAAAATTTAAATAGCTAATTCGATCATTCTGTGCTAAAATCTTTTCCGAGATTTGCATAGTAAAGCCTCTTCGAATTAACACGTACAAATGGCCTCAATTTACTTATAAGTTTTTGGCCGCAAAAATTTAAATTGCTAATTCGATCATTCTGTGCTAAACATGTTTTCACAGTTTTGCATAGTAAAGCCTCTTCGAATCAACACATACAAATGGCCTCAATTTACTTATCAGTTTTTGGCCGCAAAAATTTAAATTGCTAATTCGGTCATTCTGTTCTAAAATCTTTTCCGAGATTTGCATAGTAAAGCCGCTACGAATTAACACGTACAAATGGCCTCAATTTACTTATAAGTTTTTGGCCGCAAAAATTTAAATTGCTAATTCGATCATTCTGTGCTAAAATATTTTCCGAGATTTGCATAGTAAAGCCTCTTCGAATTAACACGTACAAATGGCCTGAATTTACTTCTAAGCTTTTTGCCGCAAAAATTTAAATTGCTTATTCGATCATTCTGTGCTAAAATCTTTTCCGAGATTTGCATAGTAAAGCCTGTTCGAATTAACACGTACAAATGGCCTCAATTTACTTATAAATTTTTGGCCGCAAAAATTTAAATTGCTAATTCGATCATTCTGTGCTAAAATCTTTTCCGAGATTTGCATAGTAAAGCCTCTTCGAGTTAACACATACGAATGGCCTGAATTTACTTCTAAGTTTTTGGCCGCAAAAATTTAAATCGCTACTTCGATCATTCTGTGCTAAAAATGTTTTCACAGTTTTGCATAGTAAAGCCTCTTCGAATTAACACATACAAATGGCCTCAATTTACTTATAAATTTTCGGCCGCAAAAATTTAAATTGCTAATTCGATCATTCTGTTCTAAAACCTTTTCCGAGATTTGCATAGTAAAGCCTCTTCGAATTAACACGTACAAATAGCCTCAATTTACTGATAAGTTTTTGGCCGCAAAATTTAAATTGCTAATTCGATCATTCTGTTCTAAAATCTTTTCCCAGATTTGCATAGTAAAGCCTCTTCGATTTAACACGTACAAATGGCCTCAATTTACTTATAAGTTTTTGGCCGCAAAAATTTAAATTGCTAATTCGATCATTCTGTGCTAAAATCTTTTCCGAGATTTGCATAGTAAAGCCTCTTCGAATTAACACAAACAAATGGCCTGAATTTACTTCTAAGTTTTTGGCCGCAAAAATTTAAATTGCTAATTCGATCATTCTGTGCTAAAAATGTTTTCACAGTTTTGCATAGTAAAGCCTCTTCGAATCAACACATATAAAATGGCCTCAATTTACTTATAAGTTTTTGGGCGCAAAAATTTAAATTGCTAATTCGATCATTCTGTTCTAAAATTTTTTCCGAGGTTTGCATAGTAAAGCCTGTTCGATTTAACAAGTACAAATGGCCTCAATTTACTTATAAGTTTTTGGCCCCAAAATTTAAATTGCTAATTCGATCATTCTGTGCTAAAATCTTTTCCGAGATTTGCATAGTAAAGCCTCTTCGAATTAACACGTACAAATGGCCTGAATTTACTTCTAAGTTTTTGGCCGCAAAAATTGAAATTGCTAATTCGATCATTCTGTGCTAAAAATGTTATCACAGTTTTGCATAGAAAAGCCTCTTCGAATCAACACATACAAATGGCCTCAATTTAATTATAAGTTTTTGGCCGCAAAAATTTAAATTGCTAATTCGATCATTCTATGCGTAAACCTTTTCCTCGATTTGCATAGTAAAGCCTCTTCGATTTAACACGTACAAATGGCCTGAATTTACTTCTAAGTTTTTGGCCGCAAAAAATTAAGTTGCTAATTCGATCATTCTGTGCTAAAATCTTTTCCGAGATGTGCATAGTAAAGCCTCTTCTAATTAACACGTACAAATGGCCTCAATTTACTTATAAGTTTTTGGCCGCAAAAAATTAAATTGCTAATTCGATCATTCTGTTCTAAAATCTTTTCCGAGATTTGCATAGTAAAGCCTCTTCGAATTAACACGTACAAATGGCCTCAATTTCTCAATTTACTTATAAGTTTTTTGCCGCAAAAATTTAAATTGCTAATTCGATCATTGTGTGCTAAACTCTTTTCCGAGATTTGCATAGTAAAGCCTCTTCGAATTAACACGTACAAATGGCCTGATTTTACTTCTAAGTTTTTGGCCGCAAAAATTTAAATTGCTAATTCGATCATTCTGTGCTAAAAATGTTATCACAGTTTTGCATAGAAAAGCCTCTTCGAATCAACACATACAAATGGCCTCAATTTACTTATAAGTTTTTGGCCGCAAAAATTTAAATTGCTAATTCGATCATTCTGTTCTAAAATCTTTTCCGAGATTTGCATAGTAAAGCCTCTGCGAATTAACACGTACAAATGACCTCAATTTACTTATAAGTTTTTGGCCTCAAAAATTTAAATTGCTAATTCGATCATTCTGTGCCTAAATCTTTTCCGAGATTTGCATAGTAAAGCCTCTTCGATTTAACGCGTACAAATGGCCTGAAATTTCTTCTAAGTTTTGGGCCGCAAAAAATTAAATTGCTAATTCGATCATTCTGTGCTAAAATCTTTTCCGAGATTTGCATAGTAAAGCCTCTTCGAATTAACACGTACAAATGGCCTCAATTTCTCAATTTACTTATAAGTTTTTGGCCGCAAACATTTAAATTGCTAATTCGATCATTCTGTGCTAAAATCTTTTCCGAGATTTGCATAGTAAAGCCTCTTCGAATTGACACGTACAAATGGCCTCAATTTAATTATAAGTTTTTGGCCGCAAAAATTTAAATTTTTAATTCGATCATTCTGTTCTAAAATCTTTTCCGAGATTTGCATGGTAAAGCCTCTTCGAATTAACACGTACAAATGGCCTGAATTTACTTCTAAGTTTTTGGCCGCAAAAATTGAAATTGCTAATTCGATCAATCTGTGCTTAAATCTTTTCCGAGATTTGCATAGTAAAGCCTCTTCGATTTAACGCGTACAAGTGGCCTGAATTTACTTCTAAGTTTTGGGCCGCAAAAAATTAAATTGCTAATTCGATCATTCTGTGCTAAAATCTTTTCCGAGATTTGCATAGTAAAGCCTCTTCGAATTAACACGTACAAATGGCCTCAATTTCTCAATTTACTTATAAGTTTTTGGCCGCAAACATTTAAATTGCTAATTCGATCATTCTGTGCTAAAATCTTTTCCGAGATTTGCATAGTAAAGCCTCTTCGAAATGACACGTACAAATGGCCTCAATTTACTTATAAGTTTTTTTTGGCCGCAAAAAATTAAATTGATAATTCGATCATTCTGTTCTAAAATCTTTTCCGAGATTTGCATAGTAAAGCCTCTTCGAATTAACACGTACAAATGGCCTGAATTTACTTCTAAGTTTTTGGCCGCAAAAATTGAAATTGCTAATTCGATCATTCTGTGCTAAAAATGTTATCACAGTTTTGCATAGAAAAGCCTCTTCGAATCAACACATACAAATGGCCTCAATTTACTTATAATTTTTGGCCGCAAAAATTTAAATTGCTAATTCGATCATTCTGTGCTAAAATCTTTTTCGAGATTTGCATAGTAAAGCCTCTTCGAGTTAACACGTACAAATGGCCTGAATTTACTTCTAAGTTTTTGGCCGCAAAAAATGAAATTGCTAATTCGATCATTCTGTGCTAAAAATGTTATCACAGTTTTGCATAGAAAAGCCTCTTCGAATCAACACATACAAATGGCCTCAATTTACTTATAAGTTTTTGGCCGCAAAAATTTAAATTGCTAATTCGATCATTCTGTGCGTAAATCTTTTCCGAGATTTGCATTGTAAAGCCTCTTCGATTTAACACGTACAAATGGCCTGAATTTACTTCTAAGTTTTTGGCCGCAAAAAATTAAATTGCTAATTCGATCATTCTGTGCTAAAATCTTTTCCGAGATTTGCATAGTAAAGCCTCTTCGAATTAACACGTACAAATGGCCTCAATTTACTTATAAGTTTTTGGCCGCAAAAAATTCAATTGCTAATTCGATCATTCTGTTCTAAAATCTTTTCCGAGATTTGCATAGTAAAGCCTCTGCGAATTAACACGTACAAATGACCTCAATTTACTTATAAGTTTTTGACCTCAAAAATTTAAATTGCTAATTCGATCATTCTGTGCTTAAATCTTTTCCAAGATTTGCATAGTAAAGCCTACTCGATTTAACGCGTACAAATGGCCTGAATTTACTTCTAAGTTTTGGGCCGCAAAAAATTAAATTGCTAATTCGATGATTCTGAGCTAAAATCTTTTCCGAGATATGCATAGTAAAGCCTCTTCGAATTAACACGTACAAATGGCCTCAATTTCTCAATTTACTTATAAGTTTTTGGCCGCAAACATTTAAATTGCTAATTCGATAATTCTGTGCTAAAATCTTTTCCGAGATTTGCATAGTAAAGCCTCTTCGAATTGACACGTACAAATGGCCTCAATTTACTTATAAGTTTTTGGCCGCAAAAAATTAAATTGATAATTCGATCATTCTGTTCTAAAATTTTTTCCGAGATTTGCATAGTAAAGCCTCTTCGAATTAACACGTACAATTGGCCTCAATTTCTCAATTTACTTATAAGTTTTTGGCCGCAAACATTTAAATAGCTAATTCGATCATTCTGTGCTAAAATCTTTTCCGAGATTTGCATAGTAAAGCCTCTTCGAATTAACACGTACAAATGGCCTGATTTTACTTCTAAGTTTTTGGCCGCAAAAATTTAAATTGCTAATTCGATCATTCTGTGCTAAAAATGTTATCACAGTTTTGCATAGAAAAGCATCTTCGAATCAACACATACAAATGGCCTCAATTTACTTATAAGTTTTTGGCCGCAAAAATTTAAATTGCTAATTCGATCATTCTGTTCTAAAATCTTTTCCGAGATTTGCATAGTAAAGCCTCTGCGAATTAACACGTACAAATGGCCTCAATTTACTTATAAGTTTTTGGCCTCAAAAATTTAAATTGCTAATTCGATCATTTTGTGCTTAAATCTTTTCCGAGATTTGCATAGTAAAGCCTCTTCGATTTAACGCGTACAAATGGCCTGAATTTACTTCTAAGTTTTTGGCCGCAAAAATTTAAATTGCTAATTCGATCATTCTGTGCTAAAAATGTTATCACAGTTTTGCATAGAAAAGCCTCTTCGAATCAACACATACAAATGGCCTCAATTTACTTATAAGTTTTTGGCCTCAAAAATTTAATTTGCTAATTCGATCATTCTGTTCTAAAATCTTTTCCGAGATTTGCATAGTAAAGCCTCTGCGAATTAACACGTACAAATGGCCTCAATTTACTTATAAGTTTTTGGCCTCAAAAATTTAAATTGCTAATTCGATCATTCTGTGCTTAAATCTTTTCCGAGATTTGCATAGTAAAGCCTCTTCGATTTAACGCGTACAAATGGCCTGAATTTACTTCTAAGTTTTTGGCCGCAAAAATTTAAATTGCTAATTCGATCATTCTGTGCTAAAAATGTTATCACAGTTTTGCATAGAAAAGCCTCTTCGAATCAACACATACAAATGGCCTCAATTTACTTATAAGTTTTTGGCCTCAAAAATTTAATTTGCTAATTCGATCATTCTGTGCTTAAATCTTTTCCGAGATTTGCATAGTAAAGCCTCTTCGATTTAACGCGAACAAATGGCCTGAATTTACTTCTAAGTTTTTGGCCGCAAAAAATTAAATTGCTAATTCGATCATTCTGTGCTAAAATCTTTTCCGAGATTTGCATAGTAAAGTCTATTCGAACTGACACGTACAAATGGCCTCAATTTGCTTATAAGTTTTTGGCCGCAAAAATTTAAATTGCTAATTCGATCATTCTGTGCTAAAATCTTTTCCGAGATTTGCATAGTAAAGCCTCTTCGATTTAACACGTATAAATGGCCTTAATTTACTTCTAAGTTTTTGGCCGCAAAAAATTAAATTGCTCATTCGATCACTCTATGCTAAAATCTTTTCCGAGATTTGCATAGTAAATCCTCTTTGAATTAACACGTACAAATGGCCTCAATTTACTTATAAGCTTCTGGCCGCAAAAATTTAAATTGCTAATTCGATCATTCTGTGCTTAAATCTTTTCCGAGATTTGCATAGTAAAGCCTCTTCGATTTAACACGTACAAATGGCCTGAATTTACTTCTAAGTTTTTGGCCGCAAAAAATTAAATTGCTAATTCGATCATTCTGTGCTAAAATCTTTTCCGAGATTTGCATAGTAACGCCTCTTCGAATTAACACGTACAAATGGCCTCAATTTACTTATAAGTTTTTGGCCGCAAAAAATTAAATTGCTAATTCGATCATTCTGTTCTAAATTCTTTTCCGAGATTTGCATAGTAAAGCCTCTTCGAATTAACACGTACAAATGGCCTCAATTTACTTATAAGTTTTTGGCCGCAAAAATTTAAATTGCTAATGCGATCATTCTGTGCTAAAATCTTTTCCGAGATTTGCATAGTAAAGCCTCTTCGATTTAACACGTACAAATGGCCTGAATTTACTTATAAGTTTTTGGCCGCAAAAATTTAAATTGCTAATTCGATCATTCTGTGCTAAAATCTTTTCCGAGATTTGAATAGTAAAGCCTCTTCGATTTAACACGTACAAATGGCCTGAATTTACTTCTAAGTTTTTGGCCGCAAAAAAATAAATTGCTAATTCGATCATTCTATGCTAAAATCTTTTCTGAGATTTGCATAGTAAATCCTCTTCGAATTAACACGTACAAATGGCCTCAATTTACTTATAAGTTTTTGACCGCAAAAATTTAAATTGCTAATTCGATCATTCTGTGCTTAAATCTTTTCCGAGATTTGCATAGTAAAGCCTCTTCGATTTAACACGTACAAATGGCCTGAATTTACTTCTTAGTTTTTGGCCGCAAAAAATTAAATTGCTAATTCGATCATTCTGTGCTAAAATCTTTTCCGAGATTTGCATAGTAAAGCCACTTCGAATTAACACGTACAAATGGCCTCAATTTACTTATAAATTTTTGGCCGCAAAAATTTAAATTGCTAATTCGATCATTCTGTGCTAAAATCTTTTCCGAGATTTGCATAGTGAAGCCTCTTCGATTTAACACGTACAAATGGCCTGAATTTACTTCTAAGTTTTTGGCCGCAAAAAATTAAATTGCTAATTCGATCATTCTGTGCTAAAATCTTTTCCGAGATTTGCATAGTAAAGCCTCTTCGAATTAACACTTACAAATGGCCTCAATTTACTTACAAGTTTTTGGCCGCAAAAATTTAAATTGCTAATTCGATCATTCTGTTCTAAAATCTTTTCCGAGATTTGCATAGTAAAGCCTCTTCGATTTAACACGAATAAATGGCCTGAATTTACTTCTAAGTTTTTGGCCGCAAAAAATTAAATTGCTCATTCGATCACTCTATGCTAAAATCTTTTCCGAGATTTGCATAGTAAATCCTCTTCGAATTAACACGTACAAATGGCCTCAATTTACTTATAAGCTTCTGGCCGCAAAAATTTAAATTGCTAATTCGATCATTCTGTGCTTAAATCTTTTCCGAGATTTGCATAGTAAAGCCTCTTCGATTTAACACGTACAAATGGCCTGAATTTACTTCTAAGTTTTTTTGCCGCAAAAAATTAAATTGCTAATTCGATCATTCTGTGCTAAAATCTTTTCCGAGATTTGGAGATTTGCATAGTAACGCCTCTTCGAATTAACACGTACAAATGGCCTCAATTTACTTATAAGTTTTTGGCCGCAAAAATTTAAATTGCTAATTCGATCATTCTGTGCTAAAATCTTTTCCGAGATTTGCATAGTAAAGCCTCTTCGATTTAACGCGTACAAATGGCCTGAATTCACTTCTAAGTTTTTGGCCGCAAAAAATTAAATTGCTAATTCGATCATTCTGTGCTAAAATCTTTTCCGAGATTTGCATAGTAAAGCCTCTTCGAATTGACACGTACAAATGGCCTCAATTTACTTATAAGTTTTTGGCCGCAAAAAATTAAATTGCTAATTCGATCATTCTGTTCTAAAATCTTTTCCGAGATTTGCATAGTAAAGCCTCTTCGATTTAACACGTACAAATGGCCTGAATTTACTTATAAGTTTTTGGCCGCAAAAATTTAAATTGCTAATTCGATCATTCTGTGCTAAAATCTTTTCCGAGATTTGAATAGTAAAGCCTCTTCGATTTAACACGCACAAATGGCCTGAATTTACTTCTAAGTTTTTGGCCGCAAAAAAATAAATTGCTAATTCGATCATTCTATGCTTAAATCTTTTCCGAGATTTGCATAGTAAAGCCTCTTCGATTTAACACGTACAAATGGCCTGAATTTACTTCTTAGTTTTTGGCCGCAAAGAATTAAATTGCTAATTCGATCATTCTGTGCTTAGATCTTTTCCGAGATTTGCATAGTAAAGCCACTTCAAATTAACACGTACAAATGGCCTCAATTTACTTATAAATTTTTGGCCGCAAAAATTTAAATTGCTAATTCGGTCATTCTGTGCTAAAATCTTTTCCGAGATTTGCATAGTAAAGCCTCTTCGATTTAACACGTACAAATGGCCTGAATTTACTTCTAAGTTTTTGGCCGCAAAAAATTAAATTGCTAATTCGATCATTCTGTGCTAAAATCTTTTCCGAGATTTGCATAGTAAAGCCTCTTCGATTTAACACGTACAAATGGCCTGAATTTACTTCTTAGTTTTTGGCCGCAAAAAATTAAATTGCTAATTCGATCATTCTGTGCTAAAATCTTTTCCGAGATTTGCATAGTAAAGCCACTTCGAATTAACACGTACAAATGGCCTCAATTTACTTATAAATTTTTGGCCGCAAAAATTTAAATTGCTAATTCGATCATTCTGTGCTAAAATCTTTTCCGAGATTTGCATAGTAAAGCCTCTTCGATTTAACACGTACAAATGGCCTGAATTTACTTCTAAGTTTTTGGCCGCAAAAAATTAAATTGCTAATTCGATCATTCTATGCTAAAATCTTTTCCGAGATTTCCATAGTAAAACCTCTTCGAATTAACACGTACAAATGGCCTCTATTTACTTATAAGTTTTTGGCCGCAAAAATTTAAATTGCTCATTTGATCTTTCTGTGCTTAAATCTTTTCCGAGATTTGCATAGTAAAGCCTCTTCGATTTAACACGTACAAATGGCCTGAATTTACTTCTTAGTTTTTGGCCGCAAAAATTTAAATTGCTAATTCGATCATTCTGTGCTAAAATCTTTTCCGAGATTTGCATAGTAAAGCCTCTTCGATTTAACACGTACAAATGGCCTGAATTTACTTCTAAGTTTTTGGCCGCAAAAAATTAAATTGCTAATTCGATCATTCTATGCTAAAATCTTTTCCGAGATTTCCATAGTAAAACTTCTTCGAATTAACACGTACAAATGGCCTCAATTTACTTATAAGTTTTTGGCCGCAAAAATTTAAATTGCTCATTCGATCTTTCTGTGCTTAAATCTTTTCCGAGATTTGCATAGTAAAGCCTCTTCGATTTAACACGTACAAATGGCCTGAATTCACTTCTAAGTTTTTGGCCGCAAAAAATTAAATTGCTAATTCGATCATTCTGTGCTAAAATCTTTTCCGAGATTTGCATAGTAAAGCCTCTTCGAATTAACACTTACAAATGGCCTCAATTTACTTATAAGTTTTGGGCCGCAAAAATTTAAATTGCTAATTCGAGCATTCTGTGTTAAAAATGTTTTCACAGTTTCGCATAGTAAAGCGTCTTCGAATCAACACATACAAATGGCCTCAATTTACTTACAAGTTTTTGGCCGCAAAAATTTAAATTGCTCATTCGATCTTTCTGTGCTTAAATCTTTTCCGAGATTTGCATAGTAAAGCCTCTTCGATTTAACACGTACAAATGGCCTGAATTCACTTCTAAGTTTTTGGCCGCAAAAAATTAAATTGCTAATTCGATCATTCTGTGCTAAAATCTTTTCCGAGATTTGCATAGTAAAGCCTCTTCGAATTAACACTTACAAATGGCCTCAATTTACTTATAAGTTTTGGGCCGCAAAAATTTAAATTGCTAATTCGAGCATTCTGTGTTAAAAATGTTTTCACAGTTTCGCATAGTAAAGCGTCTTCGAATCAACACATACAAATGGCCTCAATTTACTTACAAGTTTTTGGCCGCAAAAATTTAAATTGCTAATTCGATCATTCTGTTCTAAAATCTTTTCCGAGATTTGCATAGTAAAGCCTCTTCGAATTAACACGTACAAATGGCCTGAACTCATTTCTAAGTTTTTGGCCGCAAAAAATTAAATTGCTAATTCGATCATTCTGTGCTAAAATCTTTTCCGAGATTTGCATAGTAAAGCCTCTTCGAATTAACACTTACAAATGGCCTCAATTTACTTATAAGTTTTTGGCCGCAAAAAATTAAATTGCTAATTCGATCATTCTGTTCTAAAATCTTTTCCGAGATTTGCATAGTAAAGCCTCTTCGAATTAACACGTACAAATGGCCTCAATTTACTTTTAAGTTTTTGGCAGCAAAAAATTAAATTGCTAATTCGATCATTCTGTGTTAAAAATGTTTTCACAGTTTCGCATAGTAAAGCGTCTTCGAATCAACACATACAAATGGCCTCAATTTACTTACAAGTTTTTGGCCGCAAAAATTTAAATTGCTAATTCGATCATTCTGTTCTAAAATCTTTTCCGAGATTTGCATAGTAAAGCCTCTTCGAATTAACACGTACAAATGGCCTGAACTCATTTCTAAGTTTTTGGCCGCAAAAAATTAAATTGCTAATTCGATCATTCTGTGCTAAAATCTTTTCCGAGATTTGCATAGTAAAGCCTCTTCGAATTAACACTTACAAATGGCCTCAATTTACATATAAGTTTTTGGCCGCAAAAAATTAAATTGCTAATTCGATCATTCTGTTCTAAAATCTTTTCCGAGATTTGCATAGTAAAGCCTCTTCGAATTAACACGTACAAATGGCCTCAATTTACTTTTAAGTTTTTGGCAGCAAAAAATTAAATTGCTAATTCGATCATTCTATGCTAAAATCTTTTCCGAGATTTGCATAGTAAAGCCTCTTCAAATTAACACGTACAAATGGCCTCAATTTACTTACAAGTTTTTGGCCGCAAAAATTTAAATTGCTAATTCGAGCATTCTGTGTTAAAAATGTTTTCACAGTTTTGCATAGTAAAGCCTCTTCGAATCAACACATACAAATGGCCTCAATTTACTTACAAGTTTTTGGCCGCAAAAATTTAAAATGCTAATTCGATCATTCTGTTCTAAAATCTTTTCCGAGATTTGCATAGTAAAGCCTCTTCAAATTAACACGTACAAATGGCCTCAATTTACTTACAAGTTTTTGGCCGCAAAAATTTAAATTGCTAATTCGATCATTCTGTTCTAAAATCTTTTCCGAGATTTGCATATTAAAGCCTCTACGAATCAACACGTACAAATGGCCTCAATTTACTTATAAGTTTTTCGCCGCAAAAATTTAAATTGCTAATTCGATAAGTCTGTGCTAAATTTTTTTCCGAGATTTGCATAGTAAAGCCTCTTCGAATTAACACGTACACATGGCCTCAATTTACTTCTAAGTTTTTGGCCGTAAAAATTTAAATTGCTAATTCGATTATTCTGTGCTAAAATCTTCTTCGAGATTTGCATAGTAAAGCCTCTTCAAATTAACACGTACAAATGGCCTCAATTTACTTACAAGTTTTTGGCCGCAAAAATTTAAATTGCTAATTCGATCATTCTGTTCTAAAATCTTTTCCGAGATTTGCATATTAAAGCCTCTTCGAATTAACACGTACAAATGGCCTCAATTTACTTTTAAGTTTTTGGCAGCAAAAAATTAAATTGCTAATTCGATCATTCTATGCTAAAATCTTTTCCGAGATTTGCATAGTAAAGCCTCTTCGAATTAACACGTACAAATGGCCTCAATTTACTTATAAGTTTTTTGCCACAAAAATTTAAATTGCTAATTCGAGCATTCTGTGTTAAAAATGTTTTCAGAGTTTTGCATAGTAAAGCCTCTTCGAATCAACACATACAAATGGCCTCAATTTACTTACAAGTTTTTGGCCGCAAAAATTTAAATTGCTAATTCGATCATTCTGTTCTAAAATCTTTTCCGAGATTTGCATAGTAAAGCCTCTTCAAATTAACACGTACAAATGGCCTCAATTTACTTACAAGTTTTTCGCCGCAAAAATTTAAATTGCTAATTCGATCAGTCTGTGCTAAATTTTTTTCCGAGATTTGCATAGTAAAGCCTCTTCGAATTAACACGTACACATGGCCTCAATTTACTTCTAAGTTTTTGGCCGTAAAAATTTAAATTGCTAATTCGATTATTCTGTGCTAAAATCTTCTTCGAGATTTGCATAGTAAAGCCTCTTCAAATTAACACGTACAAATGGCCTCAATTTACTTACAAGTTTTTGGCCGCAAAAATTTAAATTGCTAATTCGATCATTCTGTTCTAAAATCTTTTCCGAGATTTGCATATTAAAGCCTCTACGAATCAACACGTACAAATGGCCTCAATTTACTTATAAGTTTTTCGCCGCAAAAATTTAAATTGCTAATTCGATCAGTCTGTGCTAAATTTTTTTCCGAGATTTGCATAGTAAAGCCTCTTCGAATTAACACGTACACATGGCCTCAATTTACTTCTAAGTTTTTGGCCGTAAAAATTTAAATTGCTAATTCGATTATTCTGTGCTAAAATCTTCTTCGAGATTTGCATAGTAAAGCCTCTTCGATTTAACACGTACAAATGGCCTGAATTTACTTCTAAGTTTTTGGCCGCAAAAAAATAAATTGCTAATTCGATCATTCTATGCTAAAATCTTTTCTGAGATTTGCATAGTAAATCCTCTTCGAATTAACACGTACAAATGGCCTCAATTTACTTATAAGTTTTTGGCCGCAAAAATTTAAATTGCTAATTCGATCATTCTGTGCTTAAATCTTTTCCGAGATTTGCATAGTAAAGCCTCTTCGATTTAACACGTACAAATGGCCTGAATTTACTTCTAAGTTTTTGGCCGCAAAAAATTAAATTGCTCATTCGATCATTCTGTGCTAAAATCTTTTCCGAGATTTGCATAGTAAAGCCACTTCGAATTAACACGTACAAATGGCCTCAATTTACTTATAAATTTTTGGCCGCAAAAATTTAAATTGCTAATTCGATCATTCTGTGCTAAAATCTTTTCCGAGATTTGCATAGTAAAGCCTCTTCGATTTAACACGTACAAATGGCCTGAATTTACTTCTAAGTTTTTGGCCGCAAAAAATTAAATCGCTAATTCGATCATTCTATGCTAAAATTTTTTCCGAGATTTCCATAGTAAAACCTCTTCGAATTAACACGTACAAATGGCCTCATTTTACTTATAACTTTTTGGCCGCAAAAATTTAAATTGCTCATTCGATCATTCTGTGCTTAAATCTTTTCCGAGATTTGCATAGTAAAGCCTCTTCGATTTAACACGTACAAATGGCCTGAATTCACTTCTAAGTTTTTGGCCGCAAAAAATTAAATTGCTAATTCGATCATTCTGTGCTAAAATCTTTTCCGAGATTTGCATAGTAAAGCCTCTTCGAATTAACACTTACAAATGGCCTCAATTTACTTATAAGTTTTGGGCCGCAAAAATTTAAATTGCTAATTTGAGCATTCTGTGTTAAAAATGTTTTCACAGTTTCGCATAGTAAAGCCTCTTCGAATCAACACATACAAATGGCCTCAATTTAATTACAAGTTTTTGGCCGCAAAAATTTAAATTGCTAATTCGATCATTCTGTTCTAAAATCTTTTCCGAGATTTGCATAGTAAAGCCTCTTCGAATTAACACGTACAAATGGCCTGAATTCACTTCTAAGTTTTTGGCCGCAAAAAATTAAATTGCTAATTCGATCATTCTGTGCTAAAATCTTTTCCGAGATTTGCATAGTAAAGCCTCTTCGAATTAACACTTACAAATGGCCTCAATTTACTTATAAGTTTTTGGCCGCAAAAAATTAAATTGCTAATTCGATCATTCTGTTCTAAAATCTTTTCCGAGATTTGCATAGTAAAGCCTCTTCGAATTAACACGTACAAATGGCCTCAATTTACTTTTAAGTTTTTGGCAGCAAAAAATTAAATTGCTAATTCGATCATTCTATGCTAAAATCTTTTCCGAGATTTGCATAGTAAAGCCTCTTCTAATTAACACGTACAAATGGCCTGAATTCACTTCTAAGTTTTTTGCCACAAAAATTTAAATTGCTAATTCGAGCATTCTGTGTTAAAAATGTTTTCACAGTTTTGCATAGTAAAGCCTCTTCGAATCAACACATACAAATGGCCTCAATTTACTTACAAGTTTTTGGCCGCAAAAATTTAAATTGCTAATTCGATCATTCTGTTCTAAAATCTTTTCCGAGATTTGCATAGTAAAGCCTCTTCAAATTAACACGTACAAATGGCCTCAATTTACTTACAAGTTTTTGGCCGCAAAAATTTAAATTGCTAATTCGATCATTCTGTTCTAAAATTTTTTCCGAGATTTGCATATTAAAGCCTCTACGAATCAACACGTACAAATGGCCTCAATTTATTTATAAGTTTTTCGCCGCAAAAATTTAAATTGCTAATTCGATCAGTCTGTGCTAAATTTTTTTCCGAGATTTGCATAGTAAAGCCTCTTCGAATTAACACGTACACATGGCCTCAATTTCTAAGTTTTTGGCCGTAAAAATTTAAATTGCTAATTCGATTATTCTGTGCTAAAATCTTCTTCGAGATTTGCATAGTAAAGCCTGTTCAAATTAACACGTACAAATGGCCTCAATTTACTTACAAGTCTTTGGCCGCAAAAATTTAAATTGCTAATTCGATCATTCTGTTCTAAAATCTTTTCCGAGATTTGCATATTAAAGCCTCTACGAATCAACACGTACAAATGGCCTCAATTTACTTATAAGTTTTTCGCCGCAAAAATTTAAATTGCTAATTCGATCAGTCTGTGCTAAATTGTTTTCCGAGATTTGCATAGTAAAGCCTCTTCGAATTAACACGTACACATGGCCTCAATTTCTAAGTTTTTGGCCGTAAAAATTTAAATTGCTAATTCGATTATTCTGTGCTAAAATCTTCTTCGAGATTTGCATAGTAAAGCCTGTTCAAATTAACACGTACAAATGGCCTCAATTTACTTACAAGTTTTTGGCCGCAAAAATTTAAATTGCTAATTCGATCATTCTGTTCTAAAATCTTTTCCGAGATTTGCATAGTAAAGCCTCTTCGAATTAACACGTACAAATGGCCTGAATTCACTTCTAAGTTTTTGGCCGCAAAAAATTAAATTGCTAATTCGATCATTCTGTGCTAAAATCTTTTCCGAGATTTGCATAGTAAAGCCTCTTCGAATTAACACTTACAAATGGCCTCAATTTACTTATAAGTTTTTGGCCGCAAAAAATTAAATTGCTAATTCGATCATTCTGTTCTAAAATCTTTTCCGAGATTTGCATAGTAAAGCCTCTTCGAATTAACACGTACACATGGCCTCAATTTCTAAGTTTTTGGCCGTAAAAATTTAAATTGCTAATTCGATTATTCTGTGCTAAAATCTTCTTCGAGATTTGCATAGTAAAGCCTGTTCAAATTAACACGTACAAATGGCCTCAATTTACTTACAAGTTTTTGGCCGCAAAAATTTAAATTGCTAATTCGATCATTCTGTTCTAAAATCTTTTCCGAGATTTGCATAGTAAAGCCTCTTCGAATTAACACGTACAAATGGCCTGAATTCACTTCTAAGTTTTTGGCCGCAAAAAATTAAATTGCTAATTCGATCATTCTGTGCTAAAATCTTTTCCGAGATTTGCATATTAAAGCCTCTACGAATCAACACGTACAAATGGCCTCAATTTATTTATAAGTTTTTCGCCGCAAAAATTTAAATTGCTAATTCGATCAGTCTGTGCTAAATTTTTTTCCGAGATTTGCATAGTAAAGCCTCTTCGAATTAACACGTACACATGGCCTCAATTTCTAAGTTTTTGGCCGTAAAAATTTAAATTGCTAATTCGATTATTCTGTGCTAAAATCTTCTTCGAGATTTGCATAGTAAAGCCTGTTCAAATTAACACGTACAAATGGCCTCAATTTACTTACAAGTCTTTGGCCGCAAAAATTTAAATTGCTAATTCGATCATTCTGTTCTAAAATCTTTTCCGAGATTTGCATATTAAAGCCTCTACGAATCAACACGTACAAATGGCCTCAATTTACTTATAAGTTTTTCGCCGCAAAAATTTAAATTGCTAATTCGATCAGTCTGTGCTAAATTGTTTTCCGAGATTTGCATAGTAAAGCCTCTTCGAATTAACACGTACACATGGCCTCAATTTCTAAGTTTTTGGCCGTAAAAATTTAAATTGCTAATTCGATTATTCTGTGCTAAAATCTTCTTCGAGATTTGCATAGTAAAGCCTGTTCAAATTAACACGTACAAATGGCCTCAATTTACTTACAAGTTTTTGGCCGCAAAAATTTAAATTGCTAATTCGATCATTCTGTTCTAAAATCTTTTCCGAGATTTGCATAGTAAAGCCTCTTCGAATTAACACGTACAAATGGCCTGAATTCACTTCTAAGTTTTTGGCCGCAAAAAATTAAATTGCTAATTCGATCATTCTGTGCTAAAATCTTTTCCGAGATTTGCATAGTAAAGCCTCTTCGAATTAACACTTACAAATGGCCTCAATTTACTTATAAGTTTTTGGCCGCAAAAAATTAAATTGCTAATTCGATCATTCTGTTCTAAAATCTTTTCCGAGATTTGCATAGTAAAGCCTCTTCGAATTAACACGTACAAATGGCCTCAATTTACTTTTAAGTTTTTGGCAGCAAAAAATTAAATTGCTAATTCGATCATTCTATGCTAAAATCTTTTCCGAGATTTGCATAGTAAAGCCTCTTCTAATTAACACGTACAAATGGCCTGAATTCACTTCTAAGTTTTTTGCCACAAAAATTTAAATTGCTAATTCGAGCATTCTGTGTTAAAAATGTTTTCACAGTTTTGCATAGTAAAGCCTCTTCGAATCAACACATACAAATGGCCTCAATTTACTTACAAGTTTTTGGCCGCAAAAATTTAAATTGCTAATTCGATCATTCTGTTCTAAAATCTTTTCCGAGATTTGCATAGTAAAGCCTCTTCAAATTAACACGTACAAATGGCCTCAATTTACTTACAAGTTTTTGGCCGCAAAAATTTAAATTGCTAATTCGATCATTCTGTTCTAAAATTTTTTCCGAGATTTGCATATTAAAGCCTCTACGAATCAACACGTACAAATGGCCTCAATTTATTTATAAGTTTTTCGCCGCAAAAATTTAAATTGCTAATTCGATCAGTCTGTGCTAAATTTTTTTCCGAGATTTGCATAGTAAAGCCTCTTCGAATTAACACGTACACATGGCCTCAATTTCTAAGTTTTTGGCCGTAAAAATTTAAATTGCTAATTCGATTATTCTGTGCTAAAATCTTCTTCGAGATTTGCATAGTAAAGCCTGTTCAAATTAACACGTACAAATGGCCTCAATTTACTTACAAGTCTTTGGCCGCAAAAATTTAAATTGCTAATTCGATCATTCTGTTCTAAAATCTTTTCCGAGATTTGCATATTAAAGCCTCTACGAATCAACACGTACAAATGGCCTCAATTTACTTATAAGTTTTTCGCCGCAAAAATTTAAATTGCTAATTCGATCAGTCTGTGCTAAATTGTTTTCCGAGATTTTCATAGTAAAGCCTCTTCGAATTAACACGTACACATGGCCTCAATTTACTTCTAAGTTTTTGGCCGAAAAATTTTAAATTGCTAATTCGATTATTCTGTGCTAAACTCTTCTTCGAGATTTGCATAGTAAAGCCTCTTCGAATTAACACGTACATATGGCCTCAATTTGCTTATAAGTTTTTGACCGCAAAAATTTAAATTGCTAATTCGTTCATTCTGTGCTAAAATCTTTTCCGAGATTTGCATTGTAAAGCCTCTTCGAATTAACACGTACAAATGGCCTCAAATTAATTATAAGTTTTTGGCCGCAAAAATTTTAATTGCTAATTCGATCATTCTGTGCTAAAATCTTTTCCGAGATTTGTATAGTAAAGCCTCTTCGAATTAACACGTACACATGGCCTCAATTTACTTCTAAGTTTTTGGCCGCAAAAATTTAAATTGCTAATTCGATCATTCTGTGCTAAAATCTTTTCCGAGATTTGCATAGTAAAGCCTCTTCGAATTAACACGTACAAATGGCCTCAATTTACTTATAAGTTTTTGGCCGCAAAAATTTAAATTGCTAATTCGATCATTCTGTGCTAAAATCTTTTCCGAGATTTGCATAGTAAAGCCTCTTCGAATTAACACGTACAAGTGGCCTCAATTTACTTATAAGTTTTTGGCCGCAAAAATTTAAATTGCTAATTCGATCATTCTGTGCTAAAATATTTTCCGAGATTTGCATAGTAAAGCCTCTTCGAATTAACACGTACAAATGGCCTCAATTTACTTCTAAGTTTTTGGCCGCAAAGATTCAAATTGCTAATTCGATCATTCTGTGCTAAAATTTTTTCCGAGATTTGCATAGTAAAGCCTCTTCGAATAAACACGTACAAATGGCCTCAATTTACTTTGAAGTTTTTGGCCGCAAAAATTAAAATTGCTAATTCGATCATTCTGTGCTAAAATCTTTTCCGAGATTTGCATAGTAAAGCTTCTTCGAATTAACACGTACAAATGGCCTCAAATTATTTATAAGTTTTTGCCCGCAAAAATTTTAATTGCTAATTCGATCTTTCTGTGCTAAAATCTTTTCCGAGATTTGTATAGTAAAGCCTCTTCGAATTAACACGTACACATGGCCTCAATTTACTTCTAAGTTTTTGGCCGCAAAAATTTAAATGGCTAATTCGATCATTCTGTGCTAAAATCTTTTCCGAGATTTGCATAGTAAAGCCTCATCGAATTAACACGTACAAATCGCCTCAATTTACTTATAAGTTTTTGGCCGCAAAAATTTAAATTGCTAATTCGATCATTCTGTGCTAAAATATTTTCCGAGATTTGCAATGTAAAGCCTCTTCGAATTAACAAGTACAAATGGCCTCAATTTACTTCTAAGTTTTTGGCCGCAAAGATTCCAATTGCTAAGTCGATCATTTTGTGCTAAAATTTTTTCCGAGATTTCCATAGTAAAGCCTCTTCGAATAAACACGTACAAATGGCCTCAATTTACTTTGAAGTTTTTGGCCGCAAAAATTTAAATTGCTAATTCGATCATTCTGTGCTAAAATATTTTCCGAGATTTGCATAGTAAAGCCTCTTCGAATTAACACGTACAAATGGCCTCAATTTACTTCTAAGTTTTTGGCCGCAAAGATTCAAATTGCTAATTCGATCATTCTGTGCTAAAGTTTTTTCCGAGATTTGCATAGTAAAGCCTCTTCGAATAAACACGTACAAATGGCCTCAATTTACTTTGAAGTTTTTGGCCGCAAAAATTTAAATTGCTAATTCGATCATTCTGTGCTAAAATCTTTTCCGAGATTTGCATAGTAAAGCTTCTTCGAATTAACACGTACAAATGGCCTCAAATTATTTATAAGTTTTTGCCCGCAAAAATTTTAATTGCTAATTCGATCTTTCTGTGCTAAAATCTTTTCCGAGATTTGTATAGTAAAGCCTCTTCGAATTAACACGTACAAATCGCCTCAATTTACTTATAAGTTTTTGGCCGCAAAAATTTAAATGGCTAATTCGATCATTCTGTGCTAAAATCTTTTCCGAGATTTGCATAGTAAAGCCTCATCGAATTAACACGTACAAATCACCTCAATTTACTTATAAGTTTTTGGCCGCAGAAATTAAAATGGCTAATTCGATCATTCTGTGCTAAAATCTTTTCCGAGATTTGCATAGTAAAGCCTCATCGAATTAACACGTACAAATGGCCTCAATTTACTTCTAAGTTTTTGGCCGCAAAGATTCCAATTGCTAAGTCGATCATTTTGTGCTAAAATTTTTTCCGAGATTTCCATAGTAAAGCCTCTTCGAATAAACACGTACAAATGGCCTCAATTTACTTTGAAGTTTTTGGCCGCAAAAATTTAAATAGCTAATTCGATCATTCTGTGCTAAAATCTTTTCCGAGATTTGCATTGTAAAGCCTCTTCGAATTAACACGTACAAATGGCCTCAAATTATTTATAAGTTTTTGGCCGCAAAAATTTTAATTGCTAATTCGATCATTCTGTGCTAAAATCTTTTCCGAGATTGGTATAGTAAAGCCTCTTCGAATTAACACGTACACATGGCCTCAATTTACTTCTAAGTTTTTGGCCGCAAAAATTTAAATTGCTAATTCGATTATTCTGTGCTAAAATTTTTTCCGAGATTTGCATAGTAAAGCCTCATCGAATTAACACGTACAAATCGCCTCAATTTACTTATAAGTTTTTGGCCGCAAAAATTTAAATGGCTAATTCGATCATTCTGTGCTAAAATCTTTTCCGAGATTTGCACAGTAAAGCCTCATCGAATTAACACGTACAAATCGCCTCAATTTACTTCTAAGTTTTTGGCCGCAAAGATTCCAATTGCTAAGTCGATCATTTTGTGCTAAAATTTTTTCCGAGATTTCCATAGTAAAGCCTCTTCGAATAAACACGTACAAATGGCCTCAATTTACTTTGAAGTTTTTGGCCGCAAAAATTTAAATAGCTAATTCGATCATTCTGTGCTAAAATCTTTTCCGAGATTTGCATTGTAAAGCCTCTTCGAATTAACACGTACAAATGGCTTCAAATTATTTATAAGTTTTTGGCCGCAAAAATTTTAATTGCTAATTCGATCATTCTGTGCTAAAATCTTTTCCGAGATTGGTATAGTAAAGCCTCTTCGAATTAACACGTACACATGGCCTCAATTTACTTCTAAGTTTTTGGCCGCAAAAATTTAAATTGCTAATTCGATCATTCTGTGCTAAAATCTTTTCCGAGATTTGCATAGTAAAGCCTCTTCGAATTAACACGTACAAATGGCCTCAATTTACTTATAAGTTTTTGGCCGCAAAAATTTAAATTGCTAATTCGATCATTCTGTGCTAAAATATTTTCCGAGATTTGCAATGTAAAGCCTCTTCGAATTAACACGTACACTTGGCCTCAATTTACTTCTAAGTTTTTGGCCGCAAAAATTTAAATTGCTAATTCGATCATTCTGTGCTAAAATCTTTTCCGAGATTTGCATAGTAAAGCCTCTTCGAATTAACACGTACAAATGGCCTCAATTTACTTATAAGTTTTTGGCCGCAAAAATTTAAATTGCTAATTCGATCATTCTGTGCTAAAATATTTTCCGAGATTTGCATAGTAAAGCCTCTTCGAATTAACAGGTACAAATGGCCTCAATTTGTTTCTAAGTTTTTGGCCGCAAAGATTCAAATTGCTAATTCGATCATTCTGTGCTAAAATTTTTTCCGAGATTTGCATAGTAAAGCCTCTTCGAATAAACTAGTACAAATGGCCTCAATTTACTTTGAAGTTTTTGGCCGCAAAAATTTAAATTGCTAATTCGATCATTCTGTGCTAAAATCTTTTCCGAGATTTGCATAGTAAAGCCTCTTCGAATTAACACGTACACATGGCCTCAATTTACTTCTAAGTTTTTGGCCGCAAAAATTTAAATTGCTAATTCGATTATTCTGTGCTAAAATCTTCTCCGAGATTTGCATTGTAAAGCCTCTTCGAATTAACACGTACAAATGGCCTCAAATTATTTATAAGTTTTTGGCCGCAAAAATTTTAATTGCTAATTCGATCATTCTGTGCTAAAATCTTTTCCGAGATTTGTATAGTAAAGCCTCTTCGAATTAACACGTACACATGGCCTCAATTTACTTCTAAGTTTTTGGCCGCAAAAATTTAAATTGCTAATTCGATCATTCTGTGCTAAAATCTTTTCCGAGATTTGCTTAGTAAAGCCTCTTCGAATTAACACGTACAAATGGCCTCAATTTACTTATAAGTTTTTGGCCGCAAAAATTTAAATTGCTAATTCGATCATTCTGTGCTAAAATATTTTCCGAGATTTGCATAGTAAAGCCTCTTCGAATAAACTAGTACAAATGGCCTCAATTTACTTTGAAGTTTTTGGCCGCAAAAATTTAAATTGCTAATTCGATCATTCTGTGCTAAAATCTTTTCCGAGATTTGCATAGTAAAGCCTCTTCGAATTAACACGTACACATGGCCTCAATTTACTTCTAAGTTTTTGGCCGCAAAAATTTAAATTGCTAATTCGATTATTCTGTGCTAAAATCTTCTCCGAGATTTGCATTGTAAAGCCTCTTCGAATTAACACGTACAAATGGCCTCAAATTATTTATAAGTTTTTGGCCGCAAAAATTTTAATTGCTAATTCGATCATTCTGTGCTAAAATCTTTTCCGAGATTTGTTTAGTAAAGCCTCTTCGAATTAACACGTACACATGGCCTCAATTTACTTCTAAGTTTTTGGCCGCAAAAATTTAAATTGCTAATTCGATCATTCTGTGCTAAAATCTTTTCCGAGATTTGCTTAGTAAAGCCTCTTCGAATTAACACGTACAAATGGCCTCAATTTACTTATAAGTTTTTGGCCGCAAAAATTTAAATTGCTAATTCGATCATTCTGTGCTAAAATATTTTCCGAGATTTGCATAGTAAAGCCTCTTCGAATTAACAGGTACAAATGGCCTCAATTTGTTTCTAAGTTTTTGGCCGCAAAGATTCAAATTGCTAATTCGATCATTCTGTGCTAAAATTTTTTCCGAGATTTGCATAGTAAAGCCTCTTCGAATAAACACGTACAAAAGGCCTCAATTTACTTTCAAGTTTTTGGCCGCAAAAATTTAAATTGCTAATTCGATCATTCTGTGCTAAAATCTTTTCCGCGATTTGCATAGTAAAGCCTCTTCGAATTAACACGTACACATGGCCTCAATTTACTTCTAAGTTTTTGGCCGCAAAAATTTAAATTGCTAATTCGATTATTCTGTGCTAAAATCTTCTCCGAGATTTGCATTGTAAAGCCTCTTCGAATTAACACGTACAATTGGCCTCAAATTATTTATAAGTTTTTGGCCGCAAAAATTTTAATTGCTAATTCGATCATTCTGTGCTAAAATCTTTTCCGAGATTTGTATAGTAAAGCCTCTTCGAATTAACACGTACACATGGCCTCAATTTACTTCTAAGTTTTTGGCCGCAAAAATTTAAATTGCTAATTCGATCATTCTGTGCTAAAATCGTTTCCGAGATTTGCATAGTAAAGCCTCTTCGAATTAACACGTACAAATGGCCTCAATTTACTTATAATTTTTGGCCGCAAAAATTTAAATTGCTAATTCGATCATTCTGTGCTAAAATCTTTTCCGAGATTTGCATAGTAAAGCCTCTTCGAATTAACACGTACACATGGCCTCAATTTACTTCTAAGTTTTTGGCCGCAAAAATTTAAATTGCTAATTCGATTATTCTGTGCTAAAATCTTCTCCGAGATTTGCATAGTAAAGCCTCTTCGAATTAACACGTACATATGGCCTCAATTTGCTTATAAGTTTTTGGCCGCAAAAATTTAAATTGCTAATTCGATCATTCTGTGCTAAAATTTTTTCCGAGATTTGCATTGTAAAGCCTCTTCGAATTAACACGTACAAATGGCCTCAAATTATTTATAAGTTTTTGGCCGCAAAAATTTTAATTGCTAATTCGATCATTCTGTGCTAAAATCTTTTCCGAGATTTGTATAGTAAAGCCTCTTCGAATTAACACGTACACATGGCCTCAATTTACTTCTAAGTTTTTGGCCGCAAAAATTTAAATTGCTAATTCGATCATTCTGTGCTAAAATCTTTTCCGAGATTTGCATAGTAAAGCCTCTTCGAATTAACACGTACAAATGGCCTCAATTTACTTATAAGTTTTTGGCCGCAAAAATTTAAATTGCTAATTCGATCATTCTGTGCTAAAATCTTTTCCGAGATTTGCAATGTAAAGCCTCTTCGAATTAACACGTACACATGGCCTCAATTTACTTCTAAGTTTTTGGCCGCAAAAATTTAAATTGCTAATTCGATCCTTCTGTGCTAAAATCTTTTCCGAGATTTGCATAGTAAAGCCTCTTCGAATTAACACGTACAAATGGCCTCAATTTACTTATAAGTTTTTGGCCGCAAAAATTTAAATTGCTAATTTGATCATTCTGTGCTAAAATATTTTCCGAGATTTGCATAGTAAAGCCTCTTCGAATTAACACGTACAAATGGCCTCAATTTACTTCTAAGTTTTTGGCAGCAAAGATTCAAATTGCTAATTCGATCATTCTGTGCTAAAATCTTTTCCGAGATTTGCATAGTAAAGCCTCTTCGAATTAACACGTACAAATGGCCTCACTTTACTTATAAGTTTTTGGCCGCAAAAATTTAAATTGCTAATTCGATCATTCTGTGCTAAAATATTTTCTGATATTTGCATAGTAAAGCCTCTTCGAATTAACACGTACATATGGCCTCAAATTATTTATAAGTTTTTGGCCGCAAAAATTTTAATTGCTAATTCGATCATTCTGTGCTAAAATCTTTTCCGAGATTTGTATAGTAAAGCCTCTTCGAATTAACACGTACAAATGGCCTCAATTAACTGAAAAGTTTTTGGACAGAAAAATTTAAATTGCTAATTCGATCATTCTGTGCAAAAATCTTTTCCGAGATTTGCATAGTAAAGCCTCTTCGAATTAACACGTACAAATAGCCTCAATTTACCTATAAGTTTTTGGCCGCAAAAATTTAAATTGCTAATTCGATCATTCTGTGCTAAAATCTTTTCCGAGATTTGCATAGTAAAGCCTCTTCGAATTAACACGTACAAATGGCCTCAAATTATTTATAAGTTTTTGGCCGCAAAAATTTAAATTGCTAATTCGATCATTCTGTGCTAAAATATTTTCCGAGATTTGCATAGTAAAGCCTCTTCGAATTAACACGTACAAATGGCCTCAATTTACTTCTAAGTTTTTGGCCGCAAAAATTTAAATTGCTAATTCGATCATTCCGTGCTAAAATCTTTTCCGAGATTTGCATAGTAAAGCCTCTTCAAATTAACACGTACAAATGGCCTCAATTTACTTATAAGTTTTTGGCCGCAAAAATTTAAATAGCTAATTCGATCATTCTGTGCTAAAATATTTTCCGAGATTTGCATAGTAAAGCCTCTTCGAATTAACACGTACAAATGGCCTCAATTTACTTCTAAGTTTTTGGCCGCAAAGATTCAAATTGCTAATTCGATCATTCTGTGCTAAAATCTTTTCCGAGATTTGCATAGTAAAGCCTCTTCGAATTAACACGTACAAATGGCCTCAATTTACTTATAAGTTTTTGGCCGCAAAAATTTAAATTGCTAATTCGATCATTCTGTGCTAAAATCTTTTCCGAGATTTGCATAGTAAAGCCTCTTCGAATTAACACGTACAAATGGCCTCAAATTATTTATAAGTTTTTGGCCGCAAAAATTTAAATTGCTAATTCGATCATTCTGTGCTAAAATATTTTCCGAGATTTGCATAGTAAAGCCTCTTCGAATTAACACGTACAAAGGGCCTCAATTTACTTCTAAGTTTTTGGCCGCAAAAATTTAAATTGCTAATTCGATCATTCTGTGCTAAAATCCTTTCCGAGATTTGCATAGTAAAGCCTCTTCGAATTAACACGTACAAATGGCCTCAATTTACTTCTAAGTTTTTGGCCGCAAAGATTCAAATTGCTAATTCGATCATTCTGTGCTAAAATCTTTTCCGAGATTTGCATAGTAAAGCCTCTTCGAATTAACACGTACAAATGGCCTCAAATTATTTATAAGTTTTTGGCCGCAAAAATTAAATTGCTAATTCGATCATTCTGTGCTAAAATATTTTCCGATATTTGCATAGTAAAGCCTCTTCGAATTAACACGTACATATGGCCTCAAATTATTTATAAGTTTTTGGCCACAAAAATTTTAATTGCTAATTCGATCATTCTGTGCTAAAATCTTTTCCGAGATTTGTATAGTAAAGCCTCTTCGAATTAACACGTACAAATGGCCTCAATTTACCTATAAGTTTTTGGCCGCAAAAATTTTAATTGCTAATTCGATCATTCTGTGCTAAAATCTTTTCCGAGATTTGCATAGTAAAGCCTCTTCGAATTAACACGTACAAATGGCCTCAATTTACTTCTAAGTTTTTGGCCGCAAAAATTTAAATTGCTAATTCGATCATTCTGTGCTAAAATCCTTTCCGAGATTTGCATAGTAAAGCCTCTTCGAATTAACACGTACAAATGGCCTCAATTTACTTCTAAGTTTTTGGCCGCAAAGATTCAAATTGCTAATTCGATCATTCTGTGCTAAAATCTTTTCCGAGATTTGCATAGTAAAGCCTCTTCGAATTAACACGTACAAATGGCCTCAATTTCTCAATTTACTTATAAGTTTTTGGCCGCAAAAATTTAAATTGCTAATTCGATCATTCTGTGCTAAAATCTTTTCCGAGATTTGCATAGTAAAGCCTCTTCGAATTAACACGTACAAATGGCCTCAATTTACTTCTAAGTTTTTGGCCGCAAAAATTTAAATTGCTAATTCGATCATTCTGTGCTAAAATCCTTTCCGAGATTTGCATAGTAAAGCCTCTTCGAATTAACACGTACAAATGGCCTCAATTTACTTCTAAGTTTTTGGCCGCAAAGATTCAAATTGCTAATTCGATCATTCTGTGCTAAAATCTTTTCCGAGATTTGCATAGTAAAGCCTCTTCGAATTAACACGTACAAATGGCCTCAAATTATTTATAAGTTTTTGGCCGCAAAAATTAAATTGCTAATTCGATCATTCTGTGCTAAAATATTTTCCGATATTTGCATAGTAAAGCCTCTTCGAATTAACACGTACATATGGCCTCAAATTATTTATAAGTTTTTGGCCGCAAAAATTTTAATTGCTAATTCGATCATTCTGTGCTAAAATCTTTTCCGAGATTTGTATAGTAAAGCCTCTTCGAATTAACACGTACAAATGGCCTCAATTTACCTATAAGTTTTTGGCCGCAAAAATTTTAATTGCTAATTCGATCATTCTGTGCTAAAATCTTTTCCGAGATTTGTATAGTAAAGCCTCTTCGAATTAACACGTACAAATGGCCTCAATTTACCTATAAGTTTTTGGCCGCAAAAATTCAAATTGCTAATTCGATCATTCTGTGCTAAAATCTTTTCCGAGATTTGTATAGTAAAGCCTCTTCGAATTAACACGTACAAGGGCCTCAAATTAATTATAAGTTTTTGGCCGCAAAAATTTTAATTGCTAATTCGATCATTCTGTGCTAAAATCTTTTCCGAGATTTGCATAGTAAAGCCTCTTCGAATTAACACGTACAAATAGCCTCAATTTACCTATAAGTTTTTGGCCGCAAAAATTTAAATTGCTAATCCGATCATTCTGTGCTAAAATCTTTTCCGAGATTTGTATAGTAAAGCCTCTTCGAATTAACACGTACAAATGGCCTCAATTTACCTATAAGTTTTTGGCCGCAAAAATTCAAATTGCTAATTCGATCATTCTGTGCTAAAATCTTTTCCGAGATTTGTATAGTAAAGCCTCTTCGAATTAACACGTACAAGGGCCTCAAATTAATTATAAGTTTTTGGCCGCAAAAATTTTAATTGCTAATTCGATCATTCTGTGCTAAAATCTTTTCCGAGATTTGCATAGTAAAGCCTCTTCGAATTAACACGTACAAATAGCCTCAATTTACCTATAAGTTTTTGGCCGCAAAAATTTAAATTGCTAATCCGATCATTCTGTGCTAAAATCTTTTCCGAGATTTGCATAGTAAAGCCTCTTCGAATTAACACGTACAAATGGCCTCAAATTATTTATAAGTTTTTGGCCGCAAAAATTTAAATTGCTAATTCGATCATTCTGTGCTAAAATATTTTCCGAGATTTGTATAGTAAAGCCTCTTCGAATTAACACGTACACATGGCCTCAATTTACTTCTAAGTTTTGGGCCGCAAAAATTTAAATTGCTAATTCGATCATTCTGTGCTAAAATCTTTTCCGAGATTTGCATAGTAAAGCCTCTTCGAATTAACACGTACAAATAGCCTCAATTTACCTATAAGTTTTTGGCCGCAAAAATTTAAATTGCTAATTCGATCATTCTGTGCTAAAATCTTTTCCGAGATTTGCATAGTAAAGCCTCTTCGAATTAACACGTACCAATGGCCTCAAATTATTTATAAATTTTTGGCCGAAAAAATTTAAATTGCTAATTCGATCATTCTGTGCTAAAATACTTTCCGATATTTGCATAGTAAAGCCTCTTCGAATTAACACGTACAAATAGCCTCAAATTATTTATAAGTTTTTGGCCGCAAAAATTTAAATTGCTAATCCGATCATTCTGTGCTAAAATCTTTTCCGAGATTTGCATAGTAAAGCCTCTTCGAATTAACACGTACAAATGGCCTCAAATTATTTATAAGTTTTTGGCCGCAAAAATTTAAATTGCTAATTCGATCATTCTGTGCTAAAATATTTTCCGAGATTTGCATAGTAAAGCCTCTTCGAATTAACACGTACAAATGGCCTCAATTTACTTCTAAGTTTTTGGCCGCAAAAATTTAAATTGCTAATTCGATCATTCTGTGCTAAAATCCTTTCCGAGATTTGCATAGTAAAGCCTCTTCGAATTAACACGTACAAATGGCCTCAATTTAATTCTAAGTTTTTGGCCGCAAAGATTCAAATTGCTAATTCGATCATTCTGTGCTAAAATCTTTTCCGAGATTTGCATAGTAAAGCCTCTTCGAATTAACACGTACAAATGGCCTCAATTTACTTATAAGTTTTTGGCCGCAAAAATTAAATTGCTAATTCGATCATTCTGTGCTAAAATATTTTCCGATATTTGCATAGTAAAGCCTCTTCGAATTAACACGTACATATGGCCTCAAATTATTTATAAGTTTTTGGCCGCAAAAATTTTAATTGCTAATTCGATCATTCTGTGCTAAAATCTTTTCCGAGATTTGTATAGTAAAGCCTCTTCGAATTAACACGTACAAATGGCCTCAATTTACTTGAAAGTTTTTGGACACAAAAATTTGAATTGCTAATTCGATCATTCTGTGCAAAAATCTTTTCCGAGATTTGCATAGTAAAGCCTCTTCGAATTAACACGTACAAATAGCCTCAATTTACCTATAAATTTTTGGCCGCAAAAATTTTAATTGCTAATTCGATCATTCTGTGCTAAAATCTTTTCCGAGATTTGCATAGTAAAGCCTCTTCGAATTAACACGTACAAATGGCCCCAAATTATTAATAAATTTTTGGCCGCAAAAATTTAAATTGCTAATTCGATCATTCTGTGCTAAAATACTTTCCGATATTTGCATACTAAAGCCTCTTCGAATTAACACGTACAAATGGCCTCAAATTATTTATAAGTTTTTGGCCGCAAAAATTTTAATTGCTTATTCGATCATTCTGTGCTAAAATCTTTTCCGAGATTTGTATAGTAAAGCCTCTTCGAATTAACACGTACAAATGGCCTCAATTTACTTAAAAGTTTTTGGACACAAAAATTTAAATTGCTAATTCGATCATTCTGTGCTAAAATCTTTTCCGAGATTTGCATAGTAAAACCTCTTCGAATTAACACGTACAAATTGCCTCAATTTACTGATAAGTTTTTGGCCGCAAAAATTTAAATTGCTAATTCGATCATTCTGTGCTAAAATATTTTCCGATATTTGCATAGTAAAGCCTCTTCGAATTAACACGTACAAATGGCCTCAAATTATTTATAAGTTTTTGGCCGCAAAAATTTTAATTGCTAATTCGATCATTCTGTGCTAAAATCTTTTCCGAGATTTGTATAGTAAAGCCTCTTCGAATTAACACGTACAAATGGCCTCAATTTACTTAAAAGTTTTTGAACACAAAAATTTAAATTGCTAATTCGATCATTCTGTGCTAAAATCTTTTTTGGAGATTTGCATAGTAAAGCCTCTTCGAATTAACACGTACAAATGGCCTCAAATTATTTATAAGTTTTTGGCCGCAAAAATTTTAATTGCTAATTCGATCATTCTGTGCTAAAATCTTTTCCGAGATTTGTATAGTAAAGCCTCTTCGAATTAACACGTACACATGGCCTCAATTTACTTCTAAGTTTTTGGCCGCAAAAATTTAAATTGCTAATTCGATCATTCTGTGCTAAAATCTTTTCCCAGATTTGAATAGTAAAGCCTCTTCGAATTAACACGTACAAATGGCCTCAAATTATTTATAAGTTTTTGGCCGCAAAAATTTTTATTGCTAATTCGATCATTCTGTGCTAAAATCTTTTCCCAGATTTGAATAGTAAAGCCTCTTCGAATTAACACGTACAAATGGCCTCAATTTACTTAAAAGTTTTTGGACACAAAAATTTAAATTGCTAATTCGATCATTCTGTGCTAAAATCTTTTCCGAGATTTGCATAGTAAAGCCTCTTCGAATTAACACGTACAAATGGCCTCAATTTACTTATAAGTTTTTGGCCGCAAAAATTCAAATTGCTAATTCGATTATTCTGTGCTAAAATCTTTTCCGAGATTTGTATAGTAAAGCCTCTTCGAATTAACACGTACACATGGCCTCAATTTACTTCTAAGTTTTTGGCCGCAAAAATTTAAATTGCTAATTCGATCATTCTGTGCTAAAATATTTTCCGAGATTTGCATAGTAAAGCCTCTTCGAATTAACACGTACAAATGGCCTCAATTTACTTCTAAATTTTTGGCCGCAAAAATTTAAATTGCTAATTCGATCATTCTGTGCTAAAATTCTTTCCGAGATTTGCATAGTAAAGCCTCTTCGAATTAACACGTACAAATGGCCTCAATTTACTTCTAAGTTTTTGGCCGCAAAGATTCAAATTGCTAATTCGATCATTCTGTGCTAAAATCTTTTCCGAGATTTGCATAGTAAAGCCTCTTCGAATTAACACGTACAAATGGCCTCAAATTATTTATATTTTTCGGCCGCAAAAATTTAAATTGCTAATCCGATCATTCTGTGCTAGAATATTTTCCGATATTTGCATAGTAAAGCCTCTTCGAATTAACACGTACAAATGGCCTCAATTTACTTATAAGTTTTTGGCCGCAAAGATTCAAATTGCTAATTCGATCATTCTGTGCTAAAATCTTTTCCGAGATTTGCATAGTAAAACCTCTTCGAATTAACACGTACAAATGGCCTCAATTTACTTATAAGTTTTTGGCCGCAAAAATTAAATTGCTAATTCGATCATTCTGTGCTAAAATATTTTCCGATATTTGCATAGTAAAGCCTCTTCGAATTAACACGTACATATTGCCTCAAATTATTTATAAGTTTTTGGCCGCAAAAATTTTAATTGCTAATTCGATCATTCTGTGCTAAAATCTTTTCCGAGATTTGTATAGTAAAGCCTCTTCAAATTAACATGTAAAAATGGCCTCAATTTACTTGAAAGTTTTTGGACACAAAAATTTAAATTGCTAATTCGATCATTCTGTGCAAAAATCTTTTCCGAGATTTGCATAGTAAAGCCTCTTCGAATTAACACGTACAAATAGCCTCAATTTACCTATAAGTTTTTGGCCGCAAAAATTTAAATTGCTAATTCGATCATTCTGTGCTAAAATCTTTTCCGAGATTTGCATAGTAAAGCCTCTTCGAATTAACACGTACCAATGGCCTCAAATTATTTATAAATTTTTGGCCGAAAAAATTTAAATTGCTAATTCGATCATTCTGTGCTAAAATACTTTCCGATATTTGCATAGTAAAGCCTCTTCGAATTAACACGTACAAATAGCCTCAAATTATTTATAAGTTTTTGGCCGCAAAAATTTTAATTGCTAATTCGATCATTCTGTGCTAAAATCTTTTCCGAGATTTGTATAGTAAAGCCTCTTCGAATTAACACGTACACATGGCCTCAATTTACTTCTAAGTTTTGGGCCGCAAAAATTTAAATTGCTAATTCGATCATTCTGTGCTAAAATCTTTTCCCAGATTTGAATAGTAAAGCCTCTTCGAATTAACACGTACAAATGGCCTCAAATTATTTATAAGTTTTCGGCCGCAAAAATTTAAATTGCTAATTCGATTATTCTGTGCTAAAATATTTTCCGATATTTGCATAGTAAAGCCTCTTCGAATTAACACGTACAAATGGCCTCAAATTATTTATAAGTTTTTGGCCGCAAAAATTTTTATTGCTAATTCGATCTTTCTGTGCTAAAATCTTTTCCCAGATTTGAATAGTAAAGCCTCTTCGAATTAACACGTACAAATGGCCTCAATTTAATTAAAAGTTTTTGGACACAAAAATTTAAATTGCTAATTCGATCATTCTGTGCTAAAATCTTTTCCGAGATTTGCATAGTAAAGCCTCTTCGAATTAACACGTACAAATGGCCTCAATTTACTTATAAGTTTTTGGCCGCAAAAATTCAAATTGCTAATTCGATCATTCTGTGCTAAAATCTTTTCCGAGATTTGTATAGTAAAGCCTCTTCGAATTAACACGTACAAGGGCCTCAAATTATTTATAAGTTTTTGGCCGCAAAAATTCTAATTGCTAATTCGATCATTCTGTGCTAAAATCTTTTCCGAGATTTGTATAGTAAAGCCTCTTCGAATTAACACGTACACATGGCCTCAATTTACTTCTAAGTTTTTGGCCGCAAAAATTTAAATTGCTAATTCGATCATTCTGTGCTGAAATATTTTCCGAGATTTGCATAGTAAAGCCTCTTCGAATTAACACGTACAAATGGCCTCAATTTACTTCTAAGTTTTTGGCCGCAAAAATTTAAATTGCTAATTCGATCATTCTGTGCTAAAATCCTTTCCGAGATTTGCATAGTAAAGCCTCTTCGAATTAACACGTACAAATGGCCTCAATTTACTTCTAAGTTTTTGGCCGCAAAGATTCAAATTGCTAATTCGATCATTCTGTGCTAAAATATTTTCCGATATTTGCATAGTAAAGCCTCTTCGAATTAACACGTACATATGGCCTCAAATTATTTATAAGTTTTTGGCCGCAAAAATTTTAATTGCTAATTCGATCATTCTGTGCTAAAATCTTTTCCGAGATTTGTATAGTAAAGCCTCTTCGAATTAACACGTACAAATGGCCTCAATTTACTTAAAAGTTTTTGGACACAAAAATTTAAATTGCTAATTCGATCATTCTGTGCAAAAATTTTTTCCGAGATTTGCATAGTAAAGCCTCTTCGAATTAACACGTACAAATTGCCTCAATTTACCTATAAGTTTTTGGCCGCAAAAATTTAAATTGCTAATTCGATCATTCTGTGCTAAAATCTTTTCCGAGATTTGCATAGTAAAGCCTCTTCGAATTAACACGTACAAATGGCTTCAAATTATTTATAAGTTTTTGGCCGCAAAAATTTAAATTGCTAATTCGATCATTCTGTGCTAAAATATTTTCCGAGATTTGCATAGTAAAGCCTCTTCGAATTAACACGTACAAATGGCCTCAATTTACTTCTAAGTTTTTGGCCGCAAAAATTTAAATTGCTAATTCGATCATTCTGTGCTAAAATCCTTTCCGAGATTTGCATAGTAAAGCCTCTTCGAATTAACACGTACAAATGGCCTCAATTTACTTCTAAGTTTTTGGCCGCAAAGATTCAAATTGCTAATTCGATCATTCTGTGCTAAAATATTTTCCGAGATTTGCATAGTAAAGCCTCTTCGAATTAACACGTACAAATGGCCTCAATTTACTTATAAGTTTTTGGCCGCAAAAATTAAATTGCTAATTCGATCATTCTGTGCTAAAATATTTTCCGATATTTGCATAGTAAAGCCTCTTCGAATTAACACGTACATATGGCCTCAAAATATTTATAAGTTTTTGGCCGCAAAAATTTTAATTGCTAATTCGATCATTCTGTGCTAAAATCTTTTCCGAGATTTGTATAGTAAAGCCTCTTCGAATTAACACGTACAAATGGCCTCAATTTACTTGAAAGTTTTTGGACACAAAAATTTAAATTGCTAATTCGATCATTCTGTGCAAAAATCTTTTCCGAGATTTGCATAGTAAAGTCTCTTCGAATTAACACGTACAAATAGCCTCAATTTACCTATAAGTTTTTGGCCGCAAAAATTTAAATTGCTAATTCGATCATTCTGTGCTAAAATCTTTTCCGAGATTTGCATAGTAAAGCCTCTTCGAATTAACACGTACAAATGGCCTCAAATTATTTATAAATTTTTGGCCGCAAAAATTTAAATTGCTAATTCGATCATTCTGTGCTAAAATACTTTCCGATATTTGCATAGTAAAGCCTCTTCGAATTAACACGTACAAATGGCCTCAAATTATTTATAAGTTTTTGGCCGCAAAAATTTTAATTGCTAATTCGATCATTCTGTGCTAAAATCTTTTCCGAGATTTGTATAGTAAAGCCTCTTCGAATTAACACGTACAAATGGCCTCAATTTACTTAAAAGTTTTTGGACACAAAAATTTAAATTGCTAATTCGATCATTCTGTGCTAAAATCTTTTCCGAGATTTGCATAGTAAAACCTCTTCGAATTAACACGTACAAATGGCCTCAATTTACTGATAAGTTTTTGGCCGCAAAAATTTAAATTGCTAATTCGATCATTCTGTGCTAAAATATTTTCCGATATTTGCATAGTAAAGCCTCTTCGAATTAACACGTACAAATGGCCTCAAATTATTTATAAGTTTTTGGCCGCAAAAATTTTAATTGCTAATTCGATCATTCTGGGCTAAAATCTTTTCCGAGATTTGTATAGTAAAGCCTCTTCGAATTAACACGTACAAATGGCCTCAATTTACTTAGAAGTTTTTGGACACAAAAATTTAAATTGCTAATTCGATCATTCTGTGCTAAAATCTTTTTTGGAGATTTGCATAGTAAAGCCTCTTCGAATTAACACGTACAAATGGCCTCAAATTATTTATAAGTTTTTGGCCGCAAAAATTTTAATTGCTAATTCGATCATTCTGTGCTAAAATCTTTTCCGAGATTTGTATAGTAAAGCCTCTTCGAATTAACACGTACACATGGCCTCAATTTACTTCTAAGTTTTTGGCCGCAAAAATTTAAATTGCTAATTCGATCATTCTGTGCTAAAATCTTTTCCCAGATTTGAATAGTAAAGCCTCTTCGAATTAACACGTAGAAATGGCCTCAAATTATTTATAAGTTTTTGGCCGCAAAAATTTAAATTGCTAATTCGATCATTCTGTGCTAAAATATTTTCCGATATTTGCATAGTAAAGCCTCTTCGAATTAACACGTACAAATGGCCTCAAATTATTTATAAGTTTTTGGCCGCAAAAATTTTTATTGCTAATTCGATCATTCTGTGCTAAAATCTTTTCCCAGATTTGAATAGTAAAGCCTCTTCGAATTAACACGTACAAATGGCCTCAATTTATTTAAAAGTTTTTGGACACAAAAATTTAAATTGCTAATTCGATCATTCTGTGCTAGAATCTTTTCCGAGATTTGCATAGTAAAGCCTCTTCGAATTAACACGTACAAATGGCCTCAATTTACTTATAAGTTTTTGGCCGCAAAAATTCAAATTGCTAATTCGATCATTCTGTGCTAAAATCTTTTCCGAGATTTGTATAGTAAAGCCTCTTCGAACTAACACGTACAAGGGCCTCAAATTATTTATAAGTTTTTGGCCGCAAAATTTTTAATTGCTAATTCGATCATTCTGTGCTAAAATCTTTTCCGAGATTTGTATAGTAAAGCCTCTTCGAATTAACACGTACACATGGCCTCAATTTACTTCTAAGTTTTTGGCCGCAAAAATTTAAATTGCTAATTCGGTCATTCTGTGCTAAAATCTTTTCCGAGATTTGCATAGTAAAGCCTCTTCGAATTAACACGTACAAATGGCCTCAATTTACTTTGAAGTTTTTGGCCGCAAAAATTTAAATTGCTAATTCGATCATTCTGTGCTAAAATCGTTTCCGAGATTTGCATAGTAAAGCCTCTTCGAATTAACACGTACACATGGCCTCAATTTACTTCTAAGTTTTTGGCCGCAAAAATTTAAATTGCTAATTCGATCATTCTGTGCTAAAATCTTTTCCGAGATTTGCATAGTAAAACCTCTTCGAATTAACACGTACAAATGGCCTCAATTTACTTCTAAGTTTTTTGCCGCAAAAATTTAAATTGCTAATTCGATCATTCTGTGCTAAAATCTTTTCCGAGATTTGCATAGTAAAGCCTCTTCGAATTAACACGTACAAATGGCCTCAATTTACTTCTAAGTTTTTGGCCTCAAAAATTTAAATTGCTAATTCGATCATTCTGTGCTTAAATCTTTTCCGAGATTTGCATAGTAAAGCCTCTTCGATTTAACGCGTACAAATGGCCTGAATTTACTTCTAAGTTTTTGGCCGCAAAAAATTAAATTGCTAATTCGATCATTCCCTTCTAAAATCCTTTCCGAGATTTGCATAGTAAAGCCTCTTCGAATTAACACGTACAAATGGCCTCAATTTCTCAATTTACTTATAAGTTTTTGGCCGCAAAAATTTAAATTGCTAATTCGATCATTCTGTGCTAAAATCTTTTCCGAGATTTGCATAGTAAAGCCTCTTCGAATTGACACGTACAAATGGCCTCAATTTACTTATAAGTTTTTGGCCGCAAAAAATTAAATTGCTAATTCGATCATTCCCTTCTAAAATCTTTTCCGAGATTTGCATAGTAAAGCCTCTCCGAATTAACACGTACAAATGGCCTGATTTTACTTCTAAGTTTTTGGCCGCAAAAATTTAAATTGCTAATTCGATCATTCTGTGCTAAAAATGTTATCACAGTTTTGCATAAAAAAGCCTCTTCGAATCAACACATACAAATGGCCTCAATTTACTTAAAAGTTTTTGGACACAAAAATTTAAATTGCTAATTCGAGCATTCTGTACTAAAAATGTTTTCGAAGATTTGCATAATGTGCGTATGAAGAAACTTAGAATAGTCTAGAGATGTTTTCTTTCCAAAAATAAATTTGATTTTTATGATAAAATTGTCTTAATTTTTGCTGACATAAGGTGAGATAATATGAGATTCTCATTGAGGAACAGATAAAAAAATTGAAAAGTGTACGATTATGGTTGTGCCATTGTTCTAAAGCTTCTAATAGTTTTCTGCAACAAATATAAATCCAGGTGAAGGCACAGGGGAAATGTGATGGGCTATTCCCAGGCCGAGATGTGCGCTCAAAATCGCCCTGGTCCAGAACGTGTCAGACCAAAAATGCTTCTGATCAGAACGCTCCAGACCGAAAGTACACCTGATCAGACTCCAGCAAGCTCAACAGTTATTTGCATAGTAAAGCCTCTTCGAATTAACACGTACAAATGGCCTCAAATTATTTATAAGTTTTTGGCCGCAAAAATTTTTATTGCTAATTCGATCATTCTGTGCTAAAATCTTTTCCCAGATTTGAATAGTAAAGCCTCTTCGAATTAACACGTACGAATGGCCTCAATTTACTTAAAAGTTTTTGGACACAAAAATTTAAATTGCTAATTCGATCATTCTGTGCTAGAATCTTTTCCGAGATTTGCATAGTAAAGCCTCTTCGAATTAACACGTACAAATGGCCTCAAATTATTTATAAGTTTTTGGCCGCAAAAATTTTTATTGCTAATTCGATCATTCTGTGCTAAAATCTTTTCCCAGATTTGAATAGTAAAGCCTCTTCGAATTAACACGTACGAATGGCCTCAATTTACTTAAAAGTTTTTGGACACAAAAATTTAAATTGCTAATTCGAGCATTCTGTACTAAAAATGTTTTCGAAGATTTGCATAATGTGCGTATGAAGAAACTTAGAATAGTCTAGAGATGTTTTCTTTCCAAAAATAAATTTGATTTTTATGATAAAATTGTCTTAATTTTTGCTGACATAAGGTGAGATAATATGAGATTCTCATTGAGGAACAGATAAAAAAATTGAAAAGTGTACGATTATGGTTGTGCCATTGTTCTAAAGCTTCTAATAGTTTTCTGCAACAAATATAAATCCAGGTGAAGGCACAGGGGAAATGTGATGGGCTATTCCCAGGCCGAGATGTGCGCTCAAAATCGCCCTGGTCCAGAACGTGTCAGACCAAAAATGCTTCTGATCAGAACGCTCCAGACCGAAAGTACACTTGATCAGACTCCAGCAAGCTCAACAGTTATTTGCATAGTAAAGCCTCTTCGAATTAACACGTACAAATGGCCTCAAATTATTTATAAGTTTTTGGCCGCAAAAATTTTTATTGCTAATTCGATCATTCTGTGCTAAAATCTTTTCCCAGATTTGAATAGTAAAGCCTCTTCGAATTAACACGTACGAATGGCCTCAATTTACTTAAAAGTTTTTGGACACAAAAATTTAAATTGCTAATTCGATCATTCTGTGCTAGAATCTTTTCCGAGATTTGCATAGTAAAGCCTCTTCGAATTAACACGTACAAATGGCCTCAATTTACTTATAAGTTTTTGGCCGCAAAAATTCAAATTGCTAATTCGATCATTCTGTGCTAAAATCTTTTCCGAGATTTGTATAGTAAAGCCTCTTCGAATTAACACGTACAAGGGCCTCAAATTATTTATAAGTTTTTGGCCGCAAAAATTTTAATTGCTAATTCGATCATTCTGTGCTAAAATCTTTTCCGAGATTTGTATAGTAAAGCCTCTTCGAATTAACACGTACACATGGCCTCAATTTACTTCTAAGTTTTTGGCCGCAAAAATTTAAATTGCTAATTCGATCATTCTGTGCTAAGATCTTTTCCGAGATTTGCATAGTAAAGCCTCTTCGAATTAACACGTACAAATGGCCTCAATTTACTTTGAAGTTTTTGGCCGCAAAAATTTAAATTGCTAATTCGATCATTCTGTGCTAAAATCTTTTCCGAGATTTGCATAGTAAAACCTCTTCGAATTAACACGTACAAATGGCCTCAATTTACTTATAAGTTTTTGGCCGGAAAAATTTAAATTGCTAATTCGATCATTCTGTGCTAAAATCTTTTCCGAGATTGGCATAGCAAAGCCTCTTCGAATTAACACGTACAAATGGCCTCAATTTACTTCTAAGTTTTTGGCCGCAAAAATTTAAATTGCTAATTCGATCATTCTGTGCTAAAATCTTTTCCGAGATTTGCATAGTAAAGCCTCTTCGAATTAACACGTACAAATGGCCTCAATTTACTTCTAAGTTTTTGGCCTCAAAAATTTAAATTGCTAATTCGATCATTCTGTGCTTAAATCTTTTCCGAGATTTGCATAGTAAAGCCTCTTCGATTTAACGCGTACAAATGGCCTGAATTTACTTCTAAGTTTTTGGCCGCAAAAAATTAAATTGCTAATTCGATCATTCTGTGCTAAAATCTTTTCCGAGATTTGCATAGTAAAGCCTCTTCGAATTGACACGTACAAATGGCCTCAATTTACTTATAAGTTTTTGGCCGCAAAAAAATAAATTGCTAATTCGATCATTCCCTTCTAAAATCTTTTCCGAGATTTGCATAGTAAAGCCTCTTCGAATTAACACGTACAAATGGCCTCAATTTCTCAATTTACTTATAAGTTTTTGGCCGCAAAAATTTAAATTGCTAATTCGATCATTCTGTGCTAAAATCTTTTCCGAGATTTGCATAGTAAAGCCTCTCCGAATTAACACGTACAAATGGCCTGATTTTACTTCTAAGTTTTTGGCCGCAAAAATTTAAATTGCTAATTCGATCATTCTGTGCTAAAAATGTTATCACAGTTTTGCATAAAAAAAGCCTCTTCGAATCAACACATACAAATGGCCTCAATTTACTTATAAGTTTTTGGACACAAAAATTTAAATTGCTAATTCGAGCATTCTGTACTAAAAATGTTTTCGAAGATTTGCATAATGTGCGTATGAAGAAACTTAGAATAGTCTAGAGATGTTTTCTTTCCAAAAATAAATTTGATTTTTATGATAAAATTGTCTTAATTTTTGCTGACATAAGGTGAGATAATATGAGATTCTCATTGAGGAACAGATAAAAAAAAATTGAAAAGTGTACGAATATGGTTGTGCCATTGTTCTAAAGCTTCTAATAGTTTTCTGCAACAAATATAAATCCAGGTGAAGGCACAGGGGAAATGTGATGGGCTATTCCCAGGCCGAGATGTGCGCTCAAAATCGCCCTGGTCCAGAACGTGTCAGACCAAAAATGCTTCTGATCAGAACGCTCCAGACCGAAAGTACACCTGATCAGACTCCAGCAAGCTCAACAGTTTCTTTGCGCTCGAAGTGCGTTCAAAATTGCCCTGTAATTTCAAGCGCACAAAGATCAGGCGTGCGCGCGAAGTAGTCTGGACCAGGGCGACTTCGACCACGCACCTTGACTTTGGATACTATCAAATTTCTGGGTCACATAGTTGATCGTTTTTCTGGAGTTGATATTTTTTGAAAAAAAATCAACCAATGTACATTTTCATCTTTTGAATTTCGATATCAATATATCGCACGAGATGAAAGGCTTTATTAAATTTTGTCCTGGTTATTTAGTATTGCATGTGCACTATAGAAAAAACAAGCGGAAACTTAAACGAAACTAAACGTCAATTCTTACAAAGGACTCGTTTCCAATTGTGAAAACAAAAGTGTCGTAGCTCTGAAGAGTAGCTGCAGCTTCCATCATTGTTATTGGAACCATAGGAGGATTTTGTCCCAAGTAAGTATAGATGCGCTGGAGTGGGTTCGATCCCCGGCTGGTCGCAATAACGGTCCATGTGTAATTCGACCCAGGGATGATGTCATTGAATTCGAAAATCATATCCAAACTAAAAGATTTCATCTCAGAATCTGTCACGATAAGTGATAGTTATTTGAGTTTCTTCAAATTTCGGCAATTCTGATATACAAAACTCAGATTTTCTAGAAATAAAGCCGTATACGAAAAAACCTTTGCTATAAAAGAACATCTTTTTCAATAAAATTTTCCCGGTCTTTGATTAAAATCAACTAACTTGAACTCTTTTTTAATTTTCCAAATAATTGGCAAATTGTGACATTCTAGTTCCACTTCGACAGTTGCTCCGACTCCAGAATCAAAAACAACATCAGTTTTCAATGAGTGAGTTGTAAATGTGTTAGTAACTGTGACGTCATCAGTGTAGAGAGATCGAACAAATGTCAATTGAGAACTGTTTCGGCCAAATGCACTTTCGGCTAGCATATGGATTTTGTATTCTTCGCCCGCAATCAAATTTTCAATGGTCAGGTCGTTTGGGCTAAAAAGAGGAAATTAGTTTTATATGCCAAATTACTGGCGTTAATTTGATTGGCCTCATTTTTGAACGGACAAAATTTCTGTTTTATATGGGAAAAAAATTTCGGTCAAAAAATTGGGCCTTTGAAATACTGATGTTAAAGGACAAAGAAATACTTGAGTTCAAACTTTTGAAGAACGGTTTAGTGCCATTTGTTACGATAAAAGCTACTGTTGTCTAGAAAAATTTCCCAGAATTAGATCTCAATTAAGAAACCTGTTCCGCCTCGTCAGAAAACCTTTTTCGTGATAATGATGTATGGGTTAAGTGGCTTTAAAGAAGTCAATAGATAAACCTAACATTATGCAAGGACCATGTATAGATTGGAGACAGAAATCAGAATTTTGGGCTGATCTTGCTCAAAAATCTTAGGATTTTAGCACAGCAGAGATCAAGCTCATAAACTCTTGCGTCTACGGATTGGAATCCATGCTCTGATTCTTTTCAATTACGTTTTGATAGAGCCATCTCCTCACCAACCCCCAAGTTCAACCTTCAGATGTTAAAGTAGCAGTAAATTCAAAATTTTTGAAGATGAAATGAGTGTGACAAATTGGTTTCATTAAACTCCTTATCTTCAAAACTCCCTTGAAGTTTGTATAATATCCAAAATTAGTACCTTTTTATATCTTATTTTCTTTTTTTTGTATATTTTCTATATTTATATCTTATATTTACATGTTTAAATCCTATTTGCCACGCTCTGCAACTGACTGACTAAGAAATTTTTTAAACTTTTGCATAAATGGCAAAACTCGCGTAACTAATTATTAACTAAATTATTTAACTAATATTTATGATATCATACAAAACAATTCGTGTTTTCTACTACGAAATGAAAACGGATACCATGGCAGTCGGACATGGTAATTGAGTTTATTAATTGTCTGCACATCTTCAAAAAAAATTAAAAAAACTGAATCTGTGAAGTAATTTAACATCTACATCATGATGCACGCAAGAAAAACCTTTAAAGTGCGGGAAAAAATATCCTGCACTATTTATTAAATCACGCAAAATTCTTTATTTTTAAAAATTCTTTATAAAAACAAATGCATCTCCCTAACAAAAAATTGAGACTGCAGAACAAACTTCGGAGAAAAATGTAAGTTATAAACAAAATATTTTCACTATGATCAATTCAAAAGACCAGTTTTTTTACTAATTAATTATTACAATTTTTTGGAAATTATGCTTATCAAAAAACTTATATATGGCTATTGCAAAAATTACTGAACCAAACGAATTGAATTAGAATTAAAATTATAAGGAGGAATTGTTGCGTTTTTTAATAGCCAATTTAATTGATAGGAACAATAGTAATTAAAAAAATTGAAGCTTGATTACAAAACGTCAACCAAAGACAAATATAACTGAATTTTTCACAAATTGCTATATCAGTGATATAAAGATTAGTTAGTTAATCTTTGAAAGTTTTCGTAAACCCGATTACAGTTTCTGGATGTTTCGCCAGGGTTCTGACAAATTAGAACTACATATCTTATATACATTTATTTTTCTTTTTCCAACAGTATTGATTAAATCTAAATTAGCATTATGCACTCTAATTGTTTTTTCTCAATCAACATACACAAATTCCGCTAAGCATGAAATGGCAAAAGAATTTGGAAAGCCAAAAGATGTTCGAATGCAAATGGTGTTTCAGTCGACATAAACTTTAGCTACTGAAATAATTTTTCTTGGTATCAACATCAACAAATATTGGCAAAATCTAATACTTGAAAAAATGGGCGCGCAATCCCGGGGGCTCCCAGACAGAAAATCCGAAGTCAGATAGCATCACAGTGATAAAAGTTGTTGTTTTTCAACTGGTACATTAAAAAAAATGTGCCTAGTTAGCAACAGAACATTGTTAGTTTAAGTTTGTTATTTGGTGTTGCTAAATTGGTTCAGTTTCTAATTAACTTAATTTAGTTCATTTATTTCCATTTAATTTTGTTCATTCAGTTAACTTAATTTTGAAGATCAAATTTTAAGATTTCATACTTGTAAATTTTGTTTACATCCTACGTATGATCTTTTGTCTGATCACGTTGTCTGTTGCCGTATTTAGTAATGTTAATGTATGAACAATTTGTTAAGCAGTTTTGTTATTTTGTCTAATTTCATTCCTCTCAAATTCGTAATTCAAAATAGTTGACTCTCTCTCTTAACCAGATTCCGATTCGCTAAAGTCTGAGTTCAAACGTAACAAAAATTTGGTATCTTTCGCTAAGCGAAATACACTACAAATAAGTGAACACGATTTCGCTCCGCCAAATCAGCTTAGAAATTTGTAACTCGAATAGTGAATATTCAAATAACAAACTAGAGCCTCATTTCGCTCCGCCAATTCACTCTTAAAATTGGCCGTCATAAATAACATTAATTGGAGCTACGAAACAAATCAATCTACAGATATCTCGATAGATTTGTGTTCTTCTCTCGGAAGCAAAAGAAAGGCGAAACTGTAGAGCAATTCTACAGCATCTTGAAAGAACTGGCTGAAAATTGCGACTTTGAAAACCGTGAAGAAGCAATCATCAGGGACATTTTCATCACTAACATGCTAGATGATGACATTCAGCGGGAGCTTCTAAGGGACACAGTCGAACCAGAGAGGGCACTCAGCATTGCAGTCAACATGGAAATGGGTAATCAGAATCAGCAAAGAATTTCATCTAATAACGGAGCAACTGGCAGTACGGTAAACGCAGTACAACAATTCAATCGATTTCGCGGCGCGGGAGCACGGGGGCCTCAATCAAGCAGAACAGTCACAAACCGTGCACCCGTTGGACAATGCCGTGGATGTGGTCAAGTCTGGACACCTACACATCGTCAGGTTTGCCCCGCAATGGGTAAGAAATGTAACCACTGCGGTTTGCAAAACCATTTCGCTAAAGTTTGCCGTCGAATACTTAATACTACTAGAAACACTCAACAAACTAATCGCATTAACAATGTAGATACGGCAGAATCATCTAATCAAAATTCTAGCCAGGAAAGCCTAAACGTAAATTATATCAATTATAATGAGCAAATCAATTCAGACTATGACTCTTCGGATGATAATTACGTTGCCACTGTTGAAAATACGAGTTCCCCAAATTCGACACTGAAAAATTTGTCATTAACAATCGGAAACACAAACTGTGATTCTAGACTCTGGTAGTGGTTGAACCATTATTAATATGTCACTCGCAAGAGAAATAATGTTCAATTGTGTTCAATCACAATGGTCGGAGAAAAAACCATTGGAATTAAAGTCATTTTCTAATGATATCGTCCAACCTCTTAGCACTTTGAAAACGCCGGTAAAATGCAATGATTGGAGCGTACAGAAGGCAAAAATAACAGTTGTATCCGATGGATTTCGACCAATATTAGGACGGGACCTTTTTGACCAGTTAGGTATCACAATTTCTCAGAAACCTTGCCCACAATTTGAAGTTAGTAATATAGATCCACCTTGTGCAATCAAGAAATCATTGGCAAAGGAATTTCCTGATTTGATCTCCCGAATTGGAAAATCAAAAAATCACACGGTCAATTCAAAATTTCACAAAAATTACCGAGAAATACGTCAAAAAGGACGAAAAGTACCCATTCACCTCCAACCGAAAGTAAAAATTGAATTAGAAAAACTGTTAAATGAAGGACATATCGAAAAGTTAAACAACTGTTCAGATCAATTCTTCATATCTCCGATTGTCATTACAGTAAAAAAGGACAAGTCAATCAAAATAGCACTTGATTCAAAAATCCTAAACAAAGCTATTCATAAAAACAAGTATCAAATGCCTAATATAGATTCGCTAATTCAAACAATTTCGCAAACACTGTCAACGGCGCCGCAGGAGACTGCATATTTTACAACTCTTGATTTGCAATACGCATATAGTCAACTAAAGCTACACAGTGATACGGCCCGCCATTGTAACTTTAACATAGTCAGTGGTGATATGACTGGCACATATCGATTTAAAACTGGATTTTACGGCCTAACGGACATGCCAGCTGAGTTCCAAAAAGCTATTGATTGTACTCTTGCCGGTTTGGAAAATACTTTCTGTTTCCTAGATGATATTTTGATCGTTAGTAGAGGTGGAATCGAAAAACATCTCCACTTGGTTCGAAAATGTTTAATAAAACTGGATCAGGAAAATTTACGCATAAATCTTGCAAAATGTCACTTTGCAAAAGATACGATTGAATGGCTCGGTCATAATATTACACAATCAGTTGTAACCCAACTTTCAAGTAAAACAGATGCAATTGGAAAATTATCGGCACCTACTAATCTTAAAAAACTTCGCTCTTTTATGGGTTCTGTACAACATTTTGGAAAATTTATTCCGAATTTATCACAATTATGTTACCCCCTACGACTATTGCTTAAGAAAAATTCGAAATTTCTCTGGACGGAAGAGCACGATAAACAGTTTTCTTTAATAAAAGAACAAATTACGGAAACCACTGAAAATAAACATTTCAACCCAGAATTAGAAACGCGAATTAAATGTGACGCCTCGCGTAAAGGATTGGGATGTGCTTTGGAACAACGAACACCTAACGGGTGGCATACTGTAGCATTCGCGTCGCGATTTTTGAACTCTGTTGAAGATAGATACAGTATAAACGAATTAGAACTTCTGGGTGTTGTTTGGTCAGTCGAAAATTTTAATGTTTATTTATACGGCAAACCCTTTACTGTGATAACTGATCATAGAGCACTTCTTTCTATTATGAGAGAGAATAGATCTAATAAATCATATAATAGTAGACTGACACGTTGGGTAGATCGTTTACTACCATTTGATTTCTCGATTGATCATCTTCCGGGCACAAAAATGGGATTAGTGGATTATATATCTCGCGACCCGCATCAACAAGCTGCTAATATATCCACATACGACGAGCAATTTATTGTAGCTAAATTGGACGTAATTAAACGTAGTGCGAAACGCTTCTTATTAAATGCCAAAAATTACGTCGATTTCGCAGCGCGAAATCCATCTACAAATTGCGTCGTAAATAATCCAAATTCCACTAATAACTTATGTAGTGATTTCGCACCGCGAAATCCAGAACATTCTACAAGCACGCAAATCGACGACTCAATTAGCAAATTAACGATAAATAATTTAAATTCCATCCCCAAAATCGAGACAACTAACATTCCTCAATCGCTTTTTGCCTTAAACCGACCCACCGAACAGTCACTCTTTAATTTAAATCACTTTCAACGAATTGCAACAAAATTCAAGAACGTCTACATGATGTCACAATCACCTTCTGATTATGAAACGCTAATGACTGTTAAACAATCGACCCCATCGCGAGTCAGATTTGCAGAGGCGGGACCTTCAACTGCCCAAGCGGCACCCGTGACCCCCGTTACACCTACTACAGATACAACAGCCACTTCGCCGTCAGTAGACGATTTGTACCTAGATTCATTCAATTTCGCACTCTCAAAGATCTTCTCAAGCTCTCTCATGGCCAGGCTGACAACCAAAGACGCGATCTTGAAAGAGATTCGCGACTGCATTTTGACGGACAATGAAGATAGATGTAGACAAATTTCACCCTACATCCACTCCTTCTGGAAGGACTTACACGTGAAGAATGGGTGTGTCTGCATAGACGACAGAATTGCTCTTCCCCATGCAATCAAGGATGCGTATGTAGACGCAATCCACGCAACTCATCCTGGGACATGGGGAATGACGGATATGGCAACGCACCCGTGGTGGCCATATATGCACAGGGATATTGCAACCAAAACAGCAAAGTGCAACCCCTGTGTCAAGATTGGTAAAAATTTAAAACCTATTATACCAGCAAAAAAATGGGCACCATTAAAGTTATGTAAAGTTCCTAATGAAGAGATTCAAATTGATTTTGGAGGACCCATCTATAATGAAAAAAATCAAGAGATTTATTTTCTTGCATGTATTGATCGATTTTCGTAATTCCCAACAGCAGAAGTATTTGATAGAGCTAATGCAGATAATATTTTAAAGTTTCTTCAAGAATATGTTTTGCTACACGGTATACCCCGCGCGATTAGATTGGATCAGGCTAGATGCCAAACGGGGCATCGAATTAAAACATTTTGTAATCAAAATAAAATACAGCTAATCGAGGCGCCAATACACGACCACAGAGCTATTGGTTTGGTTGAAAGACTCATTCAAACAATCAAGAATCGCTTAGCCTGTATTAAAACGGCGGCGCAAAATCAATTTAATATGAAAGCATCAATAAACACAATAATTTATCAGTTACGAATATGCCGTCAAAAGACTATTGGAATATCACCTTTTGAGGCACATTTTGGCAGAAAAGCAAACACACCATTAAGCAATATAACAACAAATCCCGATTCAAAAAGTTTAACATACAAAAATATTCTTAACAAATATTTAGATTTGGAGACTGTCAGATGGGACCAGCTCCTCACAGACGAAAATTGGGACAATGATGAGCGAAGTGACATCGAAATGGAAATAAACAAGGACAAACTAGGCAAAGAGGCCATGAAAAGACAAAAGGATGACCCGATCAAAGAATCGAGATTAATTTCTCATCCAGATGTTGGCCAACCGATACCAAGAACAGAATCGTCACTGGAGGTCAAATTGGCTAAAAAGAGACCAAGAACGAAACGAGCCAAGAAAAGTCTCGACGGACTGTATGACGTTCTCGCACCCGGATCGTCAGTCATTAAAACGACCGAAAACACCTCAGTAATCAAAGAACCGGGCAACAAAGAGGTAACAATTAGGAATTCTGATCTTGCAAAGTTCGGCACAAAGGCGGAACGAAACACAGAATTGCAAACTTACGCAAACAGACGCCCAAAACTCCCCACGGGAAAAACAACGGAGGAACTCATACACCACCATGCAAAGGAATCAATGAAAAAGTTAGAAGGCGGAAAGAAAATGAAACACAGAAAAGTGGCAGATGACGTCAGCACAGTATCGTCTATCCACTCCAATGTAACACGCGCTCTTCGAGTAAGAATGCCGACTAAGCCAAAGAAACAACAAACAACGGCGCCGCCAAATGAAACCACACAGTCAAATAACAATCTCGCGGTACCAATGGAATTACCGACTTCAAGTATCGTTATCGCGGAGCCACCAAGCAGACCAAAGAGAAAGGCAGCTACGAAAGCATCCGCAGCGCTACTTCCCACAAAGAGAAAACGCTCTGCCATATCGACCACAGAATCGGACGAATCTGTAATTCCAATACAATCCTGTCCTCCCACAACACCAAGTAGTGCAGCACTTGGAAAACAGAAAAGACGGTAAAACCTTAAGAAACAGCAAATCGAAAACAAGTCTATAATCTCGGCAATACAAACTGCTGCATCACAGTCCAATCAAGAGGAGTCAAACTTCACAGTCGGCCCATGCTCTCCAACAACCTCCTATCCAACTCAATTCTACGTTTCTCCAAATTACGAGGAACCAGAGTTGTCTATGACAGTTGGCGAAGCGGAGAGATTCTATGAAAGTGAAAGCGATTAACGAGTAAAACTGTTACATGCAAAACTCCGATTAAAACATTACAGGATTAAATATCTTAACAAGTACATATGACTATTAATTTTCTGTTAAATAACACGTTATTTAATTTCGCCACGGGGGAAATGTGGTACAATAGTACCATTGTTAGTTTGATTTTGTTATTTGGTGTTGCTAAATTGGTTCATTTTCTAATTAACTTAATTTAGTTCATTTATTTCCATTTAATTTGTTCATTCAGTTAACTTAATTTTGAAGATCAAATTTTAAGATTTCATACTTGTAAATTTTGTTTACATCCTACGTATGATCTTTTGTCTGATCACGTTGTCTGTTGCCGTATTTAGTAATGTTAATGTATGAACAATTTGTTAAGCAGTTTTGTTATTTTGTCTAATTTCATTCCTCTCGAATTCGTAATTCAAAATAGTTGACTCTCTCTCTCTCTTAACCAGATTCCGATTCGCTAAAGTCTAAGTTCAAACGTAACAAAAGTTTGGTATCTTTCGCTAAGCGAAATACACTACAAATAAGTGAACGCGATTTCGCTCCGCCAAATCAGCTTGAAAATTTGTAACTCGAATACTGAATATTGAAATAACAAACTAGAGCCTCATTTCGCTCCGCCAATTCACTCTTAAAATTGGCCGTCATAAATAACAATAATTTGAGCTACGAAACAATTAAAACTACAAATTGTAAATCTGTACGACAGGTACATTAAAAAAAATTGTGCCTAGTTAGCAACAGAACATACGTATCACATTTCATAGCATTCAAGAAAAGTTGGGGAAAATAGAAAAGCGACGTCTAATTGCCACACATAAAAGAGAATCCTTTAACACAGCAAATTTTTTCAAAAAACAAATCCTAATTTTTCTTGTAAGCAGTTTTGTAAAAAGAGAGCACTTCTAAAACATTTTATCTCTTTGGTCTCATAACTTTCTTGCGTTACTGAAAAAAAATCACATCAACTTGACTGCTCACTTAAATTAAAAACCAAAAAATTAAGATCTTCAAAAATAGTGCGCAATAATTTGTAAATTACAATCCAAAAAGTTAATTAACGCAAATACCATTTACCAATACGTTTATGTTCAACCGATTCAGGCGTAGAAACTTCAAAAAAAATTCAATATGATTTAAATGATTCCCACAATTTGACTGCCATTATCACTTGATCGAATACAAAAACCAGCAAACAGAATTTTGTGAAACTTAATTTACCCTCACGGTTTTACCTTATTAATCTTTTGAAAGCTCAACTTCATGATCAAATTATGTAAACACGTCGTAAAAAATGCCTGAGAATCTGCTATTAAATCTAAATGTTTCTGATAGCAAAGAAACAGCACCCTATTAAGACGAAAATCTCGTCGGATTGTAAAAGCAACAGAAACAGTTAAAGCTGAAATCTTTCTATCTACATCTTTCGATCTAAAAAATTTCTATCTACACAAATTAGTTCAAAATTGGTTAAACTCGGTTACTTGGTTAAACTCGGTT
>NC_134479.1:57987278-58031460 GCF_964194025.1 Convolutriloba macropyga
AGCACGAAAATACTGTAATAGTATCAGCACACAAATTTACTTCTGCGTTCCAGCAGCACTGAGGTATATCATTAGTGTGTATGTGAAGAGAGTTGGACCTATGATGAATCCTTGTGTACACTGTAATCTATTTCAACGGAATTTGAGGTCTTACTTTTCATTTAAACGTTTTGTGAGGTCTGAGTTAAAATTATTTTTTATTGTGAGTGTTTGTCTCCTGAAAATGTATATTTCTAGGTTTGACGTCAGAATAAAATCATTAAGTTTTTCAAAAGCTTTCTTAAAACCAATGAAAATGTACACGCATGATAATTTCTGTTATAGTACCTCACAGATGAAAAAAGTGAATTAATTAATTCAAGATTGTTTTGGCTGAAATACAAAAATTGTTTGATGGTTAATAATCCGTGTTTGCTAACAAAACTCATGATTCTTTTCATTGATCAACGACTTTAGAGAAATTATATTAACAGACTGATCCATCTGTAGTTTTGCAGGTTTGCTTTGACTGCTGTTCTTGTGCAAAGCACTCGATTTTGCTTTTTTAAAAGGAAAAAGGAACTCATGTTTCAAAGCATAAGTAATCAAATATTTTAAGCTAATGAAATCTTTACAATATCTGCAAAAAATTGTCGCCTTTTTTCAACAGAAAAATGTTCAAGTTATTTGTTTCAACGTTAGAGATGTTGCGTTTTTCGTCTTGCAAACAGTTTGATATTTCCGAAGCATTTTTTTCGTATTGTCAGCCCAACACAAGGCACCGTAAAATTGCGCTACTTTTGTCAGTTTTTTTTTCCTCCAATCAAGATTTCACTTTGACTTTTTTCCCTCTGATATGGTTCAAGCCTAAAATTTTACCAGAAAATTTCTGATTAAAGAATTTTCAAGACCTGTTTTATCTAACTGTTTACGTGGAGCTGAATTAAAAAAGTTTTAACGTTGATTTAAAATCACTGCCTTAACTAAAATATTGAGTTGAAGCTCTATGCACTTGTTATTCGCAATAGCGTTGATATTAGGGATAGCTCGCTTTCTCAGTTTTGGTTGCAATTATTTTTTTCATGACCCAAATTTTATTGAATTCTTAGTTTGAAGTAAAACAATCCGATAGACCAAACAAAAATTGAAGAGTCGCCTGCTCAGTGGTACAGCACGCTTTTGTTAAAAAAAGTTTGGTAATTTTGTCTAGAAAAAAAATAACATGGATCTTTTAGCCCATTGTTCAATGTCAGCTAAAACATCAGTTGTTGCTTATCAGTGAGACATGGATTCGAAAATAAGTAGTTTAACTGCCTTTCTAATAATTATTGTGGAGACATCTTGAATTGCGAGCTGTTGTCAATTAGTTGAATGCAAGTTTCATTAGCATATTCACACTCTCGAAACAAATTTTGATCCTCAAAATATTGCGAGCATCTAATGAGAAATTGACCAACACTTTCAGGTATGGCTAGTGATTGAAAAGTTGTACAACCCGCCTTGTAGGACTTTTGGCACGGTTCCAAAGCCATTCGGAATTATAAGGAAAGCTAAAATAGGTATTTTAATATAGTCTTCCAGACAGCCAGATAAAACAATGGTTGCCAGAAAGCAAATTTTCACAATTCATCTCAGTGTCCTGTATACAGTTTGACGTATGATCGAAATTTTGCTCATCAAAAAAAACTTCGCGTAAAATTTTGTGTATTGAATTATGAAATTGAAGAATACATTGCTGATCTAGAGTGGTCAGGTCAACAAACTTCTATTTACTTCAGATTAAAATTGCCGCATTTTGTCGCTGCGGAACTAAATGTCATTTTCTCCATAAAACTGGGACAGAATAGCAGATTGAGGTTCAATTAAATGCTTACAAGTGGAAAAAAGTGACGTTTTTTTGTCTGAAACAATCAAATTGTTCCAAATTTGTTATATTTGCTTCTTTTAATTTAGTCCCTAAAAATTACAGTTTTTTTCATAACTATTGCTTCTCAGATTTTGATTGCCATCACTTTATTTTTTCCTATGCCAAGATTCGTAGATCCTCCTTTCAACAAAGGTAAAAAGTTTTTTTTGTTTTCAAAAAAAGAAATAGAAAATGGGTCAAGAAATTAGCCAAATACCGCAGGTAAAACAAAAGCCGATAATTAAAATGGGGCAGGGGCAAGCAGGGTTTTTATATAGGTTCCATCCGCACTAAAATATAGCAGAGGAGGGTCTCGAAAATATTTCTAGCCGCCGTAAAGGTTCGAAAACTTTTTTCTCAAGATCCCAAACATGTAATTATGTTGCACTTGCAAACAAGTTACAAATTATTGTATCATTTTGTAAATATTTATAAATTAATGCAAATTATGCAAATGTTTGCAAATGTTTATAAATTTTACATTATAATTCGACTGGGGAATTCAGGAGTGATTCTAACCTGTGACATAGACAGTTCCTTGCGTTCTCATCTCCTTTTCCGGCAAGTTGAAAAGCTGTTGAATACAGTGGGGGAATTGGAGAATATCGGGGCAAATTGTGACCAGAGCAAATGAGGTAGAGGTCTGAAATTATAAAAAGATGATATTTACCTTCAGATTTTTGTTGTATTCATTAAATGATTGAATTAATTGATCCTTTTTTATTGTACCCGTCTAAAATTGACCGTTCTTGTGTTTGAAAAACTATTTAAAAACGCAGAAAAACGCAGCTTTGTCAGTTTTTCTTCAAAGTTGTCAGTCAGTGAAATTTATTTCCAGCTCAATTAGAGTCGATTAGAGTTTCCAGCTCCATTTGAAAAAAATGTAAGAAATTTGATAAAGAGTGTAGGAGTTACGTTAGAGAAGTGCGGAAATTGAAGAAATTGTAAAAGGAAAGTCAAACAATGTGCACGACAAAATTGTTTAAAATTACAAAAACATGTTCAAAATGTTGACTTTTGTGGAAAAACGCGAGGAACTTCGACCCAGTTTTGAACAATTTAAGCAGCGCATCTTTCCACAGTTTTTTTTAGATGAAAAGACAAAAGTCAATCTTAAAATTATTTTCCGCCAGATAAGTCATGCCATTTAATTTTGTTTTGAAATCAATACAGAATTTTTTATTTGAAAATGAGAAAGGCAAGGTTTGAGGCAATAGTTGGAACTTTTAACATTTTCATTTATTTTCGATTTGTTTTTTTCATCTCATTTGTTTTTGTTTTTGCTGAGTCGCAAAAATTGTTTGTTCAACTTTTCTTGCGATTTTGACTATTGAATTTGATGATTCGAATTAAAATGAGGGCTACAAAAATCCCCCGCCTTTAAAAAGCTTATAATTTTCTATCTGTTTCCATGAAAATTTTGATAAGTTGCCTTTTGAGGAGCTGCCTCGCCAATTGTGTTAGACTAAACTGAATGAAAAAGTGTGAATTGCGGGGAAGAATGAGAAAGAAAGCTGAAGATATGCCCCTTTGGCATAATGCTTATCTGCTCCCTATTTACAATTATTATTAGTCTTAAATCATTCAAACCAAGACAAAACTTCAAATCAAGTCAAAGACCTAGTTTTGACGCCATCCCTTAATTTCTGTGTTAGATTTCATATGGCTATTGTTCCAATATATAAAAAGGTAGTTACTGAGTAAAAGTACTCAAAGCAATCCCGATGGACCTGCCAAATATATGCATATCATTAGGCAGTAGAACAAAATTGTTATATAACTACTCAGACAAACTTCAGTATATTAATAATTGGTAACATTTGTAACCTCGTTTCCCGTTCCGATAATCAATTCTTCGAGATCAACAGATTTAACTGACTTTTTCTCGAGAAAACTTTTTGAATTTAAATAATTTGCGTCCATAATCCAGAGTTCATCATACAAAATACCTTCTTTAAAAACGTCTTTGCGGAATTTATATTTTCTGAGCGGCGTTGCCTCATATAAAATTGAGAGTTTGAAAACTGTCTCAGAACCTTCTTAGAGTAAATTCAACTTTCAGCGCTGATTCAGACCCGGACCCAAGTGTCATAGACTTTCAGTACTGATTCATTAGATTCCCATAGTAGGTTCTTAAGTAAGTACTGAATCATAGTAACCTAAGGGTAAAGATACCTTGCAGTTTTGTCTGTTTAGTATGATTTTCCTTTTTCATACTGTTCAAAGAAAAATCAGAAATTTGAAAATTTCGAAAAAAAAAATTGAATTTTTGGGAGACACCACTTTTGAGCATGAAAATAGCATTTATTGAGTTAAAATTAATTAACTTTAATACCATAGTAATAAAACCAATATAAACCACCCCCCTGTATTTTCAAAAGTACCGGTAAATACGGGGGGTATGCCCTTAAATGGCGGCTTTGAACGCTTCTTCGCCGTTGCATTCAAAAATGAACTAAACGAGAAATGCGATCCTTACATTTTGAAATTTTATCTAAATTCTTGAAATGGAACAAAATTCAAAATCAAATTTCCCCAATTTTCGCAGAAAAAAATTTATATTTATGTTTTAAAATTAGCTCTCAGTCAATTGATTTTGAACTTTCTGAAACACAGGTCTTGAAATTCGGCTCCATATAGACACGTATTCTTCTAATTTTAGTCCGCAATGCTTTTTTTATTTCTCTGGTATTTTTCAAATAGAATAATTGGGGACTGAGTAAAACGCCAATTGAAGTTTCAACCAATCAAAGTTGAGTGATGCCACTGAGACCCATTGTCTATTCCTTGTAGACTAAATCAACTCTGCTTAACTAAAGCAGTTCTCACTGAACAGATGATAGAAGAGAAAGCATTTCACTTTTTGGAGAGCGGAATTTGATAACAAAAAAGCACTTACTATTAAAGAAAAAGACAACAACCTTCAGCGGCATATAGTGAGAGGAATATACTTGATAGAGATCGGACGACCTTTTGATCATCTTTAATCCAATATGTTCACCAGATGTCGACATCCCAACTCATGTTGATAAAATGCGCTAAAATAACGTAAGAATCGTCATTTTTTATCGATTTTGTTTTTGCTTGCGTCAGTTTTTTTTATAGTAACTTTATGTTATAGTCGTTTTTTTTGGTATTGTCGGTAACTTATAAAAACAATTATCGCGTGTTATTGATTTTGTCGGTCTTATTTGTTTTTTTGTTCATTTTGGCCGGCAATTTATGCATGCAATATCGATTGTTTGCTTTTTTAAAAGAAATGTCTGTTAGACATAATGAGTTTGGTCACACAAGACATGAATATGCCTTGAAATCTGAGAAATCAAAAGTAGCAATTGCGTCATCCAGGTGGAGATCTCGAGTTATGATCTGGCCATGAGCTCGGGAACAAAAATGCTGTGAAAAGAACCTAACTGAACCCAAATACCAAATATGATTTTAGCTCGACATTAGCGGACTTGTGCTGGACTTGAGTTCGACACAAATGGCCATGCTCAATTTTTTTGGACCCAAATTAACCACGCTTAAACTTACCTTGACTCCATTTACCATGCTCACTTTCTACTGGACTCAAAAGAATACACTGGACTGTAGCCTAACTCAACTTTGCTGCTCGACTTTCACTTGACTCAAAAAAGTCATTAAGAAAAACGAGATCGATATGTTTTCAAATCATGACTCATTCAAAAGTCTTTTCTCGAGTTGGCGTTTTGCCTCGTACGTCCAATTTTATTGCTCACTATTTCTTATAAGGTGGTCAGAATGCTTGCTCCTTCATAAAAAGCATTTCCGAAGACCCAATAATCTATGAAAACATACATTGACTCTTTATGAAATGATAACTCGTAACTTGAAAGAGAAAACAACTGAAGAGCGCCCCATTTTTAAAACTTCAAAAAAGAAGAGAAGGACCATTGCCATTAAACTAAACATTTTCAGTCAACTCAGTAATGTGACAATATCATCCAGCTGCGATAAGTGCATTTTCTTAAGAATTACAATCATTCGATAGTGTTTTTGGCGAAATTTGGCAGTTTTTTTGGCAAATTTAGTCTATATGGTGCAATGCGTTTTAGTGTTGCTCGGTTGCTGCTTCAATATGCAAAGCAGCGAAAAAGATTTTTGCTGAACGGACAATTACCTTGCTATTTTGACTCATGAGAAAACAATGCTTCATCAAAAATTCCTACAGAAATTCTTATGTTGACAAAATACTTTTCATTGACTTTAAGGGGAAGCGCTACTGTGTAGGTTTAGCACAAATGTTTTTTCCAACTAAGGATTTTTTTTTATGGATTGGGGTGTAAATTTTAGTGGCAAGTCGCGCAAGACATTAAACTTATTGAATATATCCTTGAAGCTGTCTGTGTGAGGATGAGCTCTTACTTAACCATAGCTTCAGGCTAGCCATAGCCTGACCAATGTTGACTGCAATGATGATGAAAGTTTCAGACGCAAAAAAAGTGGCTATAGTCACCAAAAAAGAGCAATACTGTTCATAAAAAGAACAGTCTGAAATGTGGGGAGTAATAAGAAAAGGAGCAGCTGAGAACAGGCCGAAGTCGCCTAATGTTGTTCCGCTGCGATTACACAGGAACTAAAATTATTATTATTAAAATAAGCGGTTCAAGAGATTTAATAATTGCAGCTTATTGATGTCATTTGAATTAGGAATATTATGACTATTGAAAATTCATACTTTGCCGATATCAACTGAAATAACATGCATATAACTACTAAAGCAAAGTTTATACAGGCGGTGGACATTTATAGAAAGTACGTTAGAAAAATTAAACTTCAAAGTATTTTACTTTTTTCAAGGTTGCTGTCACTCTATACTACCCTAGAATCTAGCAACGTCAATAAGCCTTTTTTAATTTTTTCTTTGAAGTCAATTGCGTGTGAATAAATGATATGTAAATCCCGCTGTACCGGGCAGTATCATAAATCTAAGTGAGGTTGCGCTCTCACCTCACCATAACTCCAGATTGATCATAAACTGCCACAGCTTCCGACCCGAAAAGTGGCCATAGTCACCAAAAAAGCAAAGCTTCTCACAAAAAGAACAATCTTAGATGTGGGGAAAATATGAAAAAGGGTACCTGAGAGCCTGCAACTAGAAATTGATTTAAATCATCTGAAATTATTTGACAAACTCAAATTTTTAATTGACTTTTACATAAAAACTAACGATTGGAACAAACAGCTGGTTTTGTGGTTTTGGCCCAGCCCTTGATCTCTGATTTAATTTTCAATTAGTTGTTGTTCCCATGGGTCTCATTGCAGAATGAAATTTTTCTGATTCAGTAAAGAATTTTTCTTAGCGATAAGTAGGGGCACTTTATGAATCCTTTTGATCAAAAACATTAAAACAAAAGCTGATGAACCTGGCAAAGATAGGTGCATCCATAGGCAATAGAAAAAAAAATTGCTATAAAGTCCGATCAAGAACTTGGTAATCGGACCCTTTTGCATACTATTATCCCATTCTGATAATTGTTTTTTTTCGATTCAGATGCTTTTTTAACTAACTTTTTAACTTCCGTTAAAATTGCATCCACAGTCAGCAAGAATGTTATTAATTCGGACACTAGTTAGAATTAAGAGCTGATTCTTCAGAAAAATTTTGACACTATATTATCAAGTAAAATCTTTCTCTGTCTTTTTTTTGTTTTCAGAGCAGTGTTTTCAGATGGTGCCATTCTTTTCTGTTACCACTGGCACCATTCAGAGCTTGAAAATTATCTCATGTTCTCAACGTAAAACTATTTTCAATTTTTGATCCTCATTGGTATTCGAAAATCCCAAATCTGTACAAAACTCGAAAACAAAGTTCTCCAATTTTTGAAGAAAACAAATAAATAATCTTGTTTTCAAAGTAGCTCTCAATCACTTGATTTTTAACTTGTAGTCATTGGTTCTCACAAAGAAAATTAAGGCAAACAAACAATCTTCAGCTGTGTATAATGTGAGCAATATAATTTGATAGAGATAGACTACTATTTAATCATCTTTATTCACATTTGTACATCAGATGACAAGTGAAATATCCCTAGTCAAGACCAGATGGTTATCTTGCAAGATCTTCCAAGATTCTTGCAAAAAATGGTTATCTTGCACGATCTTGCAAGAAAATGTTTATCTTGCAAGATCTTGCAAGTTCGTTCCGATCGAGCGCTGCTATCATTGGCTGTTTTAGACGCATTATCTTTCATTTAGCGCAAACTATTACCAAAATATAGTGGAATGAGTTTTCAGAGATCATTTGAAACAAAATTTATACCAGATATTTATATTTTATTACAGCCGTTGGTATTAATACTGGTTACTCTCATTTATTTACATTAATTCGTGCTTCAAATTTCTTGTTTTGCTACTGTGGAAAACAATTCACTTTCTTTTTTTAAATTGATTCAATTTTTAGTTTGAGCGGAAGAAAACAATCTTGATGCTATTTTGGTTGTAATTATGTATTACAATGTAAAAAAAATTGATGGGAAGCAATGTTCGCTTCTCATTTTGATCTTGTTCGATCATGTTCCATTTATTTGCCTATTTGCAAGATGAATGGTTATCTTGCAAGTTTCTTGCAAGACAAAGGGTTATCTTGCAAGATCTTGCAAAATTTTGGAAGAAAATCTTGCAAGACGATGTATCGTCTTGCAAGATTTTGCCAGAATCTTGCAAGATCTTGCAAGATAACCCTTTGTCTTGCAAGAAACTTGCAAGATAACCATTCGTTGTCGACTGTGGATTACACAACTCAAATTTCATACCAGCTCTAGTTGAAACGCTGAACTTGAACAGAAAGTTATTGCAAAATGTTGTCTATTCGCAGTATCATGCTCATAGCTATCATAATGAGCCAGGTTGAGTTCCAGACCGAAATTGTGTCTGATCAGACAGTCACAGACCAAAATGACCTCTGATGAGACAAGTATTACACCATTGCCCAGATGAATTCCAGGGCTTTGTCCAGAATATAGTGGTCTCAAAATTTTGACTCATCATCGTTCAGATAACAAAAAATGTTGATAAAAAGCATAGGGAGATCATCCTAGTCCAGACCAAGACCTATGAAAAGACCAAAGTGGTCTAGTCAGGGCGGGGGGCTCAATATTGAACAGAACTGCACAGTCGAGGTTCTTAGTTAAAGTCCAACAAAAAGTCTTTTCAAAGGGCCTTTGGGTCAAGTATAGTATTTTCATAGGCTTTTTGGGTCGCGAATGGTTGATTCATGATTCGAATGAAAGTCTTTTCAGAAATTTGTTTTCTGCAAATTTGGAAAAAAAATATTTTCTTTTTTCGTTCGATGCTGCACTAATACTTGATTGAATGATACTAGGTAGTTTACTTGGAATGACATGCTTCTAATTAGCCATAATGACAATGGGCTTTATTCTCTTGTTTTCCCTTCCAAAGTCATGGACTATCATTTTTTTGAATAAAAATGCAGGTTTCTGACAGATTGGTGGTTCTTCAGAATCAACAAAAAAATGAAGGAGCACACATGCCAACAACATTATAAGCAATAGTGAGCAAAAAAAAAGAGCACATAAATTTTTTGAAGCAAAAATAATGACTCATGAAAAAGCATTTGCTCGACCCATGATTTGACAATAGATTGGACCTGGTCAAAAAAGACCCATCAAAAGACTTTATCTTGACTTATGATTCGAATTTTGCTCGACGTAATTTTTACACCTCAAACTTTCAGTGGCAAACTTGGGGTTGAGCAAAATTCCAGGGTTTTTAATAAATCTAGAGAGGTTCTTTTCATAGCTCTTTTTGGGTCCAGCAGGGTCTAATCGTGCACATCTTTGGGCCAGCATTGTCTTTCATATGCCGAGGTCTGGACAAAGTTGATTTTTTTACAGATAAATTGGAATGAATTGGAGAATTTTTTAATGCAAAAGTGTCTTTAATGTGAGGGAGAACTGTATTCCATTTGAGAGAACTCTATTCAATATAAAATGTTCCAGAAATATTGAGATATACATGAGATCACTTTACAATCTAGCTCTGATAAATGTGTGTTTCGAGAGTATTGAACTGTTAAAGATGGTCTTTATAATCGGGTCTTCTCCTACAGTTCTAGCAAACCTCTTGATGTAACTTTTCTAAATCTTTTTGAGAAAAGAAATTGCAAAACTTTCTAATTCTGTAAATAAACTTTATCCAACCTGCAACATTAAATTCAATTATTTGAACAAAAAGAGTTGAATGCGAGAAAAGCGAAAATCTGATTTCACAAAACTGCCGATAGTAAAAAAAAACCTGATGTCAATAACTGGAATCATAATAGATATCTAACCTGAAAAAAAAACAGAACACTTTTCGGAAGATATAAGAACTATAACAATTGCACTGTTTCTGGTGTTTTTGAAGAACTGCTTTTGAAAGTCACCTCACTCCACAACAAAATTTAGAGAACTTGAGGAAATTTGGTGAAATATACGATATCTGGAAAGTCTGGCCATTAAGATTTTTCGACAAGAATATTGGAAAAAATGATTGTCATCTAAGAGTACCTCAAAAAACAAGAGGGAATACAAAAAGAGCAAAACTGACAGTTCTAAGTTTTTTTAATACTAGAAACAACTGCAGAATTTAAAAACACGCTATCAAATTCTCCGAATATTTCTCTCGTTTTCTCAACAAAAAACTTGTCCACCATTTCTGAAGTTGTCTCTTGGAAAACTTTTTCGTGGAGTGCTGCTTTTCATTAGCAGAAAAAGCTAATGGGACGTGATTTGTAGAACGGGGCACAAAACAGATAAAGTCTCTTTAGTAAATTGTCTTAATAGAGGCCTCATCTACTCTTTTTCTTGAAGTTTTCTCTCGAGGCATCAATATTGCGGCATATAAAGCTGTTTTCGAGGTAACCTCGGTGATAATTTCCAACAACACTTGAATGAAGACGTCGCTAAGCTGAATTGTGTTCTTTTTTTTTTGACAATAGAAATGGTACTCAAACAAAAGGTCATCAATGCTGTAACTTAAATAAAATTAATTTTATCCTCGTAATTTATTTTAGGTTTTTCTCATGGTTGCCTTGCCGTTGAAATTTATACACGCACTAATAAAAAACGGCAGAAAATCCCATCGAAACCAGAGTCTGTCAGTTTAAGATACCAACAAAAGAGGCTGAATTTGGACAAGCCTCAAAGAGAACTCAGCCAATATTGCAAAAATTTTTATCCAAAAGTGACTTCAGGTTAGCCACCGAATAAGTTGTTTATGAACGTTTGCCAGCACACAGATCAATTCTTCCAATATCAGTCATCAAAAACTTTGTAGTAAGGCAGACCCGATGTGGGCTCCTTTTACAGCCTTAAAGTATATAGAGCTAGGGCCACTTATTTCTGCGCGCGAAGTAGACTTAACTATATCTCTGAGACTAACCGACTCGGTAAAACACAGAGAGTAATAATCTATTGTTACGGTAGTTAAGAGGTATAGCACCGGAGTCAATGGTATACACATGGCGTATCTAATTAAATAGACTGACTGCAGTTAGTTCAGTTCTCTCTATATAAAAGAGAATAGTGTCTTCTCAGTCTCTGATTGGTTGAAGGTGTACATTCAGCATTTCTACTGCTACAGTAGTTAGACCCATTGGCCTTAGAGATTTCTTGTGCTGTTTAACGCAGTAAAAACAGGTTGCGTATTTTGGTGGCAATCGTTTTGCCCGGGTCACCACCCTTTAGTAGTCATAAAAGGATCATATATGGTATCATACAAAGCATAACGTATTTCCTAGTACGATCCTTGTATGACTACTAAGAAATCATATATGACTACTAGGAAATCATATATGAACCTTGTATGACTACAAAGAAATCATATATGATCCTTGTATGACTACCAAGAATCATACATTTGTTTTTCATGCATTTTTAACCATTTATGTCTTTTAAAATTTTCATTCGGCAAGGACTCACTTATGTGATTCCCCGGCATCACTTTGTGATCCGCCAAAAGACCCAAACGTACAATATCATTTGCAAAGTTGGGCACGCAATTAAAAAGTAGGTTCAAATACATAAATAATGTTCTGTTATTCTCTGAAGCCAGTTTATACCTATAAATGCTTGTTTATAAAAAAAATTGGAAAAAAATTTGAATATAATCTAAATTTCATTTTCGGAATATATTTAAATTGGAAAGTTATTATTTTTGCCCACATAAATAATCAAATGTGGACTGCAAATGCGATGTAATAATTTATTATCTCCCCTGACTACATTATACGGGAATTTGTGGAACCAATCAATGTTTTATGTATCATATATGACCTTGTATGATTTCCAGGAAATTTTTTCAACATCAAAAGAAAATGAAAGATATACAGTTTTTAGGCTTTGAATTTTTTTGTATGATCCCTGTATGATTTCTACGAAATCATATATGATCCTTTTATGACTACTAAGAAATCATACAAATCATATATGACCTTGTATGAATAATAGGAATTATATATGACCTAGTATGACTACTAGGAATTGTGTATGATGAGCGAGACGGGTGGAAGCCAAAATAAGGGAAAGTTGTGCGAAGGTAATGCATGAAGTTGCAATGACTTCGAAGTTTAGCCATCATTTCATTTGGTACAAGACAATATTCACGAAAGAAAACTACTTGCGTGTAGAACTGTTGTCAATTTGACTTTAACGCAAACAGCTTGTGGGGGCATTTTTTCTTCGAAATGAAAAATTTTAATACGTTGTAAAGTTATATTGTGTTTAGGTGTTTACATCCAGCTGATAGGATCTCTATCATTCCACTTAGAAAAAGGTTAATCAATCTCTTCGCTCTGAAAAAAACAGCAGATCTGCAACGTACAATTTTTGTTGTCAAAAACATCTGTTCCAATAACTTCAGTCGAAGATTGAAAACGTTGTTATTTATGTGTTTTAAGGCTCGCCAATAAATTTGTCCATAAGAGGTCAAAGAAGCTGTGATACATATGAATATCAATATCTATATATATATATATATATATATATATAATATATAGCCATCATTTATATATATATATATATATATATATATATATATATGTATATATATATATATATATATATATATATATATATATATATATATATATATATATATATATAGCGAAATCCCTAAATCTCTATGTGTACTAAATTATAAACTACCCTCTATTTTATTTTTCATATCATGCATATTATAACTAAGGTTATAATGACTTTCTATTATTCACGTATAAATATGTTCCCGCTAGTCTACTAAACTATTTCATATTTTGTTCACCGTATTTTATTATAAGTAATCATAATCTCGATTAACAATCTGAATTCAAGTTGCCGTTGTAAACGCTCTTCATTTAACAGAGACAAATTCTAGTCTAAATTCGCAATGTGATTCCACTAAGTAAATTTAACCAATTTCGTTTAATTACGGATTCGCTCCGCAATTCCCTTATAATTCTAAGATAGTGTGTTCGCAACACTCTTACAATTCTAATTGCTAAACTCAGCTATAACATGGTGCAGTCAGCATTAAAGGACAGCGGCAAATCTCCACTTGGAATTCAACCCTTTTGGGAAAAGGCAACTCTAGAGCCCCCACTTCGATGGGAATATTAGAGGACGCAACTCAAACTCTCAGTTCTTGTTCGCGAAGGAATTGTAGTGGACCTTCTTTTGGCCGACCCTCCGGAGCTTGTTATTCTGCCCCCCGAACCGGCATATGAAGATGGAGTCGAAAACCCTACAGCACAATCCGAAGGAGATCGACGTACTCGTAACGAACAAGCAAAGACGGCGTGGAAAAATCATTGTCAACGTATTGCGGCGGTAGGCATCTTATGCGGAGATAAAACGTGGCAACTTTGTGATCGAAAAACATCTTCACTGATGTACTTGAGTCTGAGAAGGGAAAGGCCACGAGTATTCAATTCTAAAAACTCGACTTTTAACCTAGACGGAATCTCAACAAGAAATCTTTGGGATGTTCTGAATAAAACTTTTATTCCAATTCATAAGATAAATTTCGACCGATTTCTCTTTCTTTCACGAAAACAGCAGAAAGGGGAACCGATTGAGAAATTCTACGGTCAACTCAAAGAACTCTCCGAGAACTGTGATCTGGGAGAAAAGGGGGATCCCATTATCAGAGACGTTTTATCAAAACCATTATCAAAATGAAGACATCCAAAAATGAACTTCTCAAAAAAACGGTGGAACCTGATAAAGCCATAGCAATAGCAATCAACATTGAATTGGTTAACATAGCAAAAATGGTAGCCAAAATTTCTATTTGTCTGGCAACTGAAAAATATCTGTAAAGTATCTTAAAGCGTACAAAGCATGCATAATAATCTTCTTAAACAAAACCCCGTTGTTTGACCTATTGAGGAATGGGAAGTTCTTCTTCGCATATTAGGCAAAAGCATCATCAAGCGTATTGAAAACCTCTTACCCTTCTTGGGCGACAACCCGCAACACAACTATGCCTAGAAAAAAGTGCGGGATTGAACACGCATTTCACTATCAGCAATCGCAAAATTAAAAACTTTAAATGAAGCAATTCCCATAATAGCCGTGAAAAATGCCTTCAATTGCGTCAACCTACAGTGGCAGTTGAAAAGACTTTGCCCGCGTTGTGTTTTGTTGTTCAATATTCATATTCAGTCACATCCAATTTATCCGTCGAAGGTAAAACACTGCAGTCACTAGAAGGCATAACTCAAAGGAACTCCATTGCTTTGGCTAAGTATGGAATAGCCACCTTTCCTTTGCTCAGGCTTGTCCAGATTATGCACCTATCACATAAATGGTAAGCGGACGAAGGCAGGACGTTAGCTCGTTTTGAGGACTTACTCTTGTTCTTCAAACAACTCACTGAACTTTTTATCCATTTTGGCTACACCGTGAACGTCAGGAAATGTCAACTAATATTGAAAGAGGCTTCAAAGATCAAAACTCTCAGGCTGCTTGAGATGACGGGAGTTAAAATTATTGACGGCTGCCGAGTACTAGGATCTGCAATGGGCAATGAGAAACCATTTGAGATCTTTAGGGTAACCACCGCTGGAAAGCATTGCAATTTTTTGAAAAAGTAATGGGAAGTAGCAAAAACATACCTTCAAACGCCTACGCTTGTCTTACAAAAGGAGTGCAACAAAAATTAAATTTTGTGTCTAGGACAATTTTTAATATTTACACAGATTATCTATGCGGAATAACTACACAGACGCGGAAACTAACGTGCAAATGCACGTCCTACCGTCGTTTTTTGACTCTCCGATGATAAAATCCGCGGGGCGGTTGTATTCGCTACCAACCTGCAGGGTGGACTAAACAACAATGAACCAATAGATTGCGAAAAGGAGTGCAGCGCTTCGTTGACCGCTTGCGCTCTACTTGAAGATGAAGATCGAGCAACTGGTCATCCCACCCAAGAACGCATAGCGCACAACTAACGAACCAGATGCCTGAATAGTATTCATTCGCGTGAGACTGATCTTATGGAAAGCCTTCAGACCGGGCAACGCCTCCTAATGGAAATGGCTTCAGAAAAAGCAGCTTCGAACCTGCTCACAGCTCTACCGATTAAACGTTAAGGTTTCACACCAACAAAGTCCAAAATTTGAGAGCTCTTTGCATTAGCTATAACATTGAGGCCAAAAATACTCCCATTAATTGTCCGGATCTATTCTGTTTCGGCCCCCCAGCTTAGTGAGCATAATTTTTCATGACCCCCAGGTGCACGTGCTAGTTTCTTACATATTAAAGTGCTATATAACAACATATAATTTGTAACTGGGGGGTCATAAAAAACACTGGGGTCCGAAACAGAATAGATCCAATTGTCCATTTTTTGAAAATATCACCCTATCACATGCTCTCCCCTGTGCGAAGAGTGGGTATACACATATAATACACAACGAAATGCTAGAACACCTTTGCTAAGATCATGCATGACGTTTGATATGATGTCGAGGTTGAGCCGACTATTCAGTTGCTTCAAGGCGAGTTCTTTGTTCACAAAACTACTAGCACTGGTGAAAGCGCGAGACTAGAAATTAATATTAGTTAAAATATTAGTTAAAACACGCTAAAATATTAGTTCAAATCATAATTTTGACTAAATGTGAATGCATAGGGCAAAAAAAATTTTGTGCATGAGAAAACGAAATTTGCAAAACCTCCACAAGAGGGATACTTATGGTTAGGGCAAATTCGGAATAACCCTAAAAATACAAGAACATGGACAAAATCGAAAAATCCGGAATAGGAATGTTTTTAAGTAAATTGATAACAGATGTAAATATGTGTTGTAAATAGGCTAAATATTGTATAAACTGTATTATACTATTGTATAACTGTATAATATTGTATAAAAACTGTAGAAGCGTACAAATATTATGAGTCGTTGAAGTGCCTCAAGTATGAGCGACGAATACATGACGTCAGAAAGAGTGTCTTCGCTCCGCTCGTAATGTATTGCAAGGAGGCGCAGCACCGTCCTCAACGCCCCATTATAAAACAAAAGCTAGCAAAATTGATGCAAAGAAAGGCGAAGCATACTCGGACGCTATAACATACATACGCACGAGAATAAGTTTTGCTCTCCTGCGCAGCGCTATCGTATGCCGCAGAGGGTGCTCAGATTCCAAACGCCCGACTGACAATGATAGTTTTTGCAGTGCCTTAGTGCGGGAGGGAAGACTACATTCATAACAAATTAACTTGTATAGAAATTTAATTTCATGACAGCTCTAAAAGATTTTTAGTGCCGTGTCTTTAAAATTATATACAATGCAGTGATGTCTAAGTTTATATAGAAATTTAATTCTCGTGATGCAGCTCTAAAAGAGCTATTGTGCCTTGTCTTTATAATTATATACGGCGCAGTGATGTCTAATAGTAGGGGATCACTACTCATCCATTAGATTGTTCAAGAAAAAAAGCAGTTGAGAACGGTTTACCTTCCTGAATGGAAAACTTAGTGACGATCATCTTCGCAGTTTGTTAGCTTTGTACGCACTCTTCTCAGACTTCAATTGATTGACATTGCTCATTAGACTGGTCGTCACTATCGGCTTTGTGGATTTCTTTTTTAGCCAAGATATTTCGCTGTAGGTGCAGAAGTCCTTTACCGGGGTTCATCTTTCACCTTTGTTCAGAGTTTTTTTTTAGTCCAAGCGCGACAAACGTTTGTAAATTCTGTTTCTTGATAGCTTTGCGACTGGCATTGTTTTATCATTTTATAATGGTGGGACCCCGGAAAACAACGCGCACGAAAAAGGCTGATAAGAACTTTCGGATCTACTCTGTTTCGCCCCCCCCCTCTGTTTTTTACGCCCCCCAGTTACAAATTTTTTGTTATTTAGCACATTACTATGTAGCAAAATGGCACGTGCGCTTGGGGGCGTAAAAATATAAGCCCACTAAGCTAGGGGGGAACAGAATTGATCCGAACTTTTGGACAAGATCCAGCCGTCTTTTACACATAGTTTCTAAAGAGACATGTACATTAACAAGCGAAGTCAACAAATCTCAATTAACTCAATTTACCTTTCATTTAACTCAATTTCAAGTTACCTTTTTTTTTCATTAACTAAGATCTTCTGGAATTACTTTGTCAAGAGTTACTCAGATGTAAGTTCATGTTCGTTGACTTTCACGTGCAATTGCGGACATTGCAACCCAATCCAGAAAGTCAACTTAGCTGTGAAGTGACGAGGCACAAGACCCGAATCAGACTGATTCAAAGCCTAAACTTCTACTACTAATCCGTAGTGTGATTTTTCGCCATAGATTTGTTGATGTTTATCGCAAGGTGATAAAAGGCTGCGAAGATGCCTATTTTCGGCCGAAGTGGAGCCGCAAGTACCAAAAGTCCATCGGAGACGATAAAAACCTTGATCGAGAGTATCAACAAAATAGGCAGAACAGATGTAAAAGAGAAAGATAAAGAGAGAGAATGCGAGAACACGCATCGGATGCTTCTTCACTTGAAGGTAATCTTCGGCATTTTTGCTATTGAATTTTTCGGATTCTCCTTGTGGTTCAGTTTTGCCGTTTATCCAGTCTTTATGCCTCCAGTCTGGAAAAATGTACATCAAATCTTTCAGACAAACTATGATTTTTGGGATCAACATTAGAAGTACAGTTACATTATAGGATTTTATAAGAACACTAATGAGAAACTATACTGGCATTTCGGATGTGCCCCCCCCCCCCCCCCCAACCCAGCTTAGCGGGTGCAGATTATTTGCACACCCCAGACGCACGTGCCATATTTTCACATAATGAATTACTATATAATGGCACGTGCTCTGTAACTGGGGGCGAATAGCGTTCTGGGGGTGGCGAGGGGAAAAATTTTCCGTTACAGCGCAAAAGCTTCCTGCTTTAAAAGTTGGGGATTGAGCCTGGCAAGCAATTATAATCCTCGAGTTTTTTAAATCTGCTTTTTATATTTCAAATTCTTTCTACGTAGAGTGCAATGAACTGTGATTATTTAATTGATAGCAAACAAAAACTGTACAATTTTTCGTCGTACTATCAATTTTTTGTTTGACCGTTATTTCGCCTGACAACTTTTCAACTGACTTTAGTTCCACGCTAGAATTCCCGACAGTTATTGAGGAATTCAGTTCTAGTTTTTCTGTGCGTTTCTTCGACATCTTGAAAGCCATAGGCAGTCGCCCATGCTATTCGTGAATAACAGGCAGTACAAGTTTGCATTCTTTGCTTTGGGCTAAATTTGAGCATCAAAATGTCATTTATTTGAATAAACATTGGGAGTTGGAGAATTTTTAGTAGTCGCTATTAGTTTTTACAGCTTGTCTCTGTTCCCTATAATCCACTTCACTACCTTATTTTGGAATTTTTGATGAGTAGAATTTCACGTTTAGAAAACGCTTTTCTCGGAAAACCATAGAGAAGGACGGCGAGTAAAAATGCGAGACGCAGTTTTGTCATTTTTTTAAATGCTTGGCTGCATATTTCTCAGCAGGTACTAAACCTCATTCGTTTTCCTCAGCCTAGCATCAACACGTGTTTTTTATGACAGATCATCGGAGATATACACCCCCAAGTCTGACAACAGATCTTGTTAGGTTTTGTCCAAATTTTAAAACGTTTTATTGGCCCGTTTATAATTAATTTGGGAACACTTCTGGACTACAAGTTCCATGCGGATTAGAGGTCGGGTTTGTACCACAGAGATCAGTGTACACGAACATGCTGGTATTCTTGAAGAAAATACACGAAGCGCTGGACAAAAACGTGCAGAGTAAAGTTGTCGTATTCTATACTGATTTTGCGAAGGCATTTGATCGTGTACCCCACTACGAACTTCTATTAAAAACAGGGCAAATTGGCATTGGAGGTTGTCTCCTTGAAGTCTTATATGACTATCTCAACGGACGAGAAAAATTTGTCCGAGTGGACAACATCAAATCGAAACCTTTACCAGTGACAAGTGGGGTCCCACAGGGATCACTGCTCGGGCCGATCTTATTTTGCATATACATCAACGACCTGCCAGATGCCCTCAGATTTGGCGAACCCTTTATGTTCGCGGATGACCTAAAAATACTCCACATTGGAACACCAGCAGACCAAGTACAGAGTAACCTCGACGCACTGGAAGACTGGGTCACCCAAAACAAAATGGGTCTAGCTATTGAAAATTGCGCCGAACTTTTGTTCAAAAGTCCAGAAAGACACTTCTACCTGTGTGGAAGTCTCCTCCAAACCTCAGCTGGTGTAAAGGACTTAGGGATTCGGATACAATCAGATTTGACTTGGAAAATCCACTTAGAGGAAAGAATGAAGAAAGCTAACCGAGTCTTCTATTCCCTGAGAATTCTAGCCTTTAAAGTTAATATGCGCATCAAACTGGGACTTTACAAATCGATGATTCTGCCAGTTCTAATGTACGGATCCTCGTGCTGTAACTTAAACCGAGGAGATATACACCCCCAAGTCTGACTACAGATCTTGTCAGGTTTTGTCCAAAAAGTTTAAAACGTTTGATTGGCCCGTTTATAATTAATTTGGGAACACTTCTGGACTGCAAGTTCCATGCGGATTAGAGGTCGGGTTTGTACCACAGAGATCAGTGTACACGAACATAGCATGCTGCTACTCTTGAAGAAAATACACGAAGCGCTGGACAAAAACGTGCAGAGTAAAATTGTCGTATTCTATACTGATTTTGCGAAGGCATTTGATCGTGTACTCCACTACGAACTTCTATTAAAAGCAGGGCAAATTGGCATTGGAGGTTGTCTCCTTGAAGTCTTATATGACTATCTGAACGGACGAGAACAATTTGTCCGAGTGGACAACATCAAATCGAAACCTTTACCAGTGACAAGTGGGGTCCCACAGGGATCACTGCTCGGGCCGATCTTATTTTGCATATACATCAACGACCTGCCAGATGCCCTCAGATTTGGCGAACCCTTTATGTTCGCGGATGACCTAAAAATACTCCACATTGGAACACCAGCAGACCAAGTACAGAGTAACCTCGACGCACTGGAAGACTGGGTCACCCAAAACAAAATGGGTCTAGCTATTGAAAATTGCGCCGAACTTTTGTTCAAAAGTCCAGAAAGACACTTCTACCTGTGTGGAAGTCTCCTCCAAACCTCAGCTGGTGTAAAGGACTTAGGGATTCGGATACAATCAGATTTGACTTGGAAAATCCACTTAGAGGAAAGAATGAAGAAAGCTAACCGAGTCTTCTATTCCCTGAGAATTCTAGCCTTTAAAGTTAATATGCGCATCAAACTGGGACTTTACAAATCGATGATTCTGCCAGTTCTAATGTACGGATCCTCGTGCTGTAACTTAAACCGAGGAGATATACACCCCCAAGTCTGACTACAGATCTTGTCAGGTTTTGTCCAAAAAGTTTAAAACGTTTGATTGGCCCGTTTATAATTAATTTGGGAACACTTCTGGACTGCAAGTTCCATGCGGATTAGAGGTCGGGTTTGTACCACAGAGATCAGTGTACACGAACATAGCATGCTGCTACTCTTGAAGAAAATACACGAAGCGCTGGACAAAAACGTGCAGAGTAAAATTGTCGTATTCTATACTGATTTTGCGAAGGCATTTGATCGTGTACTCCACTACGAACTTCTATTAAAAGCAGGGCAAATTGGCATTGGAGGTTGTCTCCTTGAAGTCTTATATGACTATCTGAACGGACGAGAACAATTTGTCCGAGTGGACAACATCAAATCGAAACCTTTACCAGTGACAAGTGGGGTCCCACAGGGATCACTGCTCGGGCCGATCTTATTTTGCATATACATCAACGACCTGCCAGATGCCCTCAGATTTGGCGAACCCTTTATGTTCGCGGATGACCTAAAATTACTCCACATTGGAACACCAGCAGACCAAGTACAGAGTAACCTCGACGCACTGGAAGACTGGGTCACCCAAAACAAAATGGTTCTAGCTATTGAAAAATGCGCCAAACTTTTGTTCAAAGGTCCAGAAAGACACTTCTGCCTGTGTGGAAGTCTCCTCCAAACCTCAGCTGGTGTAAAGGACTTAGGGATTCGGATACAATCCGATTTGGCTTGGAAAATCCACTTAGAGGAAAGAATGAAGAAAGCTAACCGAGTCTTCTATTCCCTGAGAAATGTAGCCTTTAAAGTTAATATGCGCACCAAACTGGGACTTTACAAATCGATGATTCTGCCAGTTCTAATGTACGGATTCTCGTGCTGTAACTTAAACCGAGGAGATATGCGAAACTTGGAACGGTTTCAACGAAAGGTTGTGTCCTGGATAACAAATAGCAAGACACTGAGTTACATCGAACAACTACGTTTGTCAAATCTACTACCCTTGCCAATGTACTATCAGCTCAATGATCTACTACTATCAAGTCTTCAACAAAATCAACCGACAAATACAAAACAGCCGGTGCTGCCTGGAAATAGAGCAATGAGAAGAGACTATTACTTTGACTTAACGAAAAAACCACTCGAAAAATCTCGCGGCGAATTCTTTTTTCGCACCCAAAGGATAGCCAACAGACTTCATCGCAGCATTGACTTCGGAAATCAACACGGCTTAAAACACAGAATTCTAAAGCAAATGTGGAATGATATCATGATGCGGTACAAACCAGAAAACGTCTGCACGTGGCAGATGTGTTGTGACTGTCAACACTGCAGAGAGACATGGACTAATTTTCTATAACTGTTTTGAGAGATCCCTTCTGTAAAGAAAATCCCCAACAACAACAAAATGCAGACGGTCTTGCATTTCCTTGTAGTTTGCATAGTGATCTCCGAAAACGAGAACGTCTGGAACATCGTTGATGGAAACAAAAAAAATGGACTCTGCAGGCACCCTTGTGGGACTTCACTTGACGCCTCTAATACCTCAGAATTACTATTGTTCACTATGACATTGTCTGTTTTTTAATTGCTCTGGAACGAAGTTCAAAGCAATTGTAAATGTGTGTCTTTTTATGCAAATTTTTTGCTTGACAACTTTGACTTTTCGAGTAACTTTTACGCCCCTGACTTTTTGCATTTCGAGTGATCTAAAATTCTCTCTCAATCACAATTTCAAGCAGCTGAACTCAATTGGTGGCAATTTAATACTAAAAGTCAAATGAAAAGAGCGCCGAAACTGGTGCTTTTTTAACTTTAAATCTTAATAGTGGTATATGTTAACCTCTAATGTGGTTATTTGAAGCCTGCTATTGAACTTCTTAATTCCATTTAAGCTCCCCCCCCCCCCCCGACTGAAGCAGGCTGCAATTGAGTAGAGCTCCCACTAGTCGTTCGAGAGCAATTCTTCCGCCGTTTAGTCGGTTATGTTTTTGGAAAAGCAAAAAAAAGATAGTTAATAGGCAGCCTCTTACACCAATCTGCTAGTTTTCTCACTAACTCAAGATGATGTACTTTATCGAATGCCCCGGATCAGTCTGCATAGAAAGCAATAATTTTTGCGTCTCGGTTTTCGTCAAAATGCTTTCAGAAAAGAAATGCGTTCGTCAGAAGAGATTGTTCTTGACAAAACGATGCTGTTGTTTATATAAAGACCCAGAGGAATTGTCATGCAGTCTAAGGCAAATACATTTCTCTAAAACTTCTCTAAAAAATTTAGCAGCGAAACAGGTCTATATCTAAGTATTTGTTTGCGATCGCCTGTCTTGAAAATAGGGATCACGGCTGCAATTTTCCAATTATCAGGAAGTTGCAAAGTTGTTTGATCTTTTTCAGCATTGTATGTAGTGTTGGGTTAATATTTCGCTGGAATTTTGCTGGAAAAAGTTTGGAGATATGTCATCATCATTGTTTCCTTGGAAATTTCAAAACTTGTCAATGTTGCTTTTGGAAATTGATTGCTTTTAAACTGAAACTTTTCTTCGCAGACAAGACTGATAGGAAGAAAAACTGATTCAATAGATTGACGTTTTCATTTAGATAGATACTTCGCTTGTCACCTTTTAATCATCGTTGGTAGACTGGAAGATTTGTTAAGACTCTTCAGATTATTGAATATTACCGTTTTTTCTAGACCGCAAAGTTTTCTCCCGGTACTCCTTTCTTTCAACCTCTGTGACCCATTAATTTCCTAATGTTTTAAATTTCTGTTGCCTATAGTTTGTAGGTTTATTAATCAGGAGTTTTTTTCTGAGTCTTAAGGCTCTTGATGAGATTTGATGAGTTTGTTGAGATCCATGGCGGGGCAGCTTGCCGATGTCAAGTACGACGAGGTACATTAAAATCAGACAAATTTGAAAGATGTTGATCGAAGTCGCCCCGCATGTTGTTAGTAAAGAGAGCAGGACTAAACCGCTTTGTGTTCAGATACCCGTTCTGTCTTCCAAGTCTGTTGAACCATTGCTTCAAAAAAATGAGAAAGTATTCTTTGTTTCCTTGACTGCGAATTTTATTGACAAATGGATAGCATTTGATCGGAGCAGTTTTGGGCTGATTCAGACATTCCGTCTGTGGTAGCAATTTCCACGCATTTCTGGAGGAACTCGACTTCCAGAACATTCTCATTGTAAGCTGGAAATGCAAGCGCTGGTTTTAGAAGCTTCTCCAGAAAATCCAGAATTAGTTACCCTTTGCTATCATCGTTGTTAAAGGTAAACCAGGTTATCAGCGGAAAAGTTAGATATCCGCAAATTATGACAAGCTGGTGCCCGGATATGATTTTGTTAAGTAGTTGAAAGTCATTAAAAGTATCTAAAAGGGCTTTGGCTCGGTTGATTGTAGAAAGAATGTAACTCAATTTCTGTACGGTTTAGTCTGACTTTGTACGCAACACATGAATCAGGCGGATCTGGCTTCATAAATTCATATGCCAAGGAGTTTGTGACCGCAATCAGATCTCTGCCAGGTGCTTTTTGTTATCTTAGAGTTAGCGGTCAGTGTGTAATTGTGGTATAATTGTGTAGCATTAGTTCTGAGGAGCTGATCGTTCAACAACGTTTCACAAAGATATAAATTGTTTTTTGTTCCGACCCCATCATATGGGGGGGAGGAACTATATACTCAAATGGGTTTTTTTTTGTTCAGTGAATTTTCGCCGATCGATATATTCATCGTAGAAACTTATGAGTGGTATCATTAAAAAGCCCGTCCAGCGTAGATTATAGAATTAAAAAGATTTTTTCGAAATTCATTTTTTACAGGGAGTTATCGAGCTCCAAAATTTTGTGATCATTCTGGCGTTTTTGTTCACTTTTACAGTTTTTTTTCACTTTTCCGATAAAAGCATGTGTCACATCATTGAAAAGCCCTTTGAAATAGATTATATAAGTTTTTTTGAAAAATCCCTGATCAGGTAATATATTTTTTTAGTTATCATATTGACATTTTCGTGGTGTCAAAGTGACCACTTAAGAAAGAATTTTTTTAATTTGTCTGAAAGCTTTTATTGTTAATATTCCAATTGTCTTGTTTTTCAGAAAGAACTCAAAAAATATCTATTTTATTGCCCCAGGTTTTCTTATTAATATTATGCATTGGTTTATGTTACCGCACATCAAAGAAGGGCTTGTCAGAAATTCAGTTTTCAATTATCAGATAAATTACATCCCGTACTGACAATTTCGAGCTCAAAAGATTAATTGGTTGTCGGAATTGTTTCAGAAGCTGGTAGTTCCACTAATTAAGACAAGACTCTCTTTCATTAGTGCAATTGCTTGGTTGGTACCAAGTACAATTCACATAAATAATTTGCGTATGTCGCGTCAAGTAGTCAGCATGAAATAGTCATTAATTTTGTGTTTTTGGCCATCTCCTGTAATTGACACTAATTGCTCACAGCGGACGCATCGTCAAAGCCTCATTTTTATTCTGATATCAAAACAAATAGAGCCATTAATTGTAGCCTGTTTCAACTAAAAATTTATAAAAAAATGTGTCGGTCTATCTTTTAGATATGGGGGGAGAATTATGGGATCTATTTCCCCCGCCCTCCGTACCTTGTTTCTTATTACTACGTTTTACAATTCATGTGTTGTGATGCAGAGTATTACTGTGCAAAACATTAGCATGTAGGCGTGGGGTGGCGTAAAAGTTACGGGTCGTTCCCATTATAGACCCCCCATGAAATTTTAGCCCCCATTATGGTATAATTACCATGATGGGGGCTATAGGTTATCTGACAACTAAGCTGGTGGGGGCTATATTGGGAAAGACCCAAAGTTACATACCCACTTTGCTGGGGGGGATAGATTGGTTCCAAAACTGATGGTTGCAATAATAGCTTTGACCTCATTCTGATGGTGATAATTAAAATGGGAGTAAATTGTATTGTGTTTGCAGAAATCAAACGTGCGTTCAAATCATCAAAAAAGTTGTGATTTTTGGCAGAGTTGTTTTGCTGCTGATGATTTCGCGCCAAGTCAAAAATTGCAGCGACAAAGAATTTTTTGCTCATCTCAATCTATAGAAGTCAACAGAAGTTATATTGTTGGGAAAAAAGTCGGTGTCCCCAAAGTACTAAATATCATCCCCCCCCCAAAAAAAAACATACATACACAAAAACACACACATACCCAAACACACACACACACACACACACACACACACAATCATGTATGCGTGGAGGGCGTTCGAAGTGGTTGGGGGGGGGGTCGGAACATAATGTGCTGTGCACATTATCACGATTCGCCTTGTTTGATAGATTGACACTTGTACTAAAGAAGCTTGGTTCTGCTTTCGAAGTTTAACTAACTTGTATTCGGTTGAAGGATATGTGGAAAACCTCAACAGCCGAACTACTCCTCTGTTGATAAATGTACTTTTACTCCATCATTAGCCTATCTAGATTTCTTATTTTCAACTTTTCACTGGGAACACCTACTTCAACCAGTTGATGTCTTCTTTTGAGAGCTTGGTGTCTTTATCACCGTCGTCTTTTGTTAGTGCAAGAAGAATAAACGCATTGATTGCTTTCGGAGCGTCTCTGCAGAGTCTAATCGGGGAAATGACCAGTTTCGCGTCGAACTCGTTTGATAATTTCACTAAAACTGTTCTTGGTTTTGCTCTTAGTGTTGAATCTTCCAAGTCGTTTAATGTCTCGTGTTTCAGGATTTACTCCAATCAACTTCGGTTTGTTGTTAACTTTGCTGTGGTGTGGACTAGGGTTTCTCGATAGATTTAGCAGGTCCCTTCTGTTCTGGGATTTATGCGTTCTCGAGTGGTCTTCCTGTGTATGTCCACAGTAATGACAGCGGCATTTTCCGCCACTTTGTTGCGTGCTTCGGTGGCCTTTTCCAGTTTCTTGTCAACCGTATCTGTCAGGCACTTCTCCATGATTTTTAGTTTTGCTGGAACATCAAAGTTTTCAAGTTTTTTTTCAACTTGTCGTTTAAAGTTTCCAAAGTTTTTGGAGCGTATGGAATTATCGTTTTCTTTATTGTCTACTCAAGTGTTACATAGCATTCGTACCGAGTTTTTTGATACCATTTCATTCTACTGAGAGCAGTGATTTCGGACGTTAGATGCATATGAGCATCGCAGGAAGCAGACGTAAGATCTCTCGTTTGCATTGATGAACTTCTTTCTTGCTCATTTTGACAGGAATGTATATGCTCTCAGCAGACTAGTGTTGAGTTCTTATACATTCCTGGGCTTGTATAAGAAAACCGATGCTGTTTTCTTGTTAACACCTGAAGGGGCCTTGGAGAAATAAGATAATTCTGAAAAGCACTTATATCACGTGGATGAAACTGCGTTCGAGGAACGAACGTCGCACTCTAGCCCTCGTTGTGTCGATACTCGTATTCTTCAATATTTCGTGGTACCTGCACTTCGAGTTTTAAGTCGCTTTAGATAACTTTTCTTTGATGAGGTTCCCGATGTTGTTTACACCAATTCTATTTAGATTTAGTGCCTCTCGGGTATGGCATCGTGCTCCAGTAATGAATGTCGGTACAATTCTATATTTCCATTTGACTTGCAGTGCTTCTGGGACTTCTCACGGCGTATTTCCCTCTTTTTGGGCTTTCTCTTTCAGGGAGTTCGTTTGGCGATTAGCTCAAGGATATCATTCACTGCCTTGGTTGTTTCTCTCTCGTCGTTTCGCTCTGGTAGGCCAAGGACGTATACGTTTGTTCCTCGTTGGGAATTAAGGTTTGCTAACTTAATATTTCTTTAGCGACGTTAGAAGCTCCTCTGAATATGCTGTTTTGCATCACATTCAAAATCCTATTGAAGGCCGGACGTACGAGATTGTGGTCATATTAGCATGAAACTTTTTACTATGGCAACTTCTTTTTCTCAAATGGCTACTTGTAGGCGCTTTCATTTTGTTCCCAATATCATCGGTAACAAATGGAGTTTCAAGTACTGGATAATCAAAGTTGTCATTCCATTTTTTCCCGGGCGGTGGCAAGCAATCAGTTGCAAATAAAATTCGAATCACAGTTTTGAAATAATCGGAGGCCATGGAGACCCTCATTTTTAATAATTGGGTGTATCACTCTCGAATAGCATGGTGTCTTCCAAAATAAAATCAATTCGAAAAGATTCATGGGTGGCATTCCCTGGAGACCTTATACCCAATTTTGAAAAGCGATGTGAGAGAGTTATTGAGTGGAAACTTTTTGGAATTTGAGAGCAAAGTGGACTCGTCTTGAACCTCATAGAAGGTTAACTAAAGGAAGTACCCAATAGCGGAGAATGGAAACGACGTCTTAAGAGATCTTTACGTCTTGAGACCGCTGTTTGCAAATATTTTGATAACCGACTTGCCAGGTAAAATTATGAACGAATGCTACTGCTAACCAGATTATTAGAAGTGAGATTGAAGGGGACATTGTCAACCTTCTTATAGATGCTAGTTGACCTTAAACGTGATTAAGGTCAACTTGTGAAAAGGTTAAATTCTGAGTAATGAGAGAGAAACTCGCACGATCGTAACTCGAGTATGCTGTATTGTAAAATGACCTCGGCGTTGTCTCATCTGACTTCATCGTCTGCTCGAACTTTTAGAAGATACGACAAAGCACTGAATTAGTTCTCTCTGATATATCAAAACTTTTGCGTATCTCATTATATTTCACGCAAAGCTTTTTAAAGCAGCTTCAATCTCCCAATGCTTTCCTATGAAACAGGAATGTGGGAAGCAAGTGATGAGTCTAAGAGATATAAAAGTGTTTCAGAAGAAAGCAGCTTTTTGGACGTTCTTGACAAATCAGCTGAGCTGCAACGGCTTGGGTTGCTGCCTTTGTGAGTGTTGTATCAAGTATTAGTATGAGATAGACTGGATATAAACGGTTTCAGCTGAAAACCTAACGGATCGACGGGCTCGACTGGCCAACGTTATGTTCCGCTCGTCAAAAATTTTGAAACAGCACCAGGAAAGCGATTTATGAAGCCACCCCAGACAAACTCCGACGCTTATCCGGCAAATCTTGCAAGATTCTTGCAAATGACGCTAATCTTGCAAGATTCTTGCAAATGACGCTAATCTTGCAAGATTCTTGCAAATGACGCTTATCCGGCGAGAATTTGCAAGATTCTTGCAAATGACGCTAATCTCGCAAGTTGCAAGATCCGGACGTTTTCTTGCAAGAACCTTACAAGATCCTGCAAGATAGCCGTCGGTAATAGTCTAAGGCAGGAAATGACGCAGAATGATCCGGAAACTCAAGCTTGAGTAAAACGTAAAATGTTTCCTTGGATATTGTCCTATATGCTTTGTTCTTAATGCTTTTCTTATTTTTTACACCATCTTTTCATACTATCTGTCATAAACCTGAAGGAAATAATGAGAACAATATTTCAATTTTTAATATTACTCAAGCTAAATCTCAATCTCAGATTTCGTCACCTGGCAACTTCAGTTGCAAAAAACGCCAGCTCTGAAATGATGATTGAATTGAGGCAGTTGTTAGTTAGCATTAGTGTAAGTTTTGTTTATTTGAAATAAATATTTTTTATTTGAAAAATAATAACCAATATAAATAATTTAAAGAAAGCAATGTCGGTAAAGATACTAACAGTTAGTCGCAGTGTAAGAACTTGTACACTTGAGAAACTAATTCTACAAACCAAAACTTTATCAAAAATTTATTACAAACAGACACATAAATGCACAAAAATAACCCAGAATAAAGAAAGTCAGATAATTCGCGAAAACTTAAACATCTAAATCATTTTATTACTTGTAAATTTTAACCAGCGGGCTCTAAACGAAAGAAGATTTAGCTTTCTTGTTTCAGGCAATGATTTCGAGCGAAGAATCCTCGTCAGATCTGATCCAACAAGTCAGCCAAGAAATCCACTCTCGGAATGTATTTCCTCTTCTTCTGCTGCACCTCGACAAAATTGGCTTCGAAGTAAGTTTTGGCCGAGTTTTGAAGATAACGTTCATTAACGATATATGCACGGTTTAGACTCTTCTTGTTAATGAGGATGTATGATTTTGGATATGCTCCGCTAGAGTATCGTAGCTTATTGGGGGCGCAGCCGACACAACGGTACCTACAGTATTATATCACATTGAAAACGGCAGTCGTATAACATTCTGGGGTCATTACGGAGACAATTTTTAATATCAAATGAGTGCTTTTTCAGGTGTATATAGGTAATATAAAAAGCTGACGGGGTCTCATTGTGGGGGGACACTACATAATATCATAGGTTAAGTAAGCATTACCTGTCTTAATTTATAGTGCACCCACCGCCCCCCCCCCCATGTGAGAACTCAGTCACTTTTTCATACTCTTTACTTGTTGGTACAATGCTATTGATACAGCGAACTTCGGAACTGAGCTGGTGGCACTATAATACCAATGAACCCTTCAATTTTTGTTACAGAGTCGCAAGCTGGTGACAGAGATTTTCTACCACCTCGTGAATCGGAAGATAGGAACGAACAAGCCAACGGTTGACTATCTTATCAACAAACAGACACAGTTCATATACGACTTAATGATCTGCTACAATAGAGGCCAAGATGTCGCTCTCACTTGTGGAACTATGCTACGGTGAGCTAATTAATAGCCCTCGAGCGAAGTTCGTAGCAATTATTGTAAACGTGCTCGTCTTTTTTAATGCAAAATTTTCTCTTGACCGTTTTTGCGCTTTTCGTCTAGAACATTCTTCGACTTCTCAAGTTACATCTTCACGCTTTCGTTCTTCATTTTTGTGTGATCTCTATTGCTCTCACTCCGAAGTAAAGCTTGTTTGCTAATATAAAATCGGTTACAGCAAAGCAAAATAAGGGCCAAATAACACAGTCGGTAGTGCATATGGTTATGAAGCGGGAGGATCATCGGTTCGAATCCCGTTGGGGGCAAATGTTTTTCTACCCGCCTGTCGTTCGAGAGCAATTCTTCCAACATTAGTCGGTTTATGTTTACCAATTAACAACGATTCTCACATTCTTTTCATTAGCAGCTCGGCCGTCTCATGTAGAAGAAGTATGAACGGTTTTTTTGTACTGGTATTTTGGGTTAATTTGATGACCATGTTTTGTTGGCTATTAGTAGCTGTCAAAAATGTGTTTCCGTATATACGCGACTATACTTTAATTTGTTCAATCTTTTTATTCGGAAATTCAGGAGTTTATTTTCATGAGTAGGAGTAATTAGCAACTGCCTATAACCCATATTAAAGAAACAAATTGTTTGGGACAATTTTGCCTAAAATTTAGTAAATGACAGCCGCGAAGGGATGCTGATACTATCATTCGTCTCATAGTGGCTTCTTTTCTACTTCGTCTTTTGTTGAAACTACTTGATTACGCGCCAAGAAGTAAAGCAACTTTCATACTGGTGACGGTTACCCCAGGAGCTAAATTTAAGTGCCTGTTTTTTTTGCTCGATAGTTGTGTTGAATTAGAAGGAACTTTGGAAAAGATGTAGAGTAGTTTGGCTCCGTGAAAGAAGTTTTCATCAGTCTTCCTTAGACAATTTTTTGCTGTTTTTAAATACCCTCTTGCGCTTTGTCTAGTCTTTTCAAAGTCTTGATATTCGAAGTTTACTTTGATGTCGAATTTGTTGTCAAGTAACAATGGTAGAAGTAGTAAATAGTGCATTTCGACATACAAGCTTAGGGACAACAGTTTAAGTGCTATTAGCTTTTCTTTGTAGGTGCAGTTCCTTCCACTTAGTATCCATGAACTGGCTCTTTTTTGTAGCTTTTCTCCATCTGTTGTCTGTTTGGGAGCCAAGTTTGAGAACAGTTTGATAGTATTGGCACGACATAGCCAGTGTAGGCATTCAATTTATTTTTTAATGAGGCGCTGTCGGTCATGCTTCGTTTTATATGGTAGAATGCTTTGTTTTTGAAAGCCTGTGATTACAGTTGCTATTCTAATTAAGATTTTTGGAGACAATCAAACCAAGGTCCCCTTGACTATCAACCTCTACTAGCTCCTGATTTTTAGTGAGGCTTTTTGTTCACTTTTGAGAGAGAGAAGTTTACATTTTTATGCATTTAGTGTCTTGTGATTTCGATCGCACCAGTTTTCGATTCCTTCCACGCTTTTTTAATTCCTCCTGATTTAAGCTTATCAGTTTGAAGTCGTCTGCGAAATCGAGGTGAGAGGAGTTTCTGATGGAAGGTCATTTCTGAAGATGAGCAAGAGAGACGGACCTAAGATTGACCCTTGTGGAACACCGCTAGTGATTTCTAATTTTTCGGACAATGCATTAATTTTGACGCACTGTTTCCTTCTATTAAGGTAGCTTTCAATCAGCTTTAGAAGGTTTCCTCCAATTTCGAATAAATCCAGTTTTTCTGTTAGTTTGTTGTGGCAGACTTTGTCGAAGGCCTTTACAAAGTCTAAGTAGAGGACTGACAACTCTTTCGTTTTCACATCGCAACTTTGGCGTACAAAAAGTTCTGAAAAAGTAATTGAGTTGTAGTGGACCCCCTCTGTCTAAATCCATATTGGTTTTCAAAGAGGTTGTCTTTGCAATGTGAGTATATTCGGTTGAAAATTATTCTTTGCAACAGCCTTGAGACGCTGCATTAAAATACTTATGGGTCTATAGCAGTTGACATCGGCTTTACTTCCCTCTTTATATACTGGCGTGATTTGGCTTAGTTTCCAGAGCTCCAGGAAAATTCTTTTCAGGATTGCTTGGAACAGTAATAGGAGAGATTTACTCAAAGTCTTAGCGCAATTTCTGAGGATAATATTTCCTAGGTTATCGGGGCCTGTTGATTTGTTCAGGTCTAAGTTTTGTGAGAGCTCTTCAATTTCCAGGCGTGAAGTTTTATAAAGTTAAGCTTGCTTTTTGTGTAAATTAGTAGAGGAGGCTCTTTACTCTTATATATACTTTTGAAGAACAAATTGAAAAGGGTGGCTTTTTCGCTGTCACTACTGGCTTTTTCATTACCGAATTTGATTGTTGCTGGCAAAACAGAGGACTTTCGGATACATTTCAGGCATTTTTGTATACTGCTAATACGCCTGCTTGTGAAAATTTTGTCTGCAAAAATGTTTAGATCGATGTCCAGTTGTTTCAAAATCTGCTTCTCCAGCTTCTTTAGTTTGAGGAGTCTACTAAGATTCAAATATTTCCAAGTTTTCTTTTTGGTGTTCAACTGCTTCATCATGTGAGAAGTTTCCTTACTGGCCCAAGGAGGCAGTACTGCTCGATGTTTTGTTACTTTGGGAATGTGATTGTTGATATGATGTCTAATCCACGTGTACCACTGGTTTAGTAATGCGTCAACATTACTAAAACAGAAGGGTTTGAAGACGTTTTCCTCAATGGCTTGATTCAGTTTTTCCAGTCAGCTCTTTTGAAGGCCAATTTACGGCACGTGTTTCAGTTTTTGACAACTGTACCGAGAAACACAACAGAATTCAGAATTGGCAGGTGATTTAAACACTGCATCTTGTTTACCTCGAAGCTCCTGTGAAGTTTTTGATGTTGATAGCATTCTACCACTGGATGCGGATTATTTGTGAGGACAACATCTAGCGTTTGATTTGATATGTTCGAGAAGTTTGATTCTATCAGTTTATCCCGGATCTCTAATTCATATTTATTATTAGAGTCCATTGCTTCCCAATTTGTCCCTGAAAGGTTGATGTCGCCTACAATCAGAGTGCATTGAATCATTTCCTGACTTGTTAAGTTGCATAATTCTGTCAGTAGCTTTAAAAAGTTTTTAGTAGTTCATTGATAGCGACTTCAGTGCGGGGAATTATACATGCAGACCAATAGAATTGAGGTCTCGCTGATTGTTATTTTTAGTGCCAAAAAGTTGTCTTGAGTTAGTTTTAGGTTAACTGTTTCAAATGGAATGCATTTTTTGACAGCTACTAAAACACCGCCGTGTTTTGATTTGCCTTCAGTTGACTGTTTGTCCTTTCTGTTGATTACATAGTTTGGTACAAAAAGTGCACTATCTGAAATTTCAGCCGTCAGCCAGGTTTCCGTGAGACAGATGATATCAAAGTCAAAAATTGTCAGGCAGTTTTTTTTATTTTGATGGACGCTGCTTCTGCTTGATTTGTTTCAGATCACCGTAATTTTTCCTAGCGATCGTCAAAGTTTTGATTTCATTTTTCCAATATTGATGAAGCTCTGAATTTTGAGAGGTATTTTGGTATCTTTCTGCTTTTTCTTTGACAGCAGGTCCTTGATAATGTAGAGAGTTGGAATTCTCGTTGAACAAAGTTTTTCAAAGACATTTGCGCCTTTTCTTTGGCAGTAGACTATACCACTGATGAATATTCGGATTTTTTGTAACACAGTAATAAGATCGTTAGCGTTTAGCGGTTGTCTCGGATCTTACAGGTGCTTTGTGATTGAGTTGTTAATAACGTCGTTCCAAATAATAATTGTTTAACCAACCGGGATTTCACCTAGACGATTCAGTACCACTTTGAGTTTCTCTTGGCTTCCTGGATGTAGGTTGAGGCCCGGGACCGCAATAATGTTTTTGTCAAATAATTGTCCGTTTGTAACTTGAGACCACTTCTTCAATGAACGATGTAAACTGCTGGCTCCAAGAATAAATACCATAACAGAGTACAACAAAATTTCAGATGCCACAACTGCTGCCTCGCAGATCATCGATAACTATTTTATCAGTTTATCACAACAATTAGGCTAACGAAGGAGAGAAACTAAGGAGAAAGTAAGGTAACTAAGGAGAGATTTGAAACTAAGGAGAGAATTTGGATTTTTATCAATTAGCACTTGTCTTCGGTCACAGTGGCCTCTTTAACTAAGGACCTGAGTGGTCTCTTTGGCGGCTAATCAGTTGATCTGAAATCATTTGATTTTTGGTTTTTGTTTCCTGCCATTAAGAAATTGTATTTCGCCTACTTACTATCTCGATTTTGTGGATTGGAGTTTTGTTTCTGAATGAGTTGGTTTCATATTTAAAGTTGTAAACAAATAAAATGCAATTTAGGTCGAAAGAATTGTTGTGCTATTAATAATCTGGGGTAAAGCTAGCGTTTTAAAGTGACTGTATTGTAAAACTAGCTCAATGAGGGTTGAACTAAAAGTGTCCACAATCAATTTTTTGTCAGTAAGCAAATATGCATTGATACTTCCTCTGCTGAAGCAACTGCTGGAGCCTCAGTGAAAAATTTAGTGTTAGATCTTTTCACTTGAAGTCATATGAATGCCAGCAAATTTGTACGTATCAGGACATAATAGCTAACGTCAAAAATACAAGGCGCCAATTCCCCCAAAATTGTTCCGTAAGTTTAAGATGTTATTCAAAAGCTCAGAAAAAATATCAAACATAATTTTAATTATGCGACATGCTTTATACTATTATTGCTAGTACCATGCCTAAGCGGCCCGTGGATTTCGATATGAGAATCAGAACAAAAAATAACTTATTTACCGGGTAATAACTATCGACCTTTGTAGAAGATAATTTATCCTTCTCCTCTTTAGCAAGCATAAATATGCAAAACTTGAGAGCCTTTTTTAGGATTTTTCTGGCGTTATAGGTAATTCTATTAATAATAATGATCTGATACTATTGTACTGTGTATTTGGGACTAAATGTTTTGGGCAGCAAACCTAGAAAAGCGTTCATTGATTCCTTAGATTGTTTGTGAGTAAGATAGTCATATAATTGACTCGATTGATTTTATATAAACGCATCCGTCTCTTGATTTACGATGTTGCAGATGGAAAATACAACTTTCGAGAGTCAGAAGTCAAATATCATAGAATGACATCATCCGAAATGAAACTGCAAAACGTTTACACGCAAGTCGGAACTAACAAAAACGAATATTGAATTATATTATTATGACTAGACAACTTGTTGTTGTAATTGATTTTATTTTTTTTTCCACTTCAAATTTTTAATTTTCAAATTTTTTTTCACTTCAAATTTTTAAATTTTTTTCACTTCAAATGACGTCATTCAACTTTTTGATGACGTAATTTGAAGCCCATTTAGTGAATTTAGTTATTTAATTATAACAGGAATGGTTTTTTGATTGGAAAGGTTTTTTTGAAAATTTTTGATTTTAGGTACTGTATAAAGTACTCGGACGAGTTGACGCGACTGATGTTGGGGAGTGAGAACTTCTTCCGCTACTTTCAGTTTGTGGAGATGCAGCCATTCGATCTCTCCTCGGACGCTTTCTCTTCTTTTAAAGTCAGTACCACTCAAAAAACAAAATAGACACGGCATAGATGGGGATGATCATTTTAGTAGCATTTAGGCGGTTGACAGTTCGAAACCCGGTCAGAACTGAAGGTTTACAAATGTTAATATATGTTCAATTTAGGTTCAATGATCATTTTAGTAGCACTAAAGTCAGTACCACTCAAAAAACTGAAAATAGACACGGCGTAGATCGTGATGGGTATTTAGTAGTATTTAGGAGGTTGAGAGTTCGAAACCCGGTCAGAACTGATGATTTAGAAATGTTAATATATGTTCAATTTAGGTTCAATGATCATTTTAGTAGCACTAAAGTCAGTACCATTAAAAAAACATTGAAAATAGACATGGCATAGATGGTGATGATCATTTTAGTAGCATTTAGGCGGTTGACAGTTTGAAGCTCGGTCAGAACTGAAGATTTAGAAATGTTAATATCTGTTCATTTTAGGCATGGTTTTTTCTACTGTTCTAATAAAGCTGTTTTTGCTGGAATTAAAAAAATTGCTGAACAAACGCACTTGTATAGTTTAAGGACAGTAAATATAAAATGAATTTTTGAACTGAATAAATATCTTGAAAAAACTGAAAATATGTTGAAATTATCTTACTATCAATTGGAAGTAACATAGGAGAATTGATTTTGAAAAAATAAAATTTTGAAACAATAAACAATAAAACAATAAAATAGAATTGATTTTGAAACAACAGAATTGATTTTGAAACAATAAAGAGTGTGGTTAACTTGTGCTAAATAGAACTAGTTAAGTTCTTTCGTCGGAAAGTTCATTTTGATATTTGGTAACATAAAGGGATTTAATTGTTTTATTAAATGGCGGAATGGTTTCAGGACATGTTAACGGTTCACAAGGAGATTGCGGCCACATTCTTAGACTCAGAATACGATCAGGTTAGCGAAATTTATGAATGTGAAAATTTGCGGATCTTTTCCGTTTGCCCCTCCCCCAGCTTAGTGGGTGCGTACTGTTTGCAACCCTGCAACCGCACGCGACACGTCAACATTATAACTTACCATGTGATAGCACTTGCTCTCTATTTGTGGTACGAAACGTAAGGGGAGTGACTAACGGAAAAGATACATTGCATATATATTACAGGTGATTAAGCCGAGAGACAAAGTTTAATCTTTTTGTGTGAAGTGCGAGATGTTTATTTCATGTTTCAGTTTTTCTCAGAGTACAAGGTGCTGTTGGATTCTGGAAATTACGTCACCAAAAGACAGTCTTTAAAAGTAAGTTCAAACAATCACGGAGACAACTGAGTTTTGAAATCAAATTGGACCTCCTCCGAGAGGAAAAATATTGACCTTAGTTCCATCGACTTTGATTGAGTTATCTGCTGAGCAGGAAATCACAAATTTTATTGAAAGATTATCTTTTAAAAAGTTGTAATTTTGTGGGAACATTCCTAGCTCTATTCGTGTTGGAACATTGCGAGACAGAAGCTCTAAACATTCGAAAACAACTGTTTAGAGTGTCAGGCAGAGAAATTCTTGGAGTGATTATAGCTGCGAAGCTGTAAGCTGAGCGTAGCTATATTGCGGTGCTCTTGGTTTTTTACGACTCGAAGAGGAGTATTGGTTTTCTTAAGGTTTTTTTTTACCGGAAGTACTATTCGTTCAGACGCTCTTTTGACCTAAAAGCGAAAATGAGTAAAATTGCCATGTGAACTAATTTTTTCTCAGCGAGAGAAGTTTTTTGATCATGCGCTGCGTTTAGTGAATGACTTTTTGACTTTGAAAAGTAGGTTTTGACCGAATGGCATATATAGATAACCGTTTTTAGCCGTTTTTTCGTCAAAGTGGCCGAATTTTTTTTTGCTTGATATTTGGTTTTTTGTAGAAATTATTTTTATTCGATGCTATATTGAAATGTGATCTTCGGCAATTGATACCACAGTGTTTTGCGAAGCCTGAAAATGCGTTTCAAGTTCAGAATTGGTGCATATTTCTTGATTTTTTAGTTTATTTTTGGCTTTTTTCTAATATTTTTTTTATTTTTGGATCTTTTAACCGTCTTTTTGCCGAAAATCAGTTAATATGGCAGATTCATTTTGACTATTCATATACTCAACGCCTCTTTCTACCTCGGTGTAATTTTGTTTTATAAAATTTTACATATGCTAATCCGATGTTGGTAGTTTTTTTTCAGATTTTTGTCAGTTTTTTGTTCGTATTTTGGTTTTAATTACTAGAAAGTCTTTTTGCGCAACATGAGGAACTTTAACTTAGTTTCAATAAAAATTCCATCATTTTTTGGCGTTAAGTTTTTGAAAAAGTTAAAACTTTCATGAATGCAGTTTTTTGACCATTTTTTTCCAAATTATTTCAATGTTTCGTATGTTTGAATTCTGCTTTTTCCTATTTTTTTGTTCTCTTCAGGAGGAAAGATCTTTGTATCGGATGACTAGTTAGATTTCCTATGTATCGAATGCTGAACAATGAAATGTATTCGTTTTTCTTGATTTTGTAATTTGATTTTTAACTTTCAAAAATCAAGAATGTATTTTTGTTACTGTGTTCCTCAAATTGTGTCCATATTCTTCACATTCTAGTTAGTATCATTCTAGCTTTGTCTTGGCACCTATTTTTGGTTGATTGGTTTTTTCAGTTGTTATAAAATTGATTGATTTTAGCTTTTTCTTAGATTTTCGTCATTTTTTTTGGTTTGCAATTGATTTCATTCAACATAAGGCAGTACTGAGAGTTTGCTAACAAGCATTTTCCAAAATTTCCACTTAATACTATCTATTGCTACTTTTTTCCGGCCTTGGTGTTAATAAACAATTTTTGGCCTTTGAGTATTCTTCTGCTGCTTATGTCTTTTCTATTATCAATTTATTTTTTGATTTAGTTTGAAATCATGTTGTCTAGCATACGTAGAATAAGGGAGAAGTGTGTGCTGTTTTGTGTCTTAATTGCAGTGATTAGAAATGTAATTATAGTGCTTTTCTGATTCTTAAATTTGAGCATTCTTTTTTAAAAATTTAACTTTGTTTCTAAGATTTATCTGCCGTTTGCTTTCCCGATCTTATTGATATTAGAATCATGATTTATTTGAGGGCAATGATAGCCGTGTCAGCTGTTTCAGCCCATCACTATTTTGACCTTCTTATCTATTTCGGATTTTTTAACGTTACCAAACATTTTCAATAAAATAATGCTGCATTTTGTTTCTCTTGGTGACAGTGGTTTAATTTTCAATTTTTAGATCAGACATGGGGAGGTAATGAGTTAATAGTTTAATACAAAAGGTAATGAATGCCTTTCGCGGAAATTACGGTTTTGTTTTTGAAGTTTTGACGCTTCGAGTCGCCTTCGGAATTCTTCCGGCTATGTTTTTTTGTTTCGTCGTCTGACGCTCTTTTTTCGTTTTACATTTGTTCACACAGCAAAGCTGAAAGAGTCAAATTTTCTGAATGACTTCTTCCTCTCACTAACGGCTTTTGCGCGCGTGACGTCATTTCTCACTCGCTTTATCAAAAGTTTTTAGGTTATTTGCGTGAGTAGATTTTGATCACACGTGACTTACCTCAATCAATAAAATGACTTTTGCACTTTAAAACTTAAGTTTAGTTTGAATTTGTTTCAGGTCAAAGGAACCCATTTGTGCAGTAAAGATCCCTAATAGGAGGCTTCTGTGGAATGAATTTTAACAAGCTTTATTAATTTATCGCTGAATGTTTTTTACCTAGTTTTTTTTTGAGCGGCGTCAATTTTTTTTCAATTTAGATCTGTATCTGTTTCTATCTCTATTATTTGGCACGCAGGTCTCTTCTTTCGCAGCTATTCCGGCAATCTGCCGGCTATGTTTTCTATTCATTCATTGTTCTGACAGAGAGAGCGAGAGAGAGAAATTTGGCGTTAAAAGTTTTGCGCCAAACGAGCGAACTTTTTGTTTTTTCTTCAATTATATTTTGAGCTATTTTCTTCTCGCTTTTATATGTTTTTTTGCAATAGTTTTGTATCCTACTGAATAATATTTCGGTTGACAATTTTGATAATTATAGTGCTTTTCTGATTCTTAAATTTGAGCATTCTTTTTTAAAAATTTAACTTTGTTTCTAAGATTTATCTGCCGTTTGCTTTCCCGATCTTATTGATATTAGAATCATGATTTATTTGAGGGCAATGATAGCCGTGTCAGCTGTTTCAGCCCATCACTATTTTGACCTTCTTATCTATTTCGGATTTTTTAACGTTACCAAACATTTTCAATAAAATAATGCTGCATTTTGTTTCTCTTGGTGACAGTGGTTTAATTTTCAATTTTTAGATCAGACATGGGGAGGTAATGAGTTAATAGTTTAATACAAAAGGTAATGAATGCCTTTCGCGGAAATTACGGTTTTGTTTTTGAAGTTTTGACGCTTCGAGTCGCCTTCGGAATTCTTCCGGCTATGTTTTTTTGTTTCGTCGTCTGACGCTCTTTTTTCGTTTTACTATGTTTTCTATTCATTCATTGTTCTGACAGAGAGAGCGAGAGAGAGAAATTTGGCGTTAAAAGTTTTGCGCCAAACGAGCGAACTTTTTGTTTTTTCTTCAATTATATTTTGAGCTATTTTCTTCTCGCTTTTATATGTTTTTTGCAATAGTTTTGTATCCTACTTAATAATATTTCGGTTGACAATTTTGACTTTTCGAGTGACTTTTACGCCCTTGACTTTTTGCGTTTCGCTTGATCAAAAATTTTCTCTCAATCAAAATTTCAAGCAGCTGAATTCAATTGGCGGCAAATTAATGCTAAAAGTCAAATGAAAAGTGCACCGAAACTGGTGCCATTTTTTACTTTAAATCTTAGTAGTGGTATATGTTTGCCTATAATGTGGCTATTTGAAGCCGACCATTGAAGCCCCCCCCCCGACTGAAGCAGGCTACAATTGATTAGAGCTCCCACTATTCGTTCGAAAGCAATTCTTCCGACGTTTAGTCGGTTATGTTAATTTTTGTAACGCTCAGTTAAATTTGAAAAGATTGTTTTTAGTTCCTTAGTGATCTTTTTAGTTGATGGGTTTTAGCTTCGACTTGCTTTTGGAAAAAAAATAACTTCATTCAGATCTATCACATTTGGCCAAATTTCTATTTCAAAGTTTTTTTTTGCCTACATCGTTTCTGAGGGCTTTGCAATAGTTTTTTAGTAATAGCTGTCCTCATCTTCTCGGCCCGCCATTAAAGAGAGCCTTTTTTTAATAATTGATAAATTCAAGTCTATACTACTCGTCGAACAAAATTTGTTTCGGTTGCCGATTTTGCCGATTCGGTGACGTTTTTTGACTTCTCTAGCCTAGTTTCTTTCTTTGCAAAGCAATCTAAAATGAACAGAATCAAAGAACAGAATCAGTATCCGCTACTTGAACTTGTTCTTTTAAGCCTTAGTTTTCATCTCTAATACTTATTGGTTTTGATGCCAATCCCTGTATCCTCTAATTAAGAAACAGGCGTTTGTCTAACCGCAAAATACATTCAGAATAGCACAAACTTAGAAAATAGTTTGTAAAATAATGATTTCTTAATAGCCGCGAAGCGATAGCGGCTATAATTGGGTGAATCGTTGTTTTTTACGACTCGAAGAGGAGTATTGAGATTCTTCTGTTTTTTTTAGCAGAGAGCAAGTTTGTTCATGACTTGAATTTTGACTTCTTTCCTTTCTGTTCGAGCATTTACCTCCGCCCTCCACCACCTATCTACCCCCCCCCCCCCCAACCTACCTACCCCGCCCCCACCGCCTCCGCAACCCCCCCCCCCAACTTACCCCCACCTACCCCCTCTCTTCTTCTAGCTACCCCCAACTAACCCAGCACTACCCACCTCCCCAACCTATCTGCCCACCCACGCCACCTAGCTCCCCCGCACCTAAAAAATTGTCGGCATTTTTAAAACACTTTAATATGGTTTGTTGGGCTACTTTTGTTTTTTTCTCTTGTCTATTTAGATGTTCTGATTTCTGTTAGGTTATGTTAGAGATTATAATGCACGACGATTCGAGTCGTTTCCGGTATTCTACCGGCTATGTTTATTAATTTGTCGTCCCTGTCGATGATTTTTACGACTTGGCTTCTTGGAACTGACATTTTCAGTGACTTCAGTGACTTCTACTGCTTTGCAGTTAAAATTTGGGTGCGGGACGTCATTTCTGCTTTTAAGTCAATTGCTTGACTTACCTCACTCAAAAAATGACTTCGGAGCCCGCGTAAGGAACGTATTTTATGTTCTGACAGTGTGCCGTGTATGTTTAATCTTTTACACAACTTTTTTCTATATGTTTTTATTTAGAAGAAACACTTGATTTTTATACGGCAGTTTTCACTGGAACAAAAAAATTTTCTAATTATCTTTTGTGTTTTTTTTTTTGGGGGGGGGGGTGTGAGGGCGCACTGACAGATGAGCTAAATTGGGAAGGTTTCTAACAGAAATCATTGTGACGTAGTGTTTTTCTAGAGATTTTTTGTGAAAGATTCTGCATTTTTTTCCAGTTTCTCGGTTTCTACTATTATGGAGCTTTTGTATTGATTTGTCTATCTTAAAGATTATATAAGACTGCACGGTCTGCTGCAAATAGTTTTAAAGGCGCTATTGGTGAAGAATATTTAGGATTAGTCTAATTTTCCGAGCTGTACTAAGAATGCTTAAATAGTTTTTGTTTAGTGAGGAGAACTTATTGACTGATTAGTTTCTTCCTCGAGTCGATTACGAAGTCTTCCGGCTATGTTTTTTCCTTTTCTTTGGTGGTGGTGGTGGGGGGGGGGGGCGTGGGTCATGGTGTTTTAAATTATAAAAGCCGTTAATTTACTTTGCGCTTAAGATCGTTCTTATTTTAACCGCAGCCCGGACGTTTATGCTTCTGACGTTCTGCTATTTTATCTATCGCAGTATCATGTTGTACACACATTACGTAAATAACAGCTGGCGATAATGGCTGGTACCTTGTTCCAAACAGATAAATCCAGGGCCTCGACTTGATTTTCGTTAATTAACAGAATTTGTTTGTTGCTCCCTCCCAGCTTAATGTGTGCATAGGCAACACTCAACAGTACATGAAGCAAAATAATTACACAGAATTATTAAGTATGGAATGGTACATATTTCTGTGGGGGCAGAAGTTGGGGGGGGGGGGGGTACATATTCTGTGTGTGTGTGGGGGGGGGGGGGCCAAAAGATAGGGGGTATTAACGGAATCATCCAATTTGTATCATGATAAATTGAATGGGAAATGTTGTTTGTTTTATTAGCTGTTGGGTGAGCTGTTACTAGACAGACACAATTTCACTGTGATGACGAAGTACATCAGCAGTGTGGACAACTTGAAACAGATCATGAATTTATTGAGAGACGCATCAAGAAGCATACAGTTCGAATCTTTCCACGTATTCAAGGTTACATCTTAAACGATATGTCACAATCATGAATCATACAATTATACCCAATGCCACTATACCCAATTCCACTATACGCAATGCCAAAATACCCAAAAACGGCCATTAAGTACGTTAAAACATACTTGTAATAGCGACTGCTAATTGTTAGTCGGATTAATGAACAAAAATATCAAAATGCATTGGGTATATTTACCCTGTTGTTAAATGTAGCGAAGTATTACCAAGTTTTCAGTGCATGAATACTCCATTTGACCATTACGAAACAACATGGGAGCAATTTATCCGCTGAAGTATAATAAAACATTCTTGTAAAACCGGATGCTAATTTTTAACCGGATTATTGAAGGAAAAGATCAAACGGAATCAATTGGGTATTTTGGATTGGGAATGTGGGCACATTGGGTAAACTGTGGTAACCATTAAATCATATATGTGGGGTTTGAAAGAAAAATGAAGCGGAAAGAAGTTCTTTGTAAAACATTCTGAGTCAAGCATAATTAAAATATGAGGTGTTTCTAGTTGACTTCACTTTCTGAATACTTTATTGGTACTGGTGCAATTACGTTTCTAATAAAGGTATTTCTGTATGATTTTTAAGTGGTATTCCGAGCGCGGGTCTTGTGAAAACGGGCTGATTTTCTGGGCAAAAATTTTTATATCAATTTTATTGAAGCAATTGAACTGCAGTTAAACGCAGGTCGAAGAAGTGAAAAATTGCTGAGTCAATAAAAAAATGTTAATTCCATTGTCAGTTTTTAGATACCATGACAGTGAGAGTGTATAAGCAATGA